>NW_003852588.1:551814-559684 GCF_000181295.1 Otolemur garnettii
TGCTTCAGAGGCCGGGCGGGTTGTGTGAAGATGGGAAGACAGCCATTGGGCTACACCAGGAAAAACGCACTCCCAGCCTTTTGTCTTAGTTTCAGAGGGATGCGTTCATAGATTGCAGGTGACAGGGATCAGCTCTGGCGAATTTCAGCCTAGGGAAAGGAGCGTTAGGAGCTCACCATGTTGATGTAAAGACCGAGGCCAGGAAGGGTGGCAATAGCCCTGAGGGCCAGTGAGCCACATGATCTCATGGCCGGATAGTCTGTAAGGAGCTGGTGCTAGAGCTCCAGTGGTGCAATCCAGTAGGACACTGTCAGTGGAGGAGCTGGTGCTGGGAGGACGAGCCCTATGCCCTTCTCACGGAGGGTCAGGGTTCCAGTAACAAGGAGGGAGCATCATGTTCCCCAGGGTTTGTTCGTGTGCTCATCCCTTGCCAGGCAGGGCCCCTAATTGACAAGCCACCCCACAGGAAGAACCAATTCCCCAAGAGGAAGTCAAGGACCCATTAGGAGGGATGAGTGGACAGAATAGATGTTGAAAGAACAAATCACGTATTCACTGCAAGTGGCCAGCACTGACTCCAGCCTGCAGCTCCAGGCAGGGATGGAAATCAGGACACACAGACTGAGTTTAGACTTGTCAGAAGCTAAGCTGGGAGGGGAGGAGAGAAATGGGGCTATAAACGGAGGAGCATTTACAGGGAGAGGACGTTTGTAAAGAAAGATCTTGGACAATGTCCGTGTGTTAAGGAAGAGAATCGGGAGAGAGGGAGAGATTCACAATCTTGGGAAGTGGACAGCTTGATGGGGTATTTGTCAGGAAGAAGGAGGGCAGGGTGCAGGGCTCAGGTCTTCAGCCTTACAGGAGATGACATCTTTTCCCCTGAGCCTGCGGAGAGAGACAGGCCTGGAAGCACTTAAGTAAATTGAACCAAACATAAACTAGCTTGGGATGGCACCTCTCCTGGTAACTCCACTTTTCCCAGTGAAGTAAAGAGCAAGGCTACAGGGCTGAGAGGCTGGAGGGAATAGGAAGGAGCTATTCTAGGGATACATCAGGGACGCAGGGAAGGGGCAAGCCTGGAGAAGCTGGCCTCTTCTCTGGAGAGAAGGTAAGAATAAGAATAGGGCAGATAATGAGCAGGTGGGTTGGGATTCTGGGACAGCTGCTACACAGAGTCCTTCAGAAACTCTGACGGGGGAGGGTAGGTGAACTGAAGCCTTAGTTTCCACTTCCTTGAAATGAAGGGAAATTGACTATGTGAACTCTAAAATTCCATATTTATCTGAAGAAAGTTTTTCTATTTGTTGTTTACATGTTGGTGAATAGGTCTGTTTCAATAACAAAAGCATCTAAGCTCAGACCTGTATTCATACCTGCTTTGTCCAGGCCCCTTGGCACTACTCTGCTGCCTCTGAACACATGCAGAGGAGAAAAGCACTGAGTCTAGATAGACTGTTAAAAGGGACCAGTTCAGTACAAAGACAGGAGGAGTGTCACTTCTGTAGGAGACAGCCATCCTCTCCTGTTTCATCTGTACTGTCCATGTGAATTTTACAGATCTGTAAGGGAATATAGTGGTATAATTAGGCACCAACGAGACAAATTCTGTCAGTGATCAATCTGTATTTTAATGTATACAGACCACAAAAGATGTTCAGTCTCACCTCTTAATTTATAGACCATCTTTGGGAAGCAATTGAATCTGACTATAGTAAACTATGATTTTGAAAGAATACATTTTTTTCAAAAGTTTTCAAAATTGCTTATAACAATCTACTGGTTTATCAGCCGGCACAGTAGATCAGGCATAGCCCACAGGCACATTTCTGTTTTTTCACCCAGTGAGTAGCAGGACCGACCACATCTGCTTTCTGCAAGCAGGAGGAGGGGAGTCCTTGGAGGGATCGTGACTCCTTTGGAGAGTTGTAATCATTTGATAGTAAGATGCCTTTGTGTACCCCACCATGTTCTGTGCAACTGCAAGTATGACTTTCATATCTGGAAGGTCTCCTTGTGTGTGGACATCATTATTTTCCCTAAAATGTTCAGCTGATAGAGAATCATCATGTCATGGCCATGTCCTTCAGTCTAATTTGGACACCAGAGCCATTCATGGAAAGGCAAACTGTGGTAGAAAGAAAAAGCATAAATAGAGAATGATTGTAAAACAGATTATTTTCATTAGGAAACACTTCACTGACTGGTAAACTGGGTGGGGATTTTGATAAATAGGAAACTAAAAGAGAACAGATACTCTCAGACTAAAGCAAGGAGAAAACCACAGAACTATTCTTCAGTCTTGCTGGACACTTAGTAGGTGTTGTAAATTAACTACTAAGTAGTGCATTTTATAACTTAAAAAAATGAGGTTTCTTATACAAAATTTCCTATCTATAATGCTATCCCCAATTCTGATAAACTTTATTCTGATGGTATTCCTGTGAATAAATGAACACATGCACATATTTCTATATACACATCTTTGTTTAAGCCAGTAGTTCTCAACCTTCCTAATGCCATGGCCCTTTAATACAGTTCCTGTGGGTTGCGACCCACAGTTTGAGAACTGCTGGTTTAAGCTGACCATTCTCCTCCCTCACATCTGCCTAGATAGGTAACCAAACTGGCCCTCTTCTCAGCTGCCACAGTCCCTGCACCGGTGGCAGGACTAAGTTCTTCCCAAAAGTATGCATATCTCTCTCTCTCACATAAACAAACACACACTCGGGTGCACCCTCGACCTCACTCTAATTTCAGAAATGCTCTTTGCTTTGTTGAAAGCAGCAAACCGCAATTTGCTCTAAGGGCAGACCACTGCATCTCTCTTTTTGAAATCGGTGCAAATTGCCCCCGTGTATTAATGAATTTCCTGTGGGAAAGACAGGGTCATTCTCGTATCCTTTTCTCCCCGCTTCCCGCTATGTATCTGAGGTAGCTGGTGTTAGAAGCCTTAACCCCGTAGAGTCTGCTCATCTCCCGCTGGTCTTCTCCCCGGTATGCGTGTAACTAGTCAACACGCAGCTATTAGGTGACCTCTCAAGCTGCTGTAGGTGAAAACCAGAGAATAAAAGAGAGGACCCTTCAGTCTGCTCATGGAGGCGGTAGGTGCAGGTGAACACAGGAAGGAACAAAGCAGGTTGCACCGCCCTGCTGCCCTCCCCTGCTGTCCACAGGCTTCTGTGGGTAAAGGCCAGGTGATTTCCTCTGAAAAGCCTCAGATGCTAGATGCAGAGTATTCAGAGGATGTTTTGGGAGAGGCAGGAGACTAATTGCAAAGGAACATGTGAGCTAGTGCAGAATAACCGTGCAAGGGAAGCGTCTGTTTGTACTACTCCTTCCCTTGATGTCTGCTCCTCAGGGAGGACAGGCTTGACTCTGCAGCCACAGCATCTCTGTCGTGGACTGACCACCGGTGAGAATGAAGTCCTGCAGCCCTCTTGCTGTGACAGAACTATATCTACACTTAGCCCACATGATTAACCCTTTTGTATTAAGTTCTTGGTAATTCAGTCTAATCCACGATGTCCCTTTAAAAAACAGCAAAACTCATTTGTACGCAGATATGGATGAATTACAAATCAGGCTCTGAAGACAGTTCTTGATGTGGTATAAGTCATCTGACACTCCTGTGGCAGCCATCTCTGATACTGCCACCGTGGCTGGATATTGCAGGATCAAAGCAAATTTGCAGGTCTGAATAAGTACTTCTCTGAGCAGCTCTCCGGCTCCCCAGGTGACCCCCAGCTGTGTGCAGATGAGCTCTTTGACATTCTCTAGCCAGCCTGCCTCCTGCAGTGCTCACTGTCAAGCCCTGTCGCTTGAACACTCTGCTGCTCTGCCACGACTGGCCAGCCCTGAGAGACACCCCACCCCACCCCCTGCGTCTGCGTCTGGGTTTCTTGTCTATTTGCCATTCCACTGCCCGGGGCTTGGATTCTCTGTTTTCTCCTCTGTCCTCTAACTTGGTTTGTGGTAGTCTTTAGAGAGCATGTAGGCAGTCACCTGCCCTTCTGTCTAAAAGCCTTCAGAGGGTGGAGGGCCTGTGTGTGTGGCAGGTGGACAAGAGTGCCTGGGACAGACGCATCGTAGCCTGAGAGCTGCCAACGCGGCCATGGCCCATCTCTGCCGGCTCAGGCATACACAGCTAGAGTTTCTCGGCACCATCATTGGACATAATATGGGATGGCCTCAAAGCTGTGCGACCCTCCTCCTCCCCTGTTCTGCTCTCAAGAGCACCTGAAACCCCCGTTGTTCCTCCACTTTGCACATGATGGGCACATCCTATTCTTGAACGGTTTGCTGTGAAGCAGCAAATGATGTCTTTTCTCAAACACAGAATTCTCCTTTCCCTTCTCTACTTTCCAGATCTGCTCACTTATTATTCTGAGCCCTTGCTCTGCCTTTCCCTGATGGCCTAGGGTTATCTGGCTAAGTACATAGTGAGTGCCCACTGGGGCCTCCCAGGAGAGAAGGATCAAAGAGACAAAATAATCCATTGAATGGGCATAGAAACTTTACACAGCTGCTTTCAGAGTGACAAAGTGGCAAGAAGTCAGCATCTCTGATTTAGTTGCATTCATTAAGGAAATAAATACGGAAGAATTTAATGCAACAGGTGACAGACAACCAGAGGTCACTGCCTCAGAACTTTTTCTCTGGAAGTGCTGTATGCCTCAGCCCAGAGGAGGACTCCAGCTTGTGGTGTGACCCAATACTGCCTGTCTGTGGGGCAGGATTTCTAGCAATGAGAAGGTAGACCAGCTCTGGACATGGCTCTGGTATAAACTTCATGCAGAGAACCCCCTTCACACCTGACAGAAGATGGTGTGCACAGTGCTTCCTTATGCCTGAGTAAGGATCTCTCGGTCTCCGGATCAAGGAATGTGCATTTGGGTAACATTTGAAAATTGGGAGGGCACTGCTAGATTGTGGAGTAGCCTGTTCACATTAGCCAGGAGTGAGAAGCAGAAACAGGGACACATTAGTGACCAGGGATTTCAGGAATTACTTACAGAATTTAGTATAAACAAACAGAGTCTGAAATAGGAATGCCACAGGGGACCTGTGGCACACAGTGGGGAATGCTGCCCACAGCTCGGGGGAAGTGATGCTTCAGACTCTGACACTGTCTGCATGTGTGTCTTTTAGCTTGACTGTCTGCTGCAAAACAGAAATTTTCACTTAAAAATTTTAGACTAAACAGATAACTTTTTATTCTAGGATAATATGCATTCCTTATCTCAACAAAGAGATTCTTTTCTGATATCATAAGGTCAAGAGAATCCAAAAAGAACAGCGAAGGCAGGAGCTTTAATCCATCCTGGGCTGCATCACGCACTTCATGTACGTGGAGCTCCTTCTTCTGTGCTGCTCAGTTAAGATTCAGGCACTCACATGTTCACATCACCATATTCTTCAAAGCCTTTTGGTCTGTTTAGCAGCTCGCTGTGTTACCTTATGGAAGAGGCACTAGGCCAGGAGAGCGTATGGAGACCCAGGCTGGCCAGTGGCTTTTGTAAGTTCTTTTTTGCCGCCTTTATCCCTAATGCTGTTTACTTCCCAGAAGAGAGTAACGGGGTAAGTGAGTACCTCAGACTACCTGACCAGCATTTAGCCCAGATCACAGCAGATAAAGTGGCTGGAGCTCTGGTCTGTGAGCTGTAACAGAAGTGCTGACTTGGTGGTACCAGTGCCCCTGATGACAGCTACGACAGTAACTGGACACTTCCTAGTGTGCCAGGTGACTGACCTGGTGGGTCTTTAAATCATCGCAGTGACTTTGTGAAATAGACATTATTGTTGTACCATTTCCTGGAAATATATACAAAGCTAAAGACATTAAGAAACTGGTCCAAGGTCATATTCATTTGGACCAGGATTTGAATTCTGGAACCCACACTCCCAACTGTTGTCTTCCAGAACACATTCTAACATAATCAGATAATTGTAGGACTCAGAATACCTTTAAGAATCACACGGAATAGTGTCCTCTTTTGCAGATAAAGAAATTGAGGACCAGCAGGATCACATAGCTAGATTGTAATATGGCTAGAAGAGCCCCAAGCCTTTCCCCTGCCAGCCAGACTTCTTTCTGTTACATCACACTGTGTCATCATTAAATGATCATTTTTAAGAGTGGCTATAAAAACTATCATTACTAATGCCTTAAAATATTATCCCTCTAGAACAGTGGTTCTCAACCTTCCTAATGCAGCAGACCTTTAATACAGTCCAAAAGGGTCGTGACCCACAGGTTGAGATCTGCTGCTCTAGAACAATAGATACACATGCACACTTGTGTTTCCAGAGTATTTCTAGGTCTGTGACTAAGCCAAAGTCCTCACAACTTGGGAGACACAAGAGACCAAGTCCCTGACACCACTTCTGCAAATCTTGAGGGACATGCATTATGGTTATTGCCCAGGCCTGAAGCTACTGCCTTCTGCAGGCCGTGGGAATGAGACAAGCTATAGGGAAGGAGTTGCCTAACACATGGTCATAGGTAGTCATCTGCCTTAGCCACTACTCCTAGCACCCCATACCCCACCCACTCACACATCCCTTCTAGCAGCCAGTGTGCACCTTGCGCTTAGCAGCCCATCCAGGTAGGGCAGGTGGCCCAGCCTCAGCCCCGGGCGGTGCCCGTGATTACCTGCACTCACACGAGGGGACTGCAGAAATCCACTCCCACATCCTCCTGCTCTTGCATACATACTTCCCATCCCAACACCTTCCTGTTGTTTAAAGATAGCACCCCAAACTGCAGCCAGAACGTCATCAGAAGCAGCTGGCAGTCATGAAACACAGACTGGTTCCTACTATGTCAGAGAATCCCACCCTTCCAGGCCCCGCCTGACAGGGACTCAGGACCACTGAACTGCCTGAAGATGCCCTCTGCCAACGTCCTCAATCTAGACTGTCCTCCCCTTGTTATTCCTCCATAGAAACACTCACTCTACCCTTCTGTACTTAATTTGTAATACCGTCTCCCTGGTGATGTTTTGAATCCCTTCCTTTGGAAATAACATTCTTCTGACTTCCAATAGCAGTTTTCGTTTTTAAAATGTTAACATTTACTTGTTTGAGCATGTTCTAAGTCTGCAGCCCCCAAGCCCCAGGCTGCAGACCAGTGCCAGTCCGTGGCCTGTTAGGAACTGGGCCATACAGCAGGAGGTGAGCTGTAGGTGAGCAAGCGAACGTCATCTCCCCATCACTCGCATCACCCCCTGAGCTCCTTCTCCTGTCAGATCAGTGGCCACATTAGGTTCTCACAGGAGCACAAACCCTGTAAACTGCACATGTGAGAGATGGAGGCTGTGTTCTCCTTATGAGAATCTCGGCCTGATGATCTGAGGTGGAGCTGAAGTGGTGAGTCCAGCACTGGAGAGCGACTGCAAATAGATATCATTAGCAGAGAGATTTGACCTCACAGAGACCATAATAAAGCAATGACTTACAGACCCATATCAAAAGCATTCTCCCCACCCCTGGTTTATGGAAAAACTGTCCTCTGTGAAACCAGTTCCTGGTGCCAAAAAGGTTGGGGACCATTTTTTTAAGTGCTTTACAAAAAAGGAATTTAGTTAACCTTCAAACCAGTTCTCTTACCATGCCACTTTGCACGGGGGAAAATGGAGCTAAGAAGAGGTTAGGTAATTTACCCAAGGTAACACAGCTAACAAATGGAACCTGGCTATGAACCCAGATGGCGCAGCTTCACGGAACATTCTCCTGCCCACTAAGCTGCCTTCACCCTGCCTTGAGTGAGCTTTGAACGTGCTCCTGCCCGCTAAGCTGCCTTCACTCTGCCTTGAGTGAGATTTGAATATGCTTCTGCCCACTAAGCTGCCCTCACCCTGCCTTGAGTGAG
>NW_003852588.1:560427-595402 GCF_000181295.1 Otolemur garnettii
TCACTCTGCCTTGAGTGAGCTTTGAACGTGCTCCTGTCCACTAAGCTGCCCTCACTCTGCCTTGAGTGCACTTTGTTATTAGCTTTGTGATTGGCGCATCTGTCTCTTCTTGAGTGTCAGGGTCAGATCTCCTTCTTGTCGGTATCCTCAGCAATCCCTGGACTGAGCTCTGCTCGTCACAGGCTCTTGGGGCTGCCGGGATGACTGGCAGAGCAGCCTGGATGCCACAGCCCTGAGCTCCAACACAGCCTTTGCCACATGTTGATCCTTTACATCTTCCAAGTCTGTCACTTACCTCTCCCAATCTCACATTATACAGGGTGTCCATGACGTTCCTATGCAATTTAAAATAATACACAGAGGGCACCAAAAAAGGTATACACATTTTAAGAAAGGAAAAAACTGCATTAAAATTGTAATACTCAAGTCATATTTACTTGTCCAATTATAAGAGATACAAGATTATAGGTGTTATTGGTATATACTATTATAATTTTAATATAACTTTTTTCTTAAAATCTGTGTACCTTTCTTTGGCACCCTTTGTGTATTTGTAAAATAGGGATAATACGCATCCCACAAAATTAGGATGGGAGACATGTTACCAGATGATTTGGGGAGTTGGAATCATCTTAACCAGTGTGTAATCTAGTATCTTCTTTGGCACACGAGGATACAGAGAGCTGGAACAGCTTTGTGACACACACAAGGTCTCAGGTCAACACAGTGACCCTGACACATATGAAGACTAAAGAGAAAATATGGATTTCTCTTCTCAGCAGTTATATCATGTATCACTATAAGAAATTTCCTCTCTGTTGGACATTGAGGCATCTATACGTATTCTAATAACATGGTTATTGCACAAGAGACTTATGAAATCCTCATTTCAGGATCTTTATAGAGTATGCAGCAGAGTCTTTCTACTGTACTTGATGGTGGCAAATCTCCCTTCTTGAAAGAAGGACTTAAATTTGGAGAATGGCTCAATGTCAAAGCCTAATCTTCTGAGTAAGGTGGGAACTATCAGTCTGAAGAATGGCTGTCTCCTGAAAGCCTGGCTGCAGCTTCAGTGGTGTCACTTTCTGATCATGTTCTCATCCAAAGTGATAAGAAAGTAACAAGACAGATTTCTCATGTGGTTTGTTAAGATGACACCTAAAGTTCCACAAGAGGCATCAGGCTGCATGTTTCCTTACAGCCGATGAAAACCTGTGTTATGGGGACGGGTGTGAGTTTGTGCTTATTATAAGTGCTGTATACCCATTAAGTGATAATTAATAATAGGTGCAATGGTAAAACCAGATAGAAAACCAGGAGTATAAAAGCACAAAAGAGGGATTTACTCAGGATGTGAAGTTATTTTCCCAAACTCAGACCATCCAGATCTCCAGTAGTTCTTGATTTAGTGCCAGTGTTGACACAGTCTTCAAGAAGGTTGCCCCAGCGAGGCCCCCAGCCAGATACTTACACAAAACCTTTATGTAAATATTTTATCCCATTTAGTCTTCACACCCTCCCTAAGAAATCAGTGATACCATCCCATAATACGTATGAGAAACTGAGGCAATCACTTGCTCCAAAGCATAAGTTAGAAAAAGCAAATGCCTGTCCACCTGGCTCTGTCATGCCGACACCAGTGCTGTCTGCATGTCTGGGGTATTTAACTCTTTCGGGTCCGGTTTCCCCTAGGCATGGGAGTCTACTGGTTGGAATTATTTTTGATCATGCATGCTCAGTCAATTATCGCCTAAAAAACGTATAAACTTCATTCAAATGACTTGACTTAAGCCATGTGCTTCAATTTATTATCTTGTTATTCGATATTTTACCTAGATTTACCTGTAGTTTACTTTGGTGTGATATATTTCCAAACAATCGCCAGTGTCACTCCAGCTTTCCTTCACATATTGTACTAAGTAGCACAAAGTCTGCTGTTTGCTCAGAAAAAAAAGGATCACATCTCACCAAAAGAAAGATTTTAGCTGACTGAAAAGGCTATTTGTGCAGGCACAGGATCCATGGAGTGTGTGGGAATGTGAGCCTGGCGAGATGAGCTGAGTACTCTTAAGTTCTATAGCATAAACAAAAGCCACCTGGTCATGCCAGGAATTACCCAGCAACTGACCCCAGCAGTAAAACAGGCTTACCTGGAATATCCCAGGGTCCAACCAGAAAGATAAATAAGAGAATTTTTGGTTCCTGTGTGACTTTTGAAAAAAAATTCTTTTTGGATGCCATAAATGTGTTTTCTTGGAAACACACCTGGCAGCAGCGTGTCTTGGCCGGGCTGTGTGAGCTTTCCTGCTCACCGTCCACTATCTCGTCAAAGCTGTGCACAGCAGGCCCCGACACCACTAGGAATAAAAGTGTGGTCACTCTCTTTGCAAGTCTCTTTCAAAATAAAGCAAAACAAACAGAAAAAGGAGTCTCCTGAAAACTCTTGACAAGTCAAAATTTAACAGCTGTCCTTTCCTTTTTCCTATCTTCCACCCCTTTAAAGTTGTATATATTAGATCACACTGTGGTGCCCCCGACTTAGCAAAAATGAGTCCTTGTGCCCAAGCACGTGCACATGAACGGCCTTTCCATTCTGCCCCACGCTCCCTCCTGTCAACCCGGAGATTTGGTGTTTACGAGGCAGCAGCAGACATGTAGCAGCTTGTGGTCAGGGACAAAGGTTTGATGAAGGGCTCAGGGTATGCAACCTGTTCTGCTTTCCCCAGCCTTCGACTCCTGTCTCCTCTTCTGCCCCTCCCCAAAGACAAAGCAGCTAAAACCATTTCAAGGCTTCCTATTTGGTTGCTGTCCCAGAAGCCAGGCCCCTTTATAGGACCGAGGGAAGTAAAGTACACCTCAAATTCCAACCTCCCCAAGGGCCGTGCAGCTACAGTCAGAGCCTGGTTCCAGACTCTCCTTCACCGCCATCCAATTTATTGCCCAAAGCAAGCCGCTCATCTTCCCTAAGTCGTCCTTTTGCGTCTTCATTTCAGAGCATGAGGAAGTAGGAATGATGGGAAGGACTGAGACACTTGCTGGCTCTCTTCTCTCAGGCAGGTCACGTCCCCTACCTAGGGCACTGCACAAACCATCTAGTTCGTCCAGCTCAAAGTAGAGGCTCTGTGGATGGCAGTTGCCACGAGCTGAAATGACTGGAAGCTGTCTCTGGGATTCCTCAGAGTTCTTTCTGTTTGATTTGAATCTTCTCCCCCCAAACACCAATGCTATTTCCTGACTTCTGTTGGGAGATAATCAAAGCACAGTAATGGGCTCTTTCCTTAATCCTCTCAGTCCTCACAACAGGTTGAGGGACGTAGGCGTAAAGGCAGAAAGGGGGTCTCCCTCTGCCTCCTCCCCCCTCCCCCACCACAAACCTTGTCAATGCTCAGCTCGTGTCCCTGCTCCAGGAAGCCCTGCCTCCCTTCTGTAGATCATTCATGGGGTTCTGGCCCTCTGAGCCCCTGTAGTCACCTGGAACAGTGGTCCCCAACAGTTTTGGCACCAGAAACCAGGGACAGGGAGACTGCTTTTGTTTTGAGTCTGCAAGCGATTGATTGCTGAGCTCTCTGTGAGGGCAAACCTCTCTGCTAGTGATAATCGATTTGCAGCTGCTCCCCAATACTAGCCACCATCACCTCAGCTCAGCGCCACCTGAGATCATCAGGCACTGGATTCTCGTGGGGCATGCACGTAGAGAGCCTACATCTCTACGTGTGCAGTTTACAGTAGGATTTGCACTCCTGTGAGAGTCTAAGGTGGCCACTGAGCTGACCGGAGACGGAGCTCAGGCAGTGACATGAGCAATGGGGAGCGACTCTGAATACAGAGAAAGTTTTGCTCACTTACCCTCTGCTCACCTCCTGCTGGGCAGCCTGGTTCCTGACAGGCCACAGACTGAGGGTTTGGGACCATAGACCATAGCAAGTCCAGAAGACAAGATTATCCCTTAATAATAAGAATTTCCACTTGAGGGGGCATTTATAATGCACTGGGCACATAGCCAAATGTTGTCATCACATCCCATCAATTAATGCAGGGGTTCTAAACTCTTCTGCACTTTGCAATTGCCTGGGGAGCTTCAAGAAACTACTGATGCCTCTGCCCCACCCCAGAAATCATGATTGCATTGACCTGGAGTGTGGCCTGGGCTTTGGAATTTATTAAGATCTCCCTCCCAGGAACTAAGAGACTCCAACATTCAGGCAAATTTGGAAACAGCTGACTAGCTCTTAGCACACTCTGCCATGGGAACCATAACTGTCCCCTCTTTACAGATGAAATGCCTGAAGGTGACCTCTCCACACTCATAACAGCACCCTGGCCCAGGCAGACTCAAATCCTTGTTACTCAGAGTGGTTCACAGACCAGCAGCACCTGGGAGTTTGTTACAAATGTACACTTTTGAGCCCACAAATTCTGACCTGCTGAATTTGTGCAGAATCCTTCCAAGGAATCTAATGCCTGCTTCAGTTTGAGAACCATTGCTATAGCAATGTCAGGATGCTCTGAAGGTCACATTGATGTGCTGCCACCATGAGGAGCTGGGGCTCTAGCCCCCCACCTATCCTCTGACTTCAGTGTGTGGGGACCATCTGGGCCACTGGTTAAAAGTGACTTGCCCCAAAGATGTTTGTCCCCCCTCCCCCCACAAAGGGAAGTTAGAATCCTGGCCTTATATCGCTTTCTGTGCTGTTTCATGTTTTTGAATTTTAAAGCCAACAAAGATCACCCCTTTGGAGCAGAGACCACATCATCTATTCCCACTGCCCTCGGGCGGCCACCAGCAGGCAGCAGCTTGCACTGTTTGCTTGATTGATGGCCTGGTAGAACCAGCACTGGGGCTCTGGGGTAATTAGCCGATCCTGATCGCTTTCTGGGCTGGAGGCTGTTGCTTTTCGTGATTAGGATACGTGCGTGGGAGGCACGTGCAGGTGGCAGGGCTGCAGGAACGGCAGGGCCACGCTCATGGCAAGAGCCAAGATGCTTCCTGTTCTCCAACAGGCGCCTCAAAACCAACGGTTTTGGCATCTCTGAGCGCAGACCTGAGGGACAGAAGGCACTGATTCCCAGACTCTCCGGACTTGGAAAGCCTTCATCCAAAGAGAGAAAAGCATACTTTCTTCCCCCCCACTTTTTTATGCAAAATAATAACTTGACACAAGTCCAAGCAGTTAAAAAGATACTAAAAGAAACCCAATTCAGAATGGTTTTTAGTAGGCTGAAAACAGATGTGGCAAACCATTTCAGGATATTCTGGGAGATGAGATGGGAAGGTTTGGATTGGAAATGGCTCCTCCGCCTCTGCAGGGCCACCCAGCCAGGTGCCCTGCACGCATTCTGGAAGGAGGCAGCCCCATTTCCTTCCTCCTAATCCCAGCATAGTGGGAGGGAGAGGCATCCAAGGGGAGCGGATTTAGCACTGTGCCCTGCCACGGAGAGCAGACCATGACCCTGGGCTCTTGTGACTGCTCCCTCGCTGGGGGCAGCACTTGTTGGGCCAGAGTGCGCTGAACTCAGCCAGCCACGCGGGGGCGCCCGAGGCATCAGGCCCGCGGGTTTAGGATAGGACCTTATGGGACTCGCCCCACGGAGCTGGGAGTGCCTCTCTCAATAACCCCCAAAAGAAACTGAGCCTTTAACTACCTGCAGAGGGCCTCTGTTTTCCCTGATTTCAAGGCATTAAAGCACTCCACACTCATGGTGCAAATTCAAGGGTGGTGAGAGTAAAGGAGACTCAGAACAGTGACCACACAAGGCCTGTGACCATTGGCATCCTGTAGTTAGTAAATTCACTTTCATTAAGATACATTTGGGTAAGGTATTTTTACCGCCTAAGACAAACGTGTTGTAACATAAGGCTGCAGGTGTGTGTTTGTGTTTTGTTCAGTTATAATTTTCAGAGAAATATATGAAATCTTAAACTGTGCATTCATTCTGTTGAGAATTATTCTTAAAAGGCACATATATGCTGTATATTGTAGTTTCATATCTATCCACTACCATCTGTGTGCATAATTGAAGTCACTAAAACATAAAAGCAAGTCACCCCAATATAGAGGTGAATACAGTATTTCCCTGTATGCAGCTTCATGATCAGCATTGTGGAAGTATAGTGCGGACAGTCCATAAATGGGTCCAGTTAGACGTCTCCACAGGATCTGCTCAGACTGACTTCACATCATGGAAAGGAGAAATTATAGGTCTATTACTCTGGGATATTTGAGATGCCACACAGGTGTCCATGATGTAAATTTCTGAACTATTATAGATAAGACCTTTATAAAGCCACAGATAATGTTCCCATGACAAAAAAAAAAAGAAAGATTCCCAAAGGAGTCTACGAACTTCATAAGGGTGGGAACCATTGTCCCATGCTCAACTGAATCTCCAACTCCTCGTATTAGTCTGGTTTACATCCTGCCAAGTAAAGGTAATGAGGCTCGCCTAGAATTGCCCTGAATGGACTACCAGAAAGTCTCCTAAAGTAGCAGCTGCAGTAATGCCCAGCCACACACCACGCTGGAAACATTAATGCACTGCAGGAGGCTGGCATGAGCACATCTTCTCTGCTCATATTTCTTTTTGTAAACTTCTCTACTAGTCTGGGATTTTCCTTCTCCACTGATCCTGTGACTTTCTCCTTGAAATTCAGTTTTATAGTATTTATTGCACATTCAGCGTGTACAAGACACAATCACCAGGTGTTTTGGGGGGTGCAGATATAAGGAAATATCAAGCAGTAAGAAGGGTGTCACATCAGGCTCTGAACAAGCACACTTCATCAGGGCAACAGAGAGAGAGTTCACATCTACACAGGAGACTGAGGAGGGCTGCTGCATTTCAGAGTATACTTTGAAGAATGGGGAAAAAATTCAACTAGGAAAAAATGAGTAGGAGGAGAACATTCTAAACAGGAAGAATGGCATGAGTAGGAGTTTGGATCATAGGGTATGTTTGGGGATTAGGGCTAACACCTGTCCTGGACATAAAATCTATGTGGGTAGAAAGGAGAGCTGTAAAAAATAAGGCTGGAAATGCTTGCTGTTGCCATATAAAATAAAAAAGTCCTTACATGCCAGGCCAAAGAATTTCTATTTTATTTCACAGACAGTAGTTGGAAATAGAAGATGCTTGAGCAAAACAAGCCAGTGGCACTGGGATTACCCTGTGGAAGGGTTTTTCCAGTATTGGGGTATATAGACTACCCATTCAGAAAGAAATGAGGGCCTGAACTAGGATGTGGCAGAGGGATGGAAAACTTAGAAAACATAGTTGAGAGCTATTTCAAAGACATTCCTAGATTTGGCAGTTGGTTGTGTTTTAGAGAAGAAATCACTACTTTCTGAGCCTGGGTGATTGAGAAGATCTCTGTAGGAAACCATAGCATTAACATAGGATATCAGGAAGAGTGAATGTGGAACAGAGAGTTGTCTTTTGGACATAGTGCCTTTGAGGTGCTGGCAGTGCCTCCAAGGTAATGCCCCATGAAAAGAAGGTAGTAAGCAAATTCAGGTTGTATGTGGTGGCCCACGCCTATAGGCCCAGCATTTCAAGCAGTTGAGGCAGGAGGATGGCTTGAGGATAGGAGTTGGAGACCAGCCTGGACAATACAGCATCTCTACAAAACAATTTAAAAAATAACAGGATATGGTGTAACAGACCTATAGTCCCAGCTGCTCAGGAGCTGAGACAGGTGGATCTCTTGAGCCCAAGAGTACAAGGCTATAGTGAGCTTTGATCAGGCTGCTATACTCCAGCCTGGGTGACAGAATGAGACCCTAAACAACGACAAAAGAAAAACAAGAAAAAAATAGATTCAACACAAGGAGAAGTATGGCTAGAGTTATAGAATAGAAACTGGTCAATGGAGGGGCAGGGACAGAAGTGGATAAAGCTACCAGGAATTCCAGAGAGGCAGAAAAGTCTTAAGAGCAGAGGCTGGAAATGTCCCCATGTCCTTGCCCTGCCTGTGATCCTGCTCACTTCTCATCCCAAACTTTCACGGATGTCTGGATGAGCCACTCAATTAAAAAAAAAAAAATTGCAAGTAGGAGCCAAGTGTAACAAATTTCCTCTATCCAAAAAAATCCTTAGGTTAGAGGCTTCAGACAATATGGAAAGATAGTGTTCATATGTGGCTCATATGTGGTTCATATGTGGCTCAAGTAGCTAAGGCGCCAACCACATACACCTAAGGTGGCGTGTTCAAATCCAACCCGGGCCCCCGCCAAACAACAATGAAGGCTGCAACCAAAAAATAGCTAGGCGTTGTGGGGGGTGCCTGTGGTCCCAGTCTCCTGAGGCAGGAGACTTGCTTGAGCCCAGGAGTTGGAGGTTGCTGTGAGCTGCGATGCTATAGCACTCTACCCAGAGCTTGAGGCTCTGTCTCAAAAAAAAAAAAAAAAAGAAATTTTGTTTAATGAATTTACTTACATTAAAATGAATCTGTGAATCTGTGGTTCTAACTGGGGAAAATCACAAAGCTACTTCCTTCATGCCGAAAAAATAACTGATCTTTAATGTTTATTCTGATTTTCTGCTCATTCCTCCAAAATTTTCAATTTTAGAAACTAGAAGGAAGTTCAGAAAGGACTAAAATTCAGGGAAACTAAAATACTGCAAAATTCCTTTCATAGTTTATTTTTCTAGGCCATTCCCTGCGTAGAGATACACAGGAAATGAATGGTTACTGTGCCTCAGATATTTGTAGCATAAATGCATCTTGTTAACTTTAGATCATTTTCCTAGACTTCATCTTTGCCATAACTCAAATTTTGTTTTGTTCTGAGAAACCTAGGTGATCTAAAAAAAAGAAGAAGAAAAGGAGGGAAAAAAAGACCTTGCTCTTGTGTATACCATTACCTTTGTTTTTATTTTTGCATGCAAATTATATCCTATAAATCATAGTGCAACCCATTACTAGAGGAACTAAAAAAAAAAAAAAACCTAACTCTAAACCCACAATTTCCCTTTCTGTTTTCTAAAGGTCAAATGCTGCAAATACTGGCCAGATGACACAGAGATATATAAAGACATTAAAGTTACCCTAATAGAAACTGAACTACTGGCAGAATATGTGATAAGAACATTTGCTGTTGAAAAGGTAAGTTTTCATACTAACTTTAAAAGCTATGGTGAGACATCAGTGTAGTCCTATACCAGCATCATTAACTGATCTAGGAAAATGTGTACATGGTCATACCTGAATGCAAGGAGGCTCTCTCTGGTGGTTTCTCAAGATTGCATCTTGTCCTCTGATTCTGTAATAGCTCAGCTCCATCTTTGAAACAAGTCATTCCCATTTCATAAGAATCTGTATTTTGCAACTAAACCAAAATATCTATTTGTTTATTTTCTTCTTCTTGTTAACCTGATTGATATTGTTCTTTCCCCCTCTCTTTGTTCAATGTTGACTAGCGTCCTTCCAGTTAGGGAATTTATTCCTGGTCTAAGTCCATGTGGGTTTCCTCGTAGTGAGTTAGTATCAGTGTTGAGACACAGGTCCTAACTCCTCCTGGAATCCCGCACTTCCTTGGGGCTTTCCAGGCCTCCAGTTCATTATGGACTGATGGATTTTCCAGGGAGAAGCAAACCACCTGGACAGTGTCCATTAGACATGGCACGTTCTTGCATGAAGCAGGGTGTTCATTCATCCTCACTCCCATGCTGGTGTCAGCCTTTTGTAGTTGCTGGTGTTGGGTCCGTGAATGCTGTGCTTTGGTTCTACTCTGCCTCATTCCATGTGCATGGATGGGGCTGCTGCTTTGGAAAGCACTGTAGGGCATAACAGGGAATTTCCTTATTCCCCCTCTTTCTGCTGACATAGGGAGGGGCCGGAGGTGAAGCAAACTGCAGTCCATCCAGAGAAGTGTCACAGGTAGGCTGTGGGGAAAGTGGAGGTGATATGGCTGACTTTCCTGTCACGAGCTGATTCTCTATAACTGGGCCTTGCACAGCTGCACTGGACTTAGCAATTTTGCCATGACTTTGTTCTGCTTACACTCATTTAATAGCAGCAGGTCTCAAGGCAGATTCATACCTGTAATCCCAGCACTTTGGGAAGCCAAGACGAGAGGATTGCTTGACATCAGCGGTTTGAGACCATTCTAGGAAGCACAGCAAGACCTAGTATCTATAAACAATAAAAAAATTAGCCAGGCATGGTGGTACATGCCTATAGTCCCAGCTACTTGGGAGGCTCAGACAGGAGGATCACTTGAGCCAAGACTGGAGTGCTCTGTGGTGACGCCACTGCACTCCAGAGTGGGCAACAGGGTGAGACCCTCTTTCTAAAAAAAAAAAAACACACTAACAAGTAGTAGCATCTCCCCATAGAAGACGTGGGTTATTAGCAAACTACTGGGAACTTGGCTCCTGGCCTTCCTCTCTCTGTCCTTTCTGCATCTATGTGCATTTTTCAGATTACCAAGACCAGTTTTAGGAAGTCAAAGAAACTGCAGCATCTGCTCGTTGGTCAATTTACCCTGATGTTTTAAACTACCTTTCCTTGTTTGCAGAATCAAATTTGTCATAGAATCATAAGTCTGAAAAAGCTCTAGTTTATTTTATTATGTTTCTCATACTATTTAGCATTTTTTTCTTAGCCTGTCTTTTTTAATAAGCGGGCAGGAAGCTCGGAGACTTCAAAGAATGTGGAGTTTGAGTTGACTCAATTCTTCAAGTTCTGAACCTTGCACTTTGATGTCGACTTTTTCCTTCTTAGGCAGGATTGAAAAAAAAAAAAACACCACATGGAAGATTTTTGTACAGCTCTTGGCAAGAGCACTCATGAATAGCTGCATTAAAACAGTGATAAAAGACCTGCAATATTTTTTTTCTGTTGGAAAAAAAAATCATCCAAAAGCCATCACTTAAACATGGAGTTCTTTGAACAATAGTCAGCTCTCTAATAAGCTGAAAATGCATCTCTGTTGCTAGAGGAAGGGTTTGTTTGTTTCTGTGCTCTTTTTTTAACCTCTTCTTCTACCTCATGCATTCCCAGCTGCACAGAATTGTTTCTAATATACCCAGTTATTTTAGTCATCAGACAACCAGTGGAGAGGTGGGAGAGGGAGGAGAAGGGAGGGGTGCTTGTTAATGGACTTGGGGAAATCAGAATGACATGTTAGTGGTTCTCTAACTGGGCAACTGGAATCTTTAAGGAAAACAAATCATTAGTCCTTTCATAGAATATTTCTTGTTGGCTTTAAACTTTCTCATTAGAAAGGAAAGAAAAGAAATTGATTAGGCACGTAGTTTGAGATTCCTGCAATTCCGATTCTATTTTAAGAACATGTTGTATCGAGGGACCCAAAGGTGGAAAATGGATTTGGGCTCCACTCTGCAAAGCAAGCAGCTGGAATGCAGTTTGAAAATGATGAATTCCTATTTTGCATTGAATTGTTGTTGTCTTTCCTTTTCCTGATATCTGATCACTCAAAGCTAAACAGGTTTTAAATAATGTATAGTGCCCATTGTGTCGGGAGAAAGCTCAGAAGTCTCGTGGGTCGATGCCACCTGGTCAATCTAGCCCTGAGTATCCTGGGCAGAAACGAAGTTGACAGTGGCCACCAAAACTGCTCGACCTAGGAGGTGCCTAGGACTCAGAGAGGGAGGAGGAAGGTGATCTTCCTGTCCCAAAGACAGAACATGTCCTTAGTGACATTCGTTTCACAAATATTTCTTAAGCACTCACTTTGGAATCTTTAAAGAAAATAAATCATTAGTATTTCTGTAGAATATTTTTTATAGGTTTGTTGTATGACTTGGGATCTTCCTTCCCACTATGATAGATACCACTTTTTATATGGTATTTAAGCTTATTATAAATAAAGATGTAATGAATATCAAGCTGGGAAGTATTGGGCTGTGATCGCTGATGGCATGTCTGGTGTTCCTCCCCAAACGTGTGTCAGATTACAGCCGCAGAAGGAGAGGCGGTGTGTCAGCAAACAAGAATGAAAATTGGACCAGAAGTAATTTCCTTTCCTAATCTCGTCCATAGTGAACACATTTGAGGTGGAGGTCTCTTGGGAAAAGGTTTTTTGCAGTCTAAAACTGTCGCTTACCCTTGCTCAGAAAATGGTTCTTGGAGAGATCAGTTGGAAGCAATAGTCCAGTGTTCTGGGATGCTGGAGTTGAAATGTAGCAAAGCTAGAAAAAGAAGTCTTCACCCCTCCCCCCCAAAAAACCCACTAGTACATGACAGAAAGAAATGCCCCTTTGGAATACATTAATATTTATTGCTGGTTGGTTTTCCCAGTTCAAGAGATGCATCCCACCAGAATGAGCCCACCCCTGCCCAGGTCATCACACCCATGAGAGCACTCTAGAGGTCTGGAGGGGGACACAGGCTCCACTTTCTGTCTTTCTAACTGAGACTTCAGGACTAGCCAAATGTTACCATGGTTTCAGTGATAAGAAGTGTGGGCTCCTAACCACCTAATAATATTATCCTGCGATCACAGAAGACCCTATTTAGCAGATGACAGTGTTGATTTGCATTTGTAAATCCCTGACTGCTTAATTCCTTAATGCTTCAACTCTGCTAAAGAATAGCATCTTCAAAGAGAAGTAAAGCTCAGCCTTTGTGGGCTATTAAACCAAGGCATATTATCACATTGATGGCAAATGAGTCTTATCTTTAAACCTGTAATTGTTTGCCTCTTCTGGTCTTTCAAGTCACATAAACATTCCGATTTCTTCTTTGCTCACTAAATATATGTACACAATGATGGTGAATGCGATAAGGTTAATGAATGTTTTACTTTTAACATCCAAACCCATAATGTAATGCAGAGGTGGTATTCAGACAACAGTCATGGAATAAGAATCACATCTGATCTCAGGTTTACGTACAGCCTTCATTCTGGAAGTAATTTTTATTTTCAAAACACTCTTGTGTTTTAAAACACAGTCTTAATACATGGGATAATAGTTAGAAAACAAAATTGATGGGTATAAATTAACTTAACTATTTGCAAAACAAGAGTAAATTAACAAAAACAATCATAAGATCTCTTTTGTAATGCCTTTCTTCCAGTTGGGGGGTGGGTAGCCTCCCTCCCCAATTTACTGACATAACCTGGAATTCCAGCAGAAATGCTTCTGGATTCTGATGGTTTCTACTGGCTTATGTGCCTGTTCCCCACGGTAGACTGTGCCCACAGCAGTCTGTGCCAGCCACACGTTTCTGTAGCCCTAGTCAAGGCCTAGGGCATTATAGTCACTCAGGTTGATCTTGAGGGGATGAATGGGTTTAATGTCTATCCACATTAAAAAGTCAAACTAACAAATGGGCTGTGAATGAAAATGAGTCCTCTGCCATATCCAATTGGAAAGTCGTCCTCATTTGTTCATGCAGCAGGTGTTACCTGAGCAGGCACAGTGGCTGGTGCAGAGACACCAGGGTGTGAGGAGCCAGAATAAGGGTCCTGGGTCACAGTAGCTGAACCCTTAATGCCTTCAGGTCCCTGTTCTGTGCCTTTCTCTGTGGGCTTTCACCTTATCAGCACACCTCATGATCTATGCAACACAAACTTTTAACAGAGTCTACTTTTTAGAAAGGAATTTCAAAGAATCCAGCAGATCCATCCATTTGCTGGAATTGCCCATGTCAATTAGCATTTTCCCCAAACAGCACCTCCCCTCTCAACCCACAAACATCCTCCTCAGTTTTTCCTTCCAAATTGTGTGTGGGGTCTAAGGATGCCCTTTCCCCCTAACAACCACTCGGGGGTGCTTTCCGCTCCCCAGGCTGCTGTAGCTTATAATTTGTTTTCCCTTGTTCTCTCCTGTGCTGTGGCTGACCAACCAATGCAGAGAGGTGTTCATGAAATCCGAGAGATCAGACAGTTTCACTTCACTGGCTGGCCGGATCATGGGGTCCCCTACCATGCCACTGGCCTGCTGGGATTTGTCCGGCAGGTCAAATCCAAGAGCCCGCCCAATGCAGGCCCGTTGGTGGTGCACTGCAGGTAAGCAGAGCTGCCCCTCTCGGAGGAAACGCCGTGGGTGTTGGGTGCGGGGTCTCCTCTGGGGCTGGTGAACATGTTTTAGAACTTGACATGGTGCTGGTTACACAACACCATGAACAGACTAAATGCCATTGAATTGCACCTTTTAAGGAGATTAGTTTTATGTTATGTGAATCTCACCTCCATAAAACCTTTTATAAGTAGCAGCGGCAGCACAGTGGGCCTTTTCCCTCTGCTGACAGACCCTTCTTTTCATTCAGTGCTGGTGCCGGGAGGACCGGCTGCTTCATCGTCATCGATATCATGCTGGACATGGCTGAAAGGGAAGGGGTGGTAGACATCTACAACTGCGTCCGGGAGCTGCGGTCCCGGAGGGTGAACATGGTGCAGACGGAGGTACTGCTGCTCCCCACCCCGGGGCCTGCTCTCTGCGTCTCTCCTGCAGCCCCACCTCCCAGAGCCAAGGACAAGGCAGTTATCTCTGCAAGGGCATCCTGGCTGGCGCCCCTCCTCCCCCCTTCTCCCCTCATTCTTTCCCTCCCTCCTTCCCTTTTTTCTTCCTTCCTCCCTTGTCCATCCCTTCCTTCCATTTCTTCTTTCTTTTCTCCTTCCAGTCCCCCTTCTCTCTCTCTCTCCTTTCAACAAACAAACAAAAAAAGTCAAGAGTTTTCCAGGTAACAGAATCTATAGCCAAGAGCCTAAATTTGCACATTTTTCTGTCACGGGACCATGAAGCATCCTGTATGGAGTGTTCCGGTACCATTTCCTTTTATTGTGTCTCTTAAACTCACTGGGAACTAGAGCAAGGCCGCTCCTGAGAATAGCAGCACTGGCCCGGCAGCTTTAGCGTTGCCTCTGTGTGTTTTGTTCTCCTCGGGGGTGCTGGAAAGAACAGTAGCCGCCTGTCCCTGGAAATTCTGCCCAGGGCCTTGGCATCTTGGGAATTTGCCCATTTTGTACCAGTAATCTATGATGACTGGTTATTCCATAAATTGAAATTCAAGGTATATCAGGAATTTAACTTTTTGAGATAAAGTATTACATCTTGTTCTTAGTACGTTCATATTTTTACTAATACTGATTGCTTAAGTAGGCGTTAACCCACTACCTAGAAAATGATTCCTGAAGTAGAACGAAGAATAATAAGAACTCTTTACATTTAAATTGTGCATTAAAGTTTACAAAAGCCTCTAGAAACCCTAATCTCCCAATTTTTTAGCTATCATAAAAATAGCAGAAACTATAAGTGCTACTTTCATGTTCTCTTCTCCTTAGTATGAGATACTGTGTTTTAAAGATAATAATAATTTATTTTTTGATGTACTTTACACTTGATCAAATGTTGCCACACGCATTTTCTCAGACGATCTTGTTTTTTGAGGTGTTGTTTGGTAGGGCTGGGTTGTTTTTGAGAATTAAGAGTCCTAGTTATATAGAGAGATTAAATTAGTAGTAATAAGGGATTTTCTTAACATCTCATATAATTAAAGATCAATAATAAATATAGTAAAACTCTACTAATTAATTGTAGGGGAAGTCAGTGCCAGAATTAGAGGCTCCATGTTTTTTACCTATGGACTTAATGTAGGTACGTACAGTTCACCTGTGGACTTACTGTGTGTACGTACAGTTCACCTGTGGACTTACTGTGCAGACATAGAGTTCACCTGTGGACTTACTGTGTGGACATAGAGTTCACCTATGGACTTACTGTACATACATACAGTTCACCTGTGGACTTATTGTACGTACGTACAGTTCACCTGTGGACTTACTGTATGTATGTACAGTTCACCTGTGGACTTAGTGTGCGTATGTACAGTTCACCTGTGCACTTACTGTGCATACAAGAGCTCTTCTCTGTGCTTATAAGAGCTTTCATAATTATCTCATTAATTACTGTTTTCAAGTGAAGTAACTAGTTGTAAGAATTCAGAACTCTTTGTCTTCCTAGTGATGTCAAGTTTCTGTAGACCTTCTTTGCACAGTTATTTTGGTCAGCAAATCTTATCCTCTATTAGATACAGATACAATTCTGCTCATTCCTCATCTGAAATACTGAGTTCCAAATCAGTGGGATCAGAATTACAAGGCACTTTAGCCACAGTTGCAGCGTGGCGGCACTTGCTGTGGCTGGTACCAGCATCTGGGTGGTTTTAATGAAGCTGAGTGATATTCTGCACCGAGCACCCATCTCCCGAGTTCCGGTCCTCACCTGTCCCTCTCTCTGGGAGATGCATTTTGCTGACGTGGGCCAATGCAGGCACTCTTTCCTCCTCCTACGTTTCTCTGAGGCTACCTTGATTTCTCTGTCACTAACGAGCACATCTGCTTCTCCAGGAGCAATATGTGTTCATCCACGATGCCATCCTGGAAGCCTGCCTCTGTGGAGATACCTCTGTCCCCGCTTCCCAAGTCAGGTCTCTGTATTACGACATGAACAAACTGGATCCGCAGACGAATTCGAGTCAGATTAAAGAGGAATTCCGGGTAAGTGACGTTCCAGGGAGGCACTGACTATGCCTTTGCCCTTTAAGAAGTATCTTAAAAGTGCCTTCTTGGGCCCTGAAGCAATACAGGGTTCCTTACTTGGGATATTTTGGGCTGGACGATCTGGTGGCAGGGGCCTCCCATGTGATGTCACTGGGCTCCATACACCCGCTGTCTGCAGTGCCAAACATCCCCTGGGCAGCAGAACTGCCTGGTTGAGAACTACTAGTCTAACAGAGCCATTTCCACCACCCTGTCCCTTTGAAAGCAGACTTCCTTTCCATAGTGGAAGCAGGGGCACAGTCATGCCACAAAAGTATGTGTGGAAAACACTTTCTGGACCATAGTCTTCATTGCATTCCTAATACTCAGATTTTGTGTAAAGGTACCTGACTGTGGGCCGATCCCTTCCCTACCTCTTACCTCCCAGGTCCCTGGGTATCCAGCTAGTGGGACTGGATGGCTCTCAATCTCTGGGACCTACAGTGGCCTTATGCCTCTGCCTTTGGCCCCTATGTCAGATAAGCACTGTCTGTGGACAAAATCTAAGGAGAGAAAAGAGAAATAAAAAATTCAACTGTGGGGTGTTGAGGAGGGGGAATGTTACGGGGGTTGGGGGAGGGCCATCTTACAATGAGCTGCAGGAAATGTGCATCTTTTAAATGCTGACCTGAGCCACACTTACTGTCAAGCATTCTCTTCCCCACGTGCCTGCCTTTTGTCGCCTAGACCTTAAACATGGTGACGCCGACGCTGCGTGTGGAAGACTGCAGCATCGCGCTTTTGCCCCGGAACCACGAGAAAAACCGGTGCATGGACATCCTGCCCCCGGACCGCTGCCTGCCTTTCCTCATCACCATCGACGGCGAGAGCAGCAACTATATCAACGCTGCCCTGATGGACGTAAGCCGCTGCCCTTCCACGGAAGGAAGCAATTCTCCATGGGGGCGAGCTCTCCATGGGGGCAAGCCCAGGGCCTTCCAGCTCTGCCCATCCTGTGTTTGTTAAGATGCAAACTATTTTTTTAACAGAAGTCAATTTCGGATTCCACGTGTGTTTTCGTGTCAGGGCTGACATACTTGGTCTATTAGAGACTGCCAGTCTGGGCAGGAGTATTGATAAATGAGACATGGTGCGGCTCCTCTCTGAGCAGGGAAGGCTTTAACCTGCTGGCAGGAGCGAGAGACAGCTCTCAAGTCACCGTGGCAGGAAGATGGGTTAATATTGCTTGCAGTATTCATAGAGTTCACTTTCCTCCTAATTTGGGTTGTAATTAACATGGGGAGAAATACAACTCGTTACTCAAACTGTCAGTTTGTTTACGTCTTGCTCTTCAATTGATGAGAAAAGTGAATGGGTATTTTCACTGGTAATAGAGAAATTTCAATTCTGTTGGTGTCATATCATAAAATAGTACTAAAATTGTTTGAAGCTCCCCAGAGCTGTAAAAAGCATGTGTATCCTTTATGGTAGGCATGAGTAACACCCTCACACATACAAATGACAAGCAAACACTTTGGAAAAAGCAGAACTGTTTTAATTATGCATAATTTTTAAAGTTACATTTTCTTCATTAAGATAATTATGTATATATTTGATATTGTACTTCTACAAGAAATATGAAAGAAAATTGGTTATGAGATACTTATTAAGTTTTCTCGGCATCAAAATGAGAATATTCCATCATTGTTATTCTGCAGATAAATTTATACTTACTCTATTTTGGTGCTGACAATGATAGAATTCAACAACTGTTGAATTTGTTCAGTGTTTTGTGCCACAGGTTTCCATGTGTACAAAATAACTTAGCTTCCTCCCTTCACGTTTTCCGGGTTAATCTGGTTCTTTCTTATTTGTGTTTGCAGAGCTATAAACAGCCTTCAGCTTTCATAGTTACCCAGCATCCTTTGCCAAACACAGTCAAAGACTTTTGGAGACTGGTCCTGGATTATCACTGCACATCTGTAGTTATGCTAAATGATGTGGATCCTGCCCAGGTGAGACCAGGGAATTCTTGCAGTCTGAGCTGGGTCGAGTTTGTTTACACATTGAATCTGCACCTGAGAAGTGCAGGCCTCCGTACCAGACCTCAAGTGCCATTTGAAAACATAAGTGTTAGAAATCGGGTGAGTAGGGGTTAGAACACAAAGTTGGTTGAAAACCAAAAATACAGGGTGAAATCATTGACAGTGGAAGTGAATGACAGGATTAGACAGTATCAGAAGTTGGGATGTTCCCAAAATATGGCAATACCCGCTGGAGGTTTTCAAGGTCATAGACAGAGTCAAAGCTTAGCAGGGAGCTGACCATCACAGAGCTGAAAGCAGACAACAGAGGAGAAAGGACGTCGGCACAATATAGCCAAGGCCCATCTCTGGGGCTACTGTGTGCTCCCTGGCATAGCTCACCTGGAGCCCACAGGTAGAGATGATCCACCCAGAAGGGTGAGAGGAGATGGGCAGGCAACTTGGGGGGATAGCAATTAGTCTCATCAACTCGTGGGTGTAGTCTGAGACTTGGGGTAAGAGAAGCTCAGCATAAGAAATGGGGCTTTGGGACCAGGTGTGGTGGCTCACACCTGTGATCCCAGCACTCTGGGAGGCCGAGGTGGGAGGATCACTTGAGCTCAGGAGTTTGAGACCAGCCTAATCAAAAGCGAGACCTCATCTCTACTAAAAATAAAAAAACAACTAGCAGGCATTGTGGTGAGCACCCATAGTCCCAGCTACTGGAGAAGCTGAGGCAAGGAACCCAAGAGTTTGAGGTTTCTGTGAGCTATGATACCACAGCACTCTACCCAGGGCAACAGACTGAGACACTGCTTTAAAAAAGAAGAGAGAGAAAGGAAAAATGGGGCCTTTGCATAGCTCCCCTTAAACACAGAAAGAGAAAGAATTGGAAAGTGATGAACTTGGTGTTAGTAATGGACGTAGAAGTGGTTTCTTAAAGGGAGTTGTCAGGTGAGCATTAGCACAGGGGCCCTTTGGGGTGTGGCTGTACCAGTCACAGAGTTACCCACCAGGACAGCGGGCATTACAGAGAGTCTGAACTTTGTGTTAAGAATAAACTTGTTGAAAGGTCTGAAGCATGTCAGCATCCAAACTGGACAAGATTTTCCTTCCTCAAATCTGTTTTGTTGCCATCAATCTGCCATAAATGCCAAAGACACTTAATTCAGTTCTATAAGTTTTTAATTATATTCAAGGCATTGTATTATATTTCCAAAGCTCTCACCTGAAAGCTAGTTAATGAAATAATAATGGCAGTCTTTGCTCTCATCCAGTCCTTTTGGCTTAAGAAGCTTAAATATTTTAGAATCCTTTTCCACTGATGTTCTCAGAAGGTTAGATTGTAGCCATTTATAAAGACAAGCAGATGCTATGACTTGGGGAGTTTCAAAGACACAGCTCAAAATAGAACCAAGGATCCTGATTTTCTAACTTACAGTGCCAGGGTGAAATTGCATTAATTCTTTAGCACACTAATTCTTTAGATTCTTTAGTCCCAGACAGTTCTGGGATAAGGAATCATTCTGTATTTTTCCTAATGTGAATCTTAAAATGTTGTGATAGACCATTTTTGTTCATATTAGTGAATTAAAGACATCACTGATTCTAGTGAGTTCTTTTGAACATCCACATTTGGATTCTAAAGCTGTGTTTTAAACCTGAACTATCTGGACTCAAACCAAGCCTTGGCTGACTGGTGGTAGGAGAAACAAAAGGACTCAGCTTCGATTCAGCAGACAGAGCTGATTTTCAGAGTGAGAGAAAAGAGGCTCCTGGGATTCAGTCTTTTAGTGAACACTAAACTGAGCATTTGAACATAAAGGCTTTGCAATTGTACGAGAATAGCACTCAACTATTTTAAGTATTTATAGGTCCGATTCACGGGCGTGCTATGCACCATTTAAGCCATTTTCTACACGGTTTGCTTGGGCAGAGAGTAGAATGAATGTGCCAGAGGCAGTGCCAGCCGCACCACTCATATTTCTTTGGTGTAAATGACAAGCTTTTAATCAGGAGCTTCGATGGGAAAAGAGAGAAGAAAGCGATGCTAGCTGAGTCGTAGAAAAGTGGGCAGAATGGTTCAGATGTGCATGCTATGGCTTTCATTACCACCTCGGCTTCCCATCACGATGTCTTATTAATTTTAATAGTAGGTACCCCTGGGTATCAAAAAATAAATAAATAAACATCGACATGCTATTATTTGACAAGGCAGCTTTATGACTTGTCACCAGGAAACACTGGTGAAGAAGGAAAAATTTCATGGAAGTAGTACTTAAAACTAAATAAGTGTAATTTATAACATACATTATATAAATGTTGGCTGAGCTAACATAGCCTTAGTTATCATACTTTTATTCTTAATCATAACGCCCTAACCCTTAACTTGTTTGTAACAGAGAGAGAGATTGCTGCTTCATTTGGTCCACAGTTAACTGAAAATGATCTTGCAATCTTGGATATACATTACTCTTTGCAATCTTTGACAGTAAGATTTTACAGGTGTCCTCAAACTCTGGCTCATGGGCCACATGTGGCCAGCCTAGGACATTTATCTGGCCCGCCAGGTGTTTTTGCTGCCACTGCCTGTCCTGCTTAGCAGCTGACTCGTCCCAGGGCCCACAGTCCGGCCCTCCAATGGCCTGAGGGACAGTGAACTGGCCCCCTGTTTAAAAAGTGTGAGGACCCTGATCCTTTGGAAAATAAAAGTCATCAAAACAACAACAACAACCACCTCAACCAGTGGATTCTCCTTGTGATTCTACTTTAGCAAATTAGCTGATGGTTTGGAGCAGAGACAAGAGAGAAGATTGAAGATGATTCTACTTTAAATAGGGTGATGTGTTTTTCATCTGCTCTTGGTCCAATAGAAATAGGCTGTGACATAAGGAAGCAGCTTCCTCCTCCTGCCTCCCCACAAGCCCTCAGGTAAATCAGAAAGATAAAAGTAGGTGCCACTGCAGAAAAGTCACTGGAACACCAGTCCCAAAGGAAGTTTAACTGCAAACTTTAAATGCTTGTTAAGGCTTCAGGGCTTTAAGAAAGGTTTTGAAAGAGACAAGATCTTAGGAGTTCTTCCCGCCTGAGTCTCTCCACTTGTAGGAATTTTGTGGCGTGGTGGCAATGGAAGCACCTCTGTCATAAGCCACCATGCCCAGCACCACTCCCACCACCTCAGTCCTGCTTTGTGTTCATGCAGAAGTTCTAGCTACTCAGTGCCACCAGTACCTGGAGTTTTAGACTCCAGGAAATCATGTTTTCATGAAAGCCATCTCTAGGTTAAAGAGTAAAACATTAATTGTCATTGCACCAGGTTTTCTAGTACAGAGCTGGGAGAGTTTGGACCAGACCATGAAAACAGCCCTACACTGTTCCCAGTTCTGCACCTTGTCACAAAATAGCCTTATTCCCAACAGCGATTATAAAGTACCATGCGAGCCCGGCCAGCTGCGGGTGGACCTGGGCATTGACAGATCTGTGTGCTGCCACTTTACGGACCTTGCGGGTTGGTGGACACGCATAGCATTGCCCTCAGGGCCTGCAAAAGAGGTCTCACAAAGGGATGCATTGACCATCATCTGCGTGACTTCCTTGGAAAGCAGGAATCTGTGGCTAAAAGATGCTTTCTGAGAAAATTACCTTATAGGAGGAGGACAGGTGGAGTTGAGGAACAGACAACAAGAAAGTACAAGTTTATTTGCTACAGGGAAAAGAAAGAGAGAAAACAAAGGGAATTAGTGAAGTCAGGAATTACTGAATGCCGATGCCAACCTTATCCCAGCTGGTAGGAGTAAATTCACTACTCTTATAATTAACCTTGTATGTCTATGTTTGAATTCAGTTGTGTCCACAGTACTGGCCAGAGAATGGAGTACACAGACATGGCCCCATCCAAGTGGAGTTTGTGTCTGCAGATTTGGAAGAGGACATCATCAGTAGGATATTCCGTATTTATAACGCAGCCAGGGTAAGCGCCGGGCCTGTCCTGCTTTGTATTCCGACTTCTCACTCATTGCCTATTTACAGTACTCATGTATGTCAGTCACTGGTCTAGGAGTTTGGAATACATCAGTGAACAAAAAAGCAAAGCTCCTGACCTCAGGGAACTTACATTCTAGTGGAGAGACTGTTGAAGAAAACATTCGGTGATACTTATTAAAGCACAGTAAGGCAGAGACTTCATTCAGGACCACCTCCGTAGGTGCAAAAACAGGGGCCACTGCACAGGTCCTACCATTAGGGAAAGAGCCTGGGCTTAACACAAATACGGCACTGGGAATTTATGGCTGTGGAGCACAGTGTGGGGGTCAGCAGATGGAAAGTTACTAAGAGCACATGTCAGGGGTGAGGGGCTCTGGCTAAACCCACCTCACAGGAATCTTGTTGAACACAGGCCAGGGTGACCAGACACCACCTGGGTCTGGGGAGCATGAGGAGCCTCATGGGATCTCTAGGGTGATTGGATATCATCAAGGTGGGGCTGAACTGACTTGGCAGGGGTTGCCAAATCTGGACTTCACAGGAAGTACACGGTGGGCCTAGGGGGTACGGGGCCTGAGCAAAGTTGGGTTAAGCAAAAAAAAATAGATATAGCAGATATAGTCACCCGTGTAGTCTGTTAGGAAGTGATAACTGCTACAGGAAAGAAGGAGGGTGGAAAGTGCGAGGGCCCTGCACAGGGAGGAGACGTGGCTGTGTTAGTCTCTGCTGATGTCCCCTGGGAGCTGTTTCAGGCCGAGCGCCTGAGTGCAGAGGTCCTGCAGCCCCGGGGCCCTGCCTGGTGAGCAGTAGACAGCTGGCATGGCTGAGCACAGAAGCAGACAGCAAGGCCAGCATGGCCCATGACAGATGTAGTTCCCCTGGAAAGAAAGAGGGTCCTGAGGAGGGCTTCGCAGCCCTGCTCGCTAGCATTCAGGCTTTTGCCTTGAGAGAACAAGGAAGCATTTGAGTAGAATCACATGGCATAATCCACATTTTGAAAGCAGCACTCTGGGCCCCCTTCTGAGAAGGGACTCCCAGGAGGCTGTTGGGGTCATCCTGGTGAAGAATGATGACGGAGGGCACAGCAGGGGAGGTGGAGGGTAGAACAAGAGTGCCAAGAGATCTGCAGGTACAGCCAGGGCCCCAGGGAGTCAGGGCTACTCACAGGCTTTGTGTCCTGGGGACTAGGACAATGGTCCTGATGCTGATTGTGAAGGCCTCTACCAGGACAGGATCCTTTAGGGTGAGGGCGGGTGGGAAGGCCTGTCTGGAGCTCAGTTTTGGACACACCAGGCACAGGGTGACTATGAGAGTATCAGTGGGCCTCTAAACTCATGAGAGGGAAATTCAGGATGGAAGGACTGAGTGAAATCTAGTAAGAGTCGGAGAAGCGTGAGGGCTGCTCCTCTGATCTGGGACAGGGGCCGCGGAGGTGGAGCGGGACAGCTGTGAGGGCGCAGATGCCCATGGTGAAGAAAGCACACTGAGAGGAAGACAGTGGTCACCTATGTCGCATGCTGCTACCGGTGGCTGGCCACCATCAAAGCAAAGCTGTTGCTGCTTTTTTATTAATTTCAGGTTAGTATTGGAGTACATATGATTAGGTTACATAGTGTGCTTGTATAAGGCTGAAGTCCAAGTGTGTCCTTCACAATTTACCCAACCCTTCCCTCCTCCCCCCACTTGAATTTAATTGAGTTTTTCCTGGCACACGAGCGTATAGTTGTTAAATCTGGTTCCAGTTTAGGACTGAGTACCGTGATGCTTGTTTTTCCGTTTTTGTGATGCTGCACTTAGAATATTCTCCAAATCCATGCAGGTTGCTACACAAGATACGAAATCATCTTTTTTCTGTTGTCCCTTTTATAACATAAGTTGAGTAACACTTTTTAGAATTCTGCAATTCCATTAAATTATGAATAAAGATTAAGTAACTACTGTTGTCTAAGAGTCACATCAGCAAGCAAAACCACACTGTACTCACAGGAAAATACTATGTGATCTCCATCATGCTGGGCTCACAAACATCTCCAAGTTATAAATTATTCCTCACCTTTAATTTACCTGTAATTAAAACCATTTTACCACTTAACACACAATATGGTCAATGCTCAGGTGTTGTGTTATTTTTCACTTGGCTTTTCCGAAATAGTAAGTGTTCTGCTTCACTCGGATTTGTCTGGCCTGCCGTTTTTTTTTTTTAGACACAGTCTCACATGTCCTCGGTACCGTCTTGTGGCATCACAGCTCACAGCAACCTCAAATTCTTGGGCTCAAGTGATTCTCTGACCTCAGCCTCCCAAGTAGCTGGGACTATAGGTGCCCACAACAACTCCTGGCTATTTTTTCTATTGTTAGTAGAGATGGAGTCTTACTCTTGCTCTTCCTCAGGCTGGTCTTGAATTTCTGAGCTCAAGCGAACCTCCCACCTTGGCTCCCAGAGTGCTAGGATTACAGGCCAATGGCCTGTCATTGAAAACACCTGTTTTTTTATAGCAGTCCAAGATTAGAAATCTTAACTCTTCAGGCAAGTAGAAGCTACCTTTGTTGTTGGTAGACAGGACTCTCCTTTAAAAATGTGAAGATCAACTAGGTGGAATCAGCCCCTGGAATTCACTAGTGAATCCTGCCTGTCTCTTTCCATACTCTCATTGTTGGCCTGATTCTCTGTAGCCCCAAGATGGATATCGGATGGTGCAGCAATTCCAGTTCCTGGGCTGGCCGATGTACAGGGACACACCAGTGTCGAAGCGCTCCTTCCTGAAGCTAATTCGCCAAGTGGACAAGTGGCAGGAGGAATACAACGGTGGTGAAGGCCGCACCGTGGTGCACTGCTTGTAAGTGCTGGCCAGAGAGAGCACTCGGCTCAGAGCCACCAGGCCCAGTCGCTTCTGCCTCCTGTTCCTCTGTCTTTTGTTTCACCATGAATGGGGAGGAAATAAGCAGATCTGGGTAAAGGGAGCGTCAGTACACTCAGGGTTCAGGTGGCTTTTTAGGCAATGAGATGTGTATATTTGGCATGTCATTGCTGTAGAAATTAGCATCAACCCTGTGATTGGGACACCTGTCCTGAAAAACAACAACAAAGAAATAAACCAGGGTGGGTTCAGGGGGCTCCCAGTGGCTCTTGAGAGTTTTCAGGAATTTTCTGAGCTGTTGTTAAACTGTCAGTAACCTAAGGTCATCCACAGTAGAGGTAGATACCTCAAAAACCAGCAAATACTGAAAATTAGGGCTCCCTCCCCGCCAGCCAGAGCTGTGTAGCAGTCACATCACGTGATTATTCTATTGGAAATCATGTCAGAGGCTTCAGGGGAACAGTTTCTTTTTTTTTTTCTTTGTGGATTTTAAGAGAGATTTTTGCTAGGGAGGGTCTATATTGGGAGGCTTCAGTTAGAGCCAGTGTCTCCAGAGTGTGATGTCTAGGCCTGCGGTTCAGCAGATGCTGAAATGTGAGCGTATAGATGGCACCCACCCTACCTGTACACTGACAGTTGTTTAAAGAGCTACAAAATAACCTCAAACACGCAAACAAAAATCACCCAGGCCACACCCAAACCCATTAAATCAAAATCTCTGGGAGTGGGATGCAGATGTGGATTTTTTTAAACTCTTAGAGCAGTGTTTTTCAACCTTTTTTATCTCACAGCACACTTGAACCTGTAGTTAAACTTCAGCAGCACACTTAAATTATGTTGATCAAAATGCAACAAAAAGAATATACTTACTGTGCTTTGAACTTCTTTTGAAAATAATTAATAATCTGTAAAAATTTTTGCAGCACACCAGTTGAAACTCACTGGGGACCCAGACAATTTCAGTGTATTGAGACAGTAAAGTTGAGAGCCACCGAGCGGAGGATGCCATGCTTTCCAAAGCACTTCCACCTGCATTTGCTCCTTGGCAATGATACGTAACTAACCAACCAGCTGGAATTGGCTTAAAGGAACAGACAATTAAAAAGTCATGGCAGTTGGCTCGGCGCCTATAGCTAAACCGGCTAAGGCGCCAGCCACGTACACCTAAGGTGGCGGGTTCGAATCCCCAGCCTGGACCTGCCAAACAACAATGACGGCTGCAACCAAAAAATAGCCGGGCGTTGTGGCGGGTGCCTGTGGTCCCAGCTACTTGGGAGGCGGAGGCAGGAGACTCGCTTGAGCCCAGGAGTTGGAGGTTACTATGAGCTGTAATGCCATGGCACTCTGCCCAGGGGGACAGCTTGAGGCTCTGTCTAAAAAAAAAAAAAAAAGTCATGGCAGTTAAGGAAGATGGTTAGAGAATTTGTGGAAATTTAAAGTATAAGCATGTGAGTGTGGAGTGTCATTAGAAGCACATAGGGAGATCTCTCCCGAGTTGAAGGAAATGTAAAGTTTTATCCTGAGCAGATGAACCCTAGTTGAAGTGGCCAACTTAGCTAAAGACACGGGTGCTCTTCACTAAGAGCCCAGATCTTGTGCAACGCCACCCCTATCCAGGGCCTGCAAAGCCTCCCAGAAGTCCTCACCTCTGCCCTGCTTCTCTGCTAATCAAAAATGGCAGTGTCTCATCTGCAGGAAACTGCTGTTCCTTTGGAAGAAGTTTAGGAATCTACTCACAGTTGTCTTCAACTGGAAGTCCCAATACTTTGTCCTCTGAAAAGCATTTTATTAACCCAGCCTTTCTCCACTTAGTACCTCCCTCTTCCTTCTCATGGACTCAGCACTGTAAAAACATCTCTACTAAGAAAGTGGCAAAAAGAATTAACAATTCACATCCCCACATCTATTTCTCAAAGCCAGATATGACCTGTGATCAGAATAGGATAAGCGATTCCCCACTCTGAGATACAATCCCAGCACAGAAAATTGACATTTTAGTTCATTGGTATTAGATCTACCATGTTTTTCTAAAATAGTAAAAAATTAATTCACAGGTAAAACCCCACCAACATCGGCAGACCATAACCACGCACCAGCACCAAGACCCCTAGCCCAGCCTACTCCCTGGGTTAGCAGCATTCTAACAGGGCCAATGCTTTAACCCACAGGGCAGAGTTACTAGTGACTAGAGGAAGCTGAGGCTACAGGACCGGCCTGAGGGACAGACACAAAGGCCCCCAGTCGCTACCCTCCTTAGACAACACTCTTCCAGGAGACAGCTGTGACTCTAAACAATTGCGCCCCTTCCCCGTGACCGCTGCAGCAGCCGGCTGTCCGGTAGCCGTAGTCGGAGTTGTTTCTGCCCTCTCGCCTGTCTGTGCAGCATCTCCCCGTCTCTCTGACGAGAGAACTTGATTTTGTTTGTTTGTTTCTGAGGCAGAGTCTCACTATGTCATCTTGGGTAGAGTGCTGTGGTGTCACAGCTCACAGCAACCTCTAACTTTTGGGCTTAAGCGATTCTCTTGTCTCAGCCGCCCAAGTATCTGGGACTACAGGCGCCCTCCACAATGCCCAGCTGTTTTTTTTGTTGTTGTTGTAGTTGTCTTGTTGTTTAGCAGGCCCGGGCCAGTTCGAACCTGCCAGCCCTGGCATATGTGGCCGGCTCCTTACCCACTGAGCTAAGGGCGCGGAGCTGAACTTGACTTTTCCTTGGAAGCCGTTTTCCCCGACGTGAAAGCCCAGTGGTTTCCTTGGGGCAGACCCTCAACGCTCTCGGCACCAGGGCAGTGGGAGACCGAGGCCTGGTGGGCATGTTTGTTTTTATTTACATTCATAAATATAAATCTAAGTTTTCTTTATCTGTAAGAAATAAAATCGTTTAAATTAACGTCCCCTAGTACTGGCCAGGAAAGGATGCCTTGAAACCCCTGTCATGGTCCTCTCTGCAGCAAGAGCATGGGATTCGGCGTAGCGTAGCGCCACCTAGTGGCTGCGGGCAGACTCCTACCCGAGACCCAGACCTGCAGGTGCTGTTAGTTGAAGGTTTCCTTGAGCGCCCCAGGTACGCGAAAAGGGAGTCTTATTCTTTGTACGCATCTTCCAGCTAATAAAACCAGAATCAGTGGGTAGAATTAAGATGTCTCCATTTTGCAACTGTTTATGGAAATAATGAATTAGACACTGGTCAGCAGCAGCTGCTGAAAGTGTGAGATGAAAAGCTGATGGGGAAAGTAAACTAATGCTAGTCCTAGAACAGAACACAGGAACAGAGGTGTACACCTCAGCACCGCCTGATTTACAACACGGATCTGCCTGCAACTTGACTCAGGGCAGCGGGGAAGCCTGTCTGGACACATGGCAGGCAGGAATTTTTCCAGATGGGTCAAAACCCAAAAGGTGAAAAGCAAAACAACCAAGCTTCTAGAAGCAAGCATAGGAGAAAATCTTCATGACCTCGAGGACACCTAACACTAGCCATAAAGGAAAATATTAATAAATTGGATTTAATTCAAATTAAGCCCTTCTGTTCATCAAATGATGTCCATGAGAATGAAAAAACAAGGCAGCAGGAAGAGAGTTCTGCGATACGCCTGCCTAACAAAGGACTCAGCCAAAATGTCTAAGAAGTACTGCAAGTCCACAGGAAAGACAGACAGCCCAGTTTTTAAATAGGAAAAACACTTGATGGGTACTTTATGTTTTTATCAAAAAAAAAAACAATAAGCATCAAAAACATATTCAACATTTGTTTTTAGGAAACTACACATTAAATCCAGTATCAGCTGCCTCTACATAGTGGTTCCAAGCTGTATGCACTTGTAGAAATTAACTAAGATATCTACTTACTAGTCATGGACTTTATTTAAAAAGCTGATCTGGAACTATATAATGGACTGATCAAGCTGACATCCAAACAGAGTTACCAATATCACAAAACAAGGGACAGACAGATATCTTGTGCTTACTTTCTAATGAAAGTACAATCATAAGGTATCCTGGTCTAAATGAGGAAATAAGTTCTAGACTCTTATCCAGCCCTGAATCTAACTACAGAAAATACGGGGCAGAGAGCAGCATGTTAGCTGCTGCCACAGAGTTGCAGTGAATTAGACAAATCTAGACTTTGGACTCTCTCTGAGACAGATGACCCTATTTCCTCAATAAATTCCCAAGAAAAAAAGATCGAGCAAAGACGAACTTATAGATTAAAATAAATTTGTAAGACTTACCAACCAAATGCAATATGTGGACTTTGCTTATGTGTGGATTTTTTATTTTAAAAAAAACTGTAAGAAATAATCTGAGAAATTGGAACAATGACTAAACATTTGATAATATTAAAAGAATAATGTTTATTTTACATGTGATAGTGTGCTTACTTTAAAAAATGAAATTGAAAGGTCAGTTATTTCCCTGGAGAAGAGGGTGACTGCAGAGCTGGTGCATGAAAAATACAGGATGAGCCTGGAATATCGTGTGGTGCTAGGAGGTGGTAGGGAAACGCTCAGAGAGGGATATAGGTTTGTCAGAAAAGAACACGGGAACATTTCTGTGACAGAAATCCTAACGGCCAAAGCTGGAACAATTTGAACAACAAAATAAATACTGATACCTTTGAATTTAACTCCCAGAATAAAATTAAACTGTATAGGTTCACACTGATATAAATAAACAATAAGTTAAATAAGCAAATCATTTAATGGGGGTGGGGAGATAGCTCTTTCTTACCATGGCATGTGGAAGGAGAGTGAAAAACGGCGACTCAGAAGGACACAAACACCCACAGGGATTAGTAATTGTTGCAGACAAGATCCACCAACAGCTGCTAACATCAGTGGGCAAAAGTTGAGGAGGAACAAGATATTTGCATAGTCCCAAAGTATCTTCCCCCAAGATATTTATTAACTACAATGAAAAAGATAGTAGCTCTACAGCAAGAGAATCTAGCAGACACCATCTTCACCAGTGAGCAGGGCTGACTTCACCAGGAATAAGACAGATGGGCACATGAACCCCTTCTGTGGTTTTCTTGCTAAAATGTCTGACGTTGTTTCTAATCATGAGAAAACATCACACAATCTCCCAAATGAAAGGAGAGTCTACTTTTATATGTCATGACTTCTCAAATTGTGGCTGGGACCATGGCTACTGCCTGCCTCTGCATTCCGCCATCTGTGTGTTAGATTCTGTAAAGTGACTGACCGGTGCATTTCAAGAAGGACAAGGAAGGACTGAGGAACTGCTGCAGGTTGGAGGAGAGTAGGGCAATGGGCCAACCAAGGCAGGGTGGGACCTTGGACCATGGCCTAGGCCAGAAAAAGGACGTTAGTGGAGAAACTGGTGAGATCTGGCTAAGGCGGACAGTTGAGATGATAGATTGTCCAAGCTTTGCTTTCCTGTGCTGTGGCTACATGAAGCGTTCACACAGGGAAAGTGGCTGTACAAGGAAGCTCTATGGCTATTTTTGCAACATTTCTGCATTTCCAGAATGAGTTCAAAATAAAAAGTTTTACTTTAAAAGAACCTTTATGTTTCAGAGGAGAATAATGAAATACTAATAGAATTTTTAAAAGGCCATGTGTGCCTTAGAACATGACCCACGTTCTTCACACCAGTTTTCCCGGCAGACCCTAGGTGAGCTGTGTTTTCATGGAGAATTCTCTGCTGTGGGCAGAGAACATCTATGAGGTTCTACATCCAGTGACATAATCTAGGGCTGAGGTGAAGCAGGGACAGGATCTCAAGTCAGGTGCCTCGTGGGCCACACACAGCCCCCGACATGCCACACTTGCTGTCATGGGAAGGGTCAGCACAGGTGGGGTGCACCCGGCCTCAGAGCCCTTCATGTTACCAGTTCACCAGGGTTCAATGGCAAGTGTGAGATACGGTGGGAGGGCGGCTCAACCTTCTCGTTTCTCTCATGACAGGAACGGAGGAGGCCGCAGTGGGACGTTCTGTGCCATCAGCATCGTGTGTGAGATGCTCCGGCACCAGAGGACTGTGGACGTGTTCCATGCCGTGAAGACACTGAGGAACAACAAGCCCAACATGGTGGACCTCCTGGTAGGGCGCCCCTCCCTGCCTCTCAGCCCCAGCTTTGCACTGAAAGTGATTCACAGAGGGAGAGATGCATTTGCAAACCAGCATCTAATCATTGCTTCCAGCACTTCCTTCCTGCCTCCTTTTCTTGCTTATCCTTCTCTTACTCTGCTCTTTCACAAGGAGACTTTGTCTCAGCTCGTAGGAACGTGGAAGCAGTTGAAACCCACAACTGAACATCCTTGTTAATTTCCCCTCCTGGCAGTGCCTTCCACATGGCTAAATGCTTAGTCTTCACAGAGAAGAAATAATCACAGCACGTGAAATGCCAGATTTTCAAATTATATATTTTATAAATAGCTTAATCGCCTAATATTTATCAAAGCTGTGAATTTTAGTTCGACATCCAGAATATTGCATTTAATTATGGTGGCCGTATCAGAGAAGGATTAAAGCAGTTGAGAAACAAAGGGCTGTATGCAATTATTTCCTTAGAGTATTCTGTGGAATCTCTTCTTATGTGGCACTCTTAAAATGCCAACCACCGTGACTCAAGAATAGTAGAATAGCTTACAGGAGGAAGCTTTTTAGATTGGGCTTTTGCACTTCTCTGTGCGAGGAAGAAGGATCTGAAGGGAACAGCAGGACTCATCCCGGGCTGGGGGAACAGCCGGGGCAGGTGAGAGGGAGGAAGAGATGGCCAATGGGGACAAGCTGAGAAGGCCAGCGAGCCCAGGTCCACAGCACCACAGCACTGGGGTTAAACTTTAAAAGTAAAATAAAGGGACTAAATAGAGAGTCCAGGCCCAAGCTGCATCTGAGGAAGTCACCCTGGTCCCCATCTGCAGTCTGAGGAGTTAAGATGGCCATGACCCAGGGTGGCTGATAACAGTGGCCAATGACACCCAGCGCCCGGACACGGCCAAATCCCACTTAGCACAAGCCACTCTCCCCAGATACACATCTCAGGCATGAGAAGCATGGTTGCTGGTGTTGGAATTTGGAAGAAAGAGGCAAAAATAGGCCACGTGTGTGCTCTCGGAACTGTCAGCAGGCAGCACGGTGGCTTCTAGGAGGAGCAGGAAGCGCTGTGCTCCCCACTCTCCTGTCCTCTCTTCCCTGCCCTATGGGAAGCTCATGGAAACCCACATTCTAGTCTCAGCTCTGGAGAGACTAGAGGTAACTTCATCCCTATTAACTGTGCCCTGTAAGCGCCTGTAGGCAAGTCTCTTCCCTCCCTGTGGGTTTAGTTTTGTAAACAGAGATACTGTGTTAGCTTATTGCAGTGCCCTGGAGTGCAGAGATAGTCAAGGTGTTCCAGAAACAGCAAAGGGGCCTGGGGCGGTTGTTGGTCGTGCAGGAGACTGCAGGGTTCCCGCCTTCTGTGACGCAGGAAGGGCTCCTAGGGTGCCTGACAGAGGAACCAGTTCTCTGTGGAAGGGCCCAAAGGCCGGCCGGCATCTTCCACAGGGGGCTTCCCTCAAATTCTCTCCCTCCCTGGGACCCCACCACCACGGCATGCCCCGTCTTCTGGGATGAGGCAGTTGAGAAAACAGCCAGTGGTGGGGCCTGAGTTGAGGCAGAAACGAATGTGTGAATTAAAACACTCTGACCATGGCTGCACGTGGTGTTTAACCTCCCTGTTTTGGGGACAAATACACAGCCTGTACACCTTGCCTGGTATTTGGACAAAGCTGACCTTGATAGAAAATGTCATTGCACAGTTGCTGCAGCCCGAATGAGGCAGATCATTAGGAAGAGACCCTTCCCAGCCCTTCCTCTAATGGCTCCGTCTGCAGCTTCCATCACTCACCAGTCTTGGGCAGGAGCAATGGGTTTTTTCCCAAATCAGTTGTGCAGACTACAGGACAGGGGTGATTTTTCATGAAATGAATGGAGACTTAGGTGGCTGGGCTGAGAGGGAGCCTGTGGTCCCAGCCCACTGTTCTATAATAACTTAGGAGTTTCTCTAGTTACGTGAAATTCTAATAGAGGAGACAAGGTCCCTAGATGCCCAGGCCTCCGAAGGTCACCGCCAATTGTAGGAGAAGGTCAATGGCTGAGAAATGTATAGGAGAGTTTTGCATGTTCCTGAGAAAACCATCTGATAAATCTGTCATGGTGATAGATAATATCCAGTGACCAGAGGAAAAAATGTCACAGTGCTCTTTTCAGTGGGTTTCAATGAGTGCAAAGCTTCAGGATGGAACAGGAGCTCGGGTGGTTTATTTTTGGCTCTAAGTACAATTTCAGCTTAGTTTGGTGTTGATACCTGTGTGTATTGGCTGAGGGAATTAACTAATTGAGGTCAGGGTGATAAAGTCTGGTACAATTTTATTGGGCATAACAGGCCATCTGAAACCTGAGTTTGTCCTAAGCACAAAATGTTTTCCTGGCAGTGGACAGGAGCAGTGTACGGAGCGTGAGCAAGTGTCAGGCAGACCTGGGCACCTGGGCTGGGCCTCGCTGGGAGTCCTCAAGTGCCACATGGGAGGCTGGATCCTCCAGGGGCCCCTTCTGTTCCAAACATTCAAGTCTGCTGCTGTGCCTCCCTGCCAGGGCTGCGGATGCAGAGCAGCAGAGCCCCAGGGCAGCAGGGCAGCAGGGCAGCTCCACACGTCTCCTCCATCGCCCTCTGCAGCTCTGATTTTTGCTAAATTGTTTCCAACTTTGGAAATGCATCCACTCATTTTGAAACATAGCACTCTCCAGGGAGATCCAGAAGGCCCTAAAGATTTATTCCTTTAAATTTTTAGTTTTAGGGGCTCTGGAGAAAAGGTAGTGGATTGCCAGGAGGCAAAATAATTTATAACAGAGGACTAGATTTATCCTATCCAGCCAGAACAGATGCTGACCCCTTCTTTAGCCCAGCTTCTAAGTTATCCATCTCTTCAACCATCCTCAAGTCCCCATCAAAGAGCAGTGTCCCCCCAGGGCAGACCAGGATGAAACAGGCTGGATTCCCACAACTCGCCTAGTTAGGTTAGATGTGTCCCCAGTGCCTTGGGCGCCTCGGAAGCAATGACGGAGGGCGGCTGCTCCCCACCAGCAGCCCGCCTGCCACCTTGGCCTTCCTCATTTGGCTTTCGAAGTTCCCAGGGCTTTGCCTTAACAGAGAAACAGCCTTTAGGGACAGATCTTGCCTAAAGAAACACAGTGTCCCCGGGAGATGTTGGAACTCCCCTCCGCCAGCCTAGTGTCTTGCCCAGGAAGGGAACACGTGGTGTCGTCATTTGTCCAAACGCTCTCAGCAAGGTCTGGCAAAGCTGCCTGTACAGGCAGAAACACTTTAAATGCTCTTCTGTTTTTGAACTGTGTCTCCTGGGGCCTCACAATTCCTGCGGTCCAAGTAAGATGGGCCCAGATCCCTAGTGTAGACCGAGGGCTCCTCTCAGGGTTTCCCTAAGTGATCTAGGAACTCACTGTCACTGCCTCTGTGCAATCTTTGAGACCTGAATCTGCTCTGTGGGAACCAGACCTGAAAGTCAAGCCTTCCCTACAGCACCACACGCCACCATCCTGAGAACATCACTTCATGATGTGCAGTCCCACCCCACCACACGCCACCATCCTCAGAACATCGCTTCACACGGTGCAGTCCCACCCCACCACACGCCACCAT
>NW_003852588.1:612909-644653 GCF_000181295.1 Otolemur garnettii
GCCACCATCCTCAGAACATCGCTTCCCATGGTAGAGTCCCACCCGGGGACACGTTGGAAACAGCATCAGGCATCCTCATGGTCAGTGTGCTTGGCCACCCTCTGCAGGGACGTTGCTGTGGCCTTTGACCCCACCTCACCTCTGCCTTTCCCTCTTCTCCCCTGTGTCCTCCACAGGAGCTAAGCACATGTCTGCAGGGCACAGGCACCCTCAGATATCTCAGAGCCCCCCCAAAGCCCACTTAGTTCTGTGCTGGTCTCCCGGGCAGGTAGCATTTCCCGTCTAAGAGAAGCCTCGGTGTCACCTGCTAAGAGTACAATTCACTCACTTAGGTGCCACTGCCACGTCTCACCAGTGTTCCATCCACACTGCATTTCTCAGCCCTGCTCTGTGTACAGCCCCTCGTGGGTGGGGTGGGGGACACAAGGGAAGGCAGGACCTGTCCCTCACAGGCTCTTTGCTCACTGGGTGTGCAAAGTGTAAGGCCTCCATGAACCTCAGTTGTCTTGTTACTAAAGTGGGACTAAGAATATTAAGGCAGTCACAAAGGCCACAGGCATGATTCCATGATTCCACATACCTGTGTGTAAAATGTTCAGGACAGGCCAGTCCGCAGACAGAGTAGAGTGGTGGCTGTCAAGGTGGGTGGCCACATGGGGGTGCTGGCTTATAGGCTCAGGGTCGGGGTTCAGGCTGATGGAGGTGTTCTATACTTAAATTGTGTACAACTCACCGAAAACCACTGAGCTGTGTCAAAAGGCAAAATTACAGCAAAGTTAAGGATCTAATTGGCTTTCACTTGTGATCCTAGAATCAGGAGCATCTCATTCTGTAAAACAGAACAGGGGTTCAGTGAACTGAGCAGATGAGTTTGGCTTTATGGGCAGAAAAAGGCTTGAGAAGGAAGGAACAGGGAACACATAGCAGACTGGCCATTTCAAAGTGACTTCTGTTATGGAGTTAAAGCAGAGGGCACCTCCTTATCCACGTGGCTCCAGTAAACTGGGCCCTGCTAGTTGGTTGCTGGGCGTGTCCTGTTGTTTGGAAAACGGCGCCTTCGAACGGGCAGTTGGATGACATGGTACCTGGTGGGAGGGACTCCATTCTGCTTTGGCCTTGGCCCGGTCTGCTGGACCTAGTATAGGAGCTCAGTTAAAAACAGTGGGCTCCTATGAATTTTATTTAACAATTATTATAGCCTTTAAAAGGGTCAAAGTATATAAGATACTATGGTATACAAATTATATCTCAACAAAGCTGGGGGGGGTTGTTTGTGTTTTGTTTTTGGTTTTTGTTTGTTTGTTTGTTTTGAGACAGAGTCTCACTGTGTCACCCTGGGTAGAGTGCTGTGACATCACAATTCACAGCAACCTCAAACTCTTGTGCTTAAGCGATTCTCTTGCCTTAGCCTCCCAAGTGGCTGGGACTACAGGTGCCCGCCACAATGCCCAGCTGTTTTTTGGTTGTAGTTGTCATTGTTGTTTGGCAGGCCCGGGCTGGGTTTGAACCTGCCAGGTCCAGTGTATGTGGCTGGCGCCCTAGCCACTGAGCTACAGATGCTAAGTCATAGCTGGGTTTTTTTAAGTGACAACAAAAACGAAAGAGAAGACTGACCCTAGATGCTTATAGGCCTTTCTGTTCACAAAACATGTTCCCGTGAGTTACCTGGTAGTGCTCAGTCATCACAAAAAACAGTGATGCTGCTGCTCCCCCCTGCACCTGCCTTTCCAGACAAGGACACCTGGAAGGAGCTTTGTAACCAGTGCAGCCCACGTGCATCCCTGAACCCTGATCTCCAAGCCCACTGATCTTCAGCCACCCCACAAGGAGCCCCCAGGGTGTTTTCCCAGCTTAGAGACTGGACTTGATCAAGGCTCTTCAGGGGTATCATGGGTAGAAAAAGCAAAGAGAAAGATTCCACAACTGGCACAAAACCACTCAATAAAAATTCAGACAGAACGTGGCAAATACGTAATCACAACATGTGTAGGAGTCAGAAGGGGCGGGACCAACAGGGAAGTTATGGCCACAGTCCTCGCTGGGCTGATCTGTCACTGTTGCCTCCCAAGCACTGGGAGCCACCAGGAGAAACCCAGGGCAGGGCCATAAGCCAGCGGGCACACATCAGCACCAGGGACCTAGGACAATGCAGGGTGCTGGCGGCACAGGCAGGGCTAATCCCAGACCAGCTTTCATGAGAATAGTTCCCAGCCCCCCACTGGGGCCTCGTAAGACTGAGAAAACAAGCACATCTTCCTGATGGCTTGTACACCTGGCTGCACGATGTCACCCACGAGCTTTACAAACATTCTGGTCCCCGGGCCCACCTGAGAACTCTGGTTCTGAGAATAGTTCCCAGCCCCCCACTGGGGCCTCGTAAGACTGAGAAAACAAGCACATCTTCCTGATGGCTTGTACACCTGGCTGCACGATGTCACCCACGAGCTTTACAAACATTCTGGTCCCCGGGCCCACCTGAGACTCAGGGGCCTGGCTTCATGGGTGGAGAATGAAAGCTCCCAGGGGACTCTTGGGTACAGCAAGGTTAAGAACTAGGTGGCCGCTCTAGAGTTTCATGTGAAAGACACCTGAGGAGCTTCCAGAAATCCCAATGCCAGGACTGTGCCCCTGCCCAGTTAATCCAGAAGGTCTGGGCACAGATCCCATGGGAGGCTTGTCCTTTCCCTGCGGTGACCCTACTGCCCGCCCCTTACCTCTCCCTCCCCATCCAGATCTGCAGAACAGTTTCCAGGTGCCTCCTCTGTACTTAGAGCTGCCACCCAGACTCGCTTCAGGCCCTCTTCAACATCCAAAAAACAGGGTGCTGCACAGTATACCTGCGAAGTGACCTGGGCCTGGGGGTGACTCCTGTGCAGACAACACAGTCTACTGGCTGGTGTGTGCAGCCCCCCCTCTGCAGCCCTCCTGGTGAAGTGATTTAAGATGAACAGGCCCTCTGTCCAGCTGTGTGTGTGCCCATGCGGGGGCAGAGGGGCAGGGAATCACATGAACTCAGGTCTCCAAGAAGCCCTTGCTGGCCACACTTGGGGCTCCTGGAATCCGCTGAGGTCAGTGTCCCCTGCTCTCGAGGGAGGTTTAGAATGGTGGTTGCTAATGCCCCATTCCCACCCCCAGGTCCCACCCCCAGGTTCTGGCTCTCCCTAAGGTGTGACCAAAGCACCTACCTGCCTCTCACCCTCAGTACCAGCAGGGCACCCAGCTCCCAGATGTCCTGTAGACACTCACCGAGGGACTGGACACATCTCTGCAGCCAGACCCAGGTCCACACTGAGCTGCCCCTTGCTGCTCTCTCCAGCCCAGAGAAGCCTATGGGTCTCAGTATGGAATTGGGCACGGATTTTGTGAAGAAAGTTCTCCACACATGGTTTAAAGATAATGGTGAAAATAACGATCTTCCCGTCCTTGTCATAAACACGCAGCTGTCTCACTCAGTGATGGTGTGAATTTAGTGGTCTCCTTGGTGCAGGCTAGCTGACCACCTAACATAGCTGGTGGGGGACCTTGGGCCAAAGGAACCCACCAGGATTAGCACATGGGGGATGTCTCACCCTCCTGCCAGGGCCTCAGTCAGAAGGATTTTTTCAGCTGAAGGATCTGTCAGCACAGGATCCAGCTGAAATTGTGAAATTTGTGTTAGTTTCAAAAAGCAGGTGCTTCAAGGGGGAATGCGTCGCCCCGGGTCAGCTGTGTAGGTGCTTCTCTTTGAATCTTCTTAGGCAGCTGAAGGGGTGTTTGAAGTGCCCATACCAAACGCCAGCCTGGTGCTGGCAGAGCCCTGGCCTCCAGGGAGGCCCCCAGCACAGCCTACTGGCCTGCTGGCTCCCTCACCAGGCCAGCCTGACGCTTTCAAAAGTAGCCTCAATTTTCAGTCTTCTATCAGATTTTATGGGGATAAGAAGCGTGGTCTAGAGTGGGAACAGTCAAGGGTCTCAGTGAGGAATAGCAGGTGGCCCTGGCTGTCCCCAGTCCCCACCCACCCACCCAGAACACATTCCAGGCCTGAAGCCAGCAGATGTCACCCAAATTGGGAGACTTTGGGAACAAGGCATGCATGTTCTATTTTTCCCCAAAGCCCAGGATGGCTCATGTGGCTTAATTATACTGTTCAAAAGCAAGTGAACTGAGAGAGGAAACCGCAGAAGACAGGCCTGTACCTGGTGATCAAGTGTCATCAGTTTCCAGGGTAGGGAGATTTCAGGCATTTCCCCAGGTGCTGGGGAGGGACACGGCAATTTACAGTCTTCCCTTCTCCTTCCCCTTACTTTTCTGATTCAGAAACCAGTCATCACAGAATCTGCAGAGATTGGCAGCTTGCTTAGGAGGGATAAGAAGGAAGAGGAAGAATTCATTTTGAAAATTATAGTCATGCCTGGATAGGGCAGATTAAGTGACTTCCAGGCATCAGCTCCTTAGCAGCAAGTGGAAAATCCCTCCTGAGTTTCCAGGCCTGTGTTATGGTCTGAGGCCAGGAGCCACTTCCCCCCACGAGATGTGTTTAAATTTGTTAACAGCATGGTTTGTAGTAGTCACTGAAATTAATTGCACAATTAGGTTTGTACAAAATCATTTTTATTCAATAAGGATTGGATCTCTTAGATTCCCATGGAGGGGAAAAGTGTCCCTGTGATTCACAAAAGCAGAAGTGACAGGAGGACATCAGCCTGGGGATCGGACAGTGTGGCTTTTTAGAATCTTGAAATTCAGTTCATTTCTTTTAAATGTTCTGAAAATAAAAGTCTTGAATCCTGAAATAATAAATACTAGCATATGCATCAGAAATAAAATTTTGCCTGGGGAAAGTAATAATTTTTTCAGTTCAAGAGTTTTAAAAAAGCCATTCTGTATTCATTGTCATGCGCATGTATGTGAAAAGAGGGGTCTGGGTGAGGGACTTGGCAAGCTGGCGGAATACCTGCTATTTGTAAGATGAGATAGTTTAAAGAATGCGTCTTACATGTCATCAGACTGGCTTTAAAGGTCAACTGGTTCCTAAAGTCTCAGAATTCTAGATTGGCAAGGCTTTCTAACCAGAAGGGAACTCATGTGCCATATCTCAGGGCAGGTAATAGGACACTGGGTCAGTGTGGAGCCCTCAGACCCGTGACCCCTGAGGAAGCAAGTCCACCAGGAACATGCGGGTCCCCTTTCCCACATCAGATCTGCCCAGTTCCTGTCCCACTCACAGGCAGGAGTCACAGATAAAATGAGCAATATTTTTCTATTAGCGATTTTTTAAATACAGTTTTATTGAGATATCATTCACATACCATCAAATTTCCCCTTTTCAAGTATGCAGTTCAGTGGTTTTCAGCATATTCACATGTTATGCACCTGTCTTCACAATCTAAATGTCCATTTCCCCCAGCAGGAACCTGTACCTGTTAGCAGTCCCTCCCTGTTACCGCTTCTTCAGCCCCTGGTGACCCTTCATCTACTTTGGTCTTTATAAATTTGCATATTCTGGACATTTTATATAAATAGAATCATACAATATGTGACCTTTAAATCTGACTTCCTTCATTCCACGAATTCCTCCATGCCTCATGTACGTTCATGTTATAGTATGTATTATATTCATTCATTTTAATAGCCAGAAACAGCCCATTTCATGGCTAGACTACATTTCGTTTCTCCAGTGCCAACCAGTGGAGATTTGAGTAGGTTACTGTTTTCTGTTTTTTATGCATAATGCACCATGAACATTTGTGTTTGCCTCTTTATAAGGACATCTGTTTTCTGTTCTCTTGGGTATATGCCTAGCAGTACACCTGCTAGGTCATATTGTAATAACTTTTTGAGGGGCTGCAGGACTGTTTTCCAAAGTGGCTGCACCATTTTATTAATACATTCCCATGAGCAGCACACGAGGGTTCCAGTTCCTCCACAGCCTCACCAACACTTGCTTTTTGTTTTTTGGGGGGTTTTATTGTTGTTTGTTTTTGTTTTGTTTTTTGTTTTTTGTTTTTTTTTTTTGCAGTTTTTGGCCGGGACTGGGTTTGAACCTGCCACCTCCGGCATATGGGGCCTTTGAGCCACAGGCACTGCCCACCAACACTTGTTTTTGTCCGTATTTTTTTTAAGCTTTCCTGAGGGTGTTACTGCTACTGACTTTTAATCCTGTGGCACCTTCAGAGTATCGAAATGACCTGTTTGTTCTTCGCTTCTGTATTGCAAGCTGCCAGAGGACGGAGACTATGTCTTAAAGTTCCCAGTCTTTAGTTTTAGATGTTTACTGATTTGAGTCAAATACTATAAAACCCATAGTTTGCCATCATTTATCTATGCAGCCACCTTTCAGTCTCAAGTGTGCATGGCGTTTTGTGCCAGCGACACCCTTGCCTTCAAATAAGTAGGTTGACTATTATTTACTTCAAGAACACAACATAGGTGAAGAAAAGGAGATTTCAGTCACAAATTAGGGGACACATATAAAAAAAAAAAACAGTGGAAATTTCTTTTCAACTAATTTGGTAAAAGCAAACCCAAAAAGCACATTTCCTTGGTTGTAGCTGGTAGTGAGACCTTGGTGCTGACTCTTGTGTGTTGTCAAAGCTCATCTCCTAAAGTGACCACAGGCCCTTCTTGCTGCTGAGGCCTGTCCCAGGCTGGGCTCCTGTCAAGCGGCAGACAGAGCTGTCCTCAAGCCCCTGTCCTCTGCTTGGCTTGGTTCCGTCAGCATACTGCAGACACACAGGGCAGATGCCACCAGTGGCCACACCTAGACTGGCGCCTCCTGTGGGGCTTGCTCAGGCCACGCTGCTTGACCTGAGACAGCTGTGCCCAAGATGCAAGAATTCACTGCCTGGTTCAGAGCTGGTCTGTGGCTCCAGAGGATTCTGAACATCTCCCATCTCTACTCCCCTTGTCCTACTGTCTCTACCTCGAGTGCCTGTTTAACCCCAGCGAGGATGGTCACATACGTTATCACCCAAACCAGGGCACTCCCGAGAGTGAAAGAGGATGTTCCTAGTAATTATACCAGGACAACAGGCAGGAGCCAGGACTGGGTAAGGCAAACCAAGGTGTGTAATCACCTCTGCCAACTCCACGCACAGTTCTGTCCTCCAGGGAGGGTGCCATCTGTCACCTACTCCCTGCTGCCATCCTCCCTGCAAAGATCTGCTCTCCCTGCATGGAGCCCACAATATGTTAGGGGACCACTCTGCCTCCCGCCTTGTTACTGGGTCACCTATCTCACGCTGCTCACTGCGTTGTGGGCTTCTCAAAATCAAGGAGCAGGACAAGGGGCTTGGACTAAAGAGGTGCTCACTGAATTCTCATGAAGAGAAGGTGGTCCTGCAGGCTGAAAAGACGGGAAAGTTGGCACGAGTGACACGTCACCTGGGAACCAAGGGCCTCGTGAGGGCAAGTCGCAGAGGCGTCTGCTCAGGCTGTCTGTGTCGTTCCTTCTCCATTTGATTTTCCTGTACAAACCTCGGGATGTTGCTATGTAGGTGAGCATGCGTGTGGACAAACATGGACAAGAATTGCCAGTTGTCCAGAACGCTCTAGGGATTCTAATGCGTAAGGACAGCGAAATACCTTTCATCAGACCTTTCGGGGGAGCAGCTGCCAACAGTGAAGATGTTGAGGGTTCAGAGCCTTGATCTCAGATTCATTTCTAATTCAAACCTTACCAGTTTGATTTCTTCCAATTAAGACCCTAATCTACTATAATTGCTTTAATAGAAACAACATTTAGAGATGAGAGAGCTGACATTTTCCCCTTCTTCTCTTTTCCAGGATCAGTACAAGTTCTGCTACGAAGTGGCCCTGGAATACTTGAATTCAGGCTGACAGCATCAATAGTGACACAGACAAACCCTTTCATACCACAAAGCCAAGATGGTCCCTGGCGTTTGTGCAGAAGAGATGAAGACTTCTCAATATGCTTATTTTGCTTTGCATAATTGGCTCTTTTTAAGAGCCCAAGAAAGTATTTATAAAACTGCTTGCACTGCCCAGTTCCCATAATGCTGCTTCCTGACAGAGACACGCACACAGCCGCCAAACACTGTCCTCCCTGCCACCCGTTAGAGCAGCGTAGACATCTGGCAAACTGAAGAGCACAATTATATTCTTATGAAGGAATTTGTACCTTTGGGGTATTATTTTGTGGCCCGTGATCCTTTGTTACTGTTCCAGCCGAGTGTATGTTTTTGTTCTATGGAGAATGCTACCTGGCATTATGATAATATATTATTTTAGGTATTTGTATTTTAACATGTCGCATAATATATGCTTCTGTAGCTTTCCAGGACTAACGGATAAATGTGTAATGAACAGATAAGTCGTATGAGTTACTGTTTCTATCAGATTTGTATTGTTTCCAAAGGAAAAGCTCGAGAGGACTCACTTCAAAAATGCAAAACTCAACGATGAGATTCATGGATCCAAAGCTTTTCCATGTGTTTATATTGTAAATATTTTTGATTTCATCAAATTATTTATTCATTAAAAAAGAAATTTTTGTGAAGCACAGTGAGTGACAATCATTTTTATTAAACCCTGGAAATGACTTGCTGTATGATGTTACTTTGTGTGAATTGTCAATAAACAATGACTGTGAGCAGTGGTGGCGTGTTCCTGGCGTCCCAGCACACGGGTGTGGGGGCTGCACCGGCCACGCCACACTGAGACAGAGTGCAGCTGGGCCTGTTGGCCTGGAGCAGCAGGAGGGAACGGGAGGTTGACAGAACTGTTATGGGTGACAGCTCTGGGCCCAGCACGGACCCCTACCCTGGTCCTGGGGAAACACGCCACAAATATCCACAAATGCATGAATTCCGACCTGGCCAGGGCTAGGTCGGTGCTGGGGCAGGACACGCCGACTAGGAGCAATTCTTCTTTCCCTGTTTCAGCTCAGCCCGTGGGGAATAATATCTGTCTTCTCCAGCCCTCCTTCACAGCCAAAAATTGCTGAGACAACAATTTTTAGAGGGTCAGAGAAGCAAAGCACGGGACACAGCCGAGCACACCACTGCCAGAAGGTGACGATGGCTGTGTGTGGAAAGATTGCAGCAGGGCAGCCTGCCCGCACCCACCAAGAGCTCCGGCCTCTAACACAGAAAGCAGGAGTGCCATGGACATATGGCTTAAATTTCAACTGGGTTTCAGGCTGGTCAACGATTACCAAGAGCCAGTGGAGACAAGCCCCTGTCACAACCCAGCTCTGTGCCGGACATGGTACGGGCACTTTCCTGTGTGGCAGCGGGTCCCCACAACATGAGCCAGGTCTGGTCATCAATCCCACCTGACCGTTGAAGAGACTTAGCTTAGAAAAGACCAAATAACTTGTCCAAAGTCACACCAGTAATAGGTGCCAAGTGCCTTCAGAGCCCATGGGAGTTGGAGGGACAGCCCATGTCACCCCGCTCCCTGATTACAGCAGAAAGATGCAATAAAGCCCACTTGTGCTGATACGGGGACTGGCTCCACCACCCACGGTGGAGAGTGGAGGGGGCCTGCAGGCATTATTCCTGCCTGCTCTGGGGATCTTGGTGACTAAGTATGACAGGGGTGGAGGTCATCGCCTGGAGACTGAGTTGGGCACTGCACCTTAGGCCTCCACTGCTTCACTGTACTCTGAGAAATCCACACGCCTCTGCTTGGTACAAGTTTCCCCAGGTCCCTCCTTAAAGTGGTCCCGCCTCACACTCGGGGCCTCCCAGAGGATGGCTCTTGTTGCCCACCCACTTCTCTTCAGTGAGCTCCCATGGGGGCAGGAAGCTGCTCCTGCCAGGGATTGTGGGGAAGTCCTGGGCTCTGTTCCCTCAACCTGGGTGAAAAGAGAAGTCATCTCAGCATGGCAGTGAAGTGACCTGTGATTTGTGAGTCTAATGACACTACCCATTCTCCAGGCAATCCTGACATTATCAAACCCTCGTGTCACATGGAACCCAGTATTTTCCTCTTGACCAGTGATTTTCAACTGGTGTGCCATGGAAATTTTTAAAGATAATTAATTATTTTTGAAGGAAGTTCGAGGCACCGTAAGTATATTCTATTTTTTACTCATTTTTTTAATCAACATAATCTAAGTGTACTGTGGAAGTTTAACCATAGGTTCAAGGGTACCGTGAGACAGAAATGGTTGGAAACCGCCCCCCCCCCAGACTTTTGAATCTCTTAGATCTTTATCTCTCATTTGCTTCACTGCTTAGCAGAAATAGTCATGGAAGAGAAGGGATATTTTGTGGCGTTTTCTGATTTCCTGCAGGACCTTGCAGCAGGGTGGAGACCTGTCACCTGCAGTATTCAGAAAGTCCTGCCCCTTACGCACAGCAGAAGCCACGCACTTGGCTACAAGCCCCTCTGTCTGGTGCTCTGGGCTCGCTCCACTGTGGCATCCCGAACCTCCCAGACCCTGCAGTGCCTCTGACTGCAGTGCAAGCAGAAAGATCCTGCCCCCATTCCAAGGGCGTCCTTCTCAAGGACGATGTCATAACAGCGTTTCATGGTGCTTTTGTAACATGCCAGCATAGCTAGACCGGACGCTTCCAGAATTCCGCATTCCGTATCCTCCCAGCTGGGTGAGCTTCATTTGGCAGATGCGAAGCAGCAGCTGTATTGTTTTTACACTTGGGAGGTGGAGCAGCTGTGGGCCCAGCTGCTGCCCTGTGTCCCCAGGAGAACCAGCAGATAGGGGACAGGCGGGAGCTGCCCCCGGCCCTCTCCTTGGGGCCCTCCCAGCCTCCTCTGCAAGGTCCAAACTCACACCCATATTTTTAGGTTTTATTAAAGCGTCCTAGATGCAGGTTCCAAAATGTGTATTAGTTAACTGCAACTGAACAACAGATTGCCCCAAACTTAGATGCTTAAAACAGCAATAAACATTTATTATCTCACACAGTTTCTGTGGGTCAGAAATTTAGGGGTGATTTAGCTTTTAGCCAGAATGATTCTGGCTCAAAGGTCACTCATGAGGTGGCCATGAAAATGCTGGGTCAGGGCCACAGTCACCTGAGAGCTGCATGGGCTGGGACGTTTCTCAGTAGCTCACCCACATGCCTGGTAAGGTGGCACTGGCTATGGCAGGTTTCTCCTCATGTGGGCCTCTCCGTACGGCTTACCTTCTCACACCATGCTGCTGGCTTCTCCCAATGACCCAAAAAGTAGCAAAGCAGAAGCCACAATTCCTTTTGTGACGGAACATTGGAAGTCATGTTCTGTCCTTGCCACAGTACCTGTAGTTTCAAGACTCAGCCCTGTTCAGTGGTGGAGGGCTCTATACACGGGCACAGACAGTAGGATATTAGGGTCATGGAGCTGCCTGGGAGGTTGGCTGTCACCTGCCAGCCAGCTTCAGAGCTCCCACGTGGGCCAGCACCTTAGCGTGTACAGGCTGGTCCCTGGGGGCCAGGCAGGAACTCTCAAGCACCCTCTCTGTACTGCGGCCCTGTCTTGTCCTCCCAGCTTCCAGTGTGACCACGTTCCCAGTGGTTTGCATTCATTTCCAGCATGCCTTAAGGAGACCTTGTTCTGTTATAAACAAACTTGGTTAACACAGCCTTGATTAGCACAAGGCTCTCTCTCCCCAAACCCCAAGGAACTGTCCCTCTCTGAAACTCAAGCAGAGATAATTCATTCTTCCACATCTCAGATACTTCCTCGATTGCAACCACTACCCTTCACACTCCACTCAAGCTAACTGTTGGCCACACCCTGCAGCTTGTCACCTTGAACTGCCACCGCCTCCCCTCTGAAACCTTTTTCTTTTCTTTTCTTTTCTTTTCTTTTTCTTTTACAGATGGGGTTTCACTCTGTCACTCAGGCTAGAATATATTAGCATGATCATAGCTCACTGCAGCCTCAAACTCCTGAACTCACACAATACCCCCACCCAGCTAATTTTATTTTTACTGTCTTGCTATGTTGTCCAGGCTGATCTTGAACTCCTGGCCTCAAATCATCCTCCCCCTTCGGCCTCCTGAAGTTCTGGGTACCAGCGCCAGCCACTGCACCTGGCCTGAAAACCTTAATAAACATGACAAATTCTGACCCCAGCCCCTTCAACTGCTAGTTTTCTCTCTTATTCCTTGATCCCTGTCCTTTGAATTTATGAAAATCTCTGATCTGTGCTTCCCCCTTACCTTTTCCCCAAGGATGTCTGACTTCAACCACAGTTTTAGTAACACCCTCAGTGCCCTTGGCACCTGAAAGTTCCATCATGTCCAGCCTACAAATGATCAGATTTAGAGAAAGCCCTCTGGGCTTTTAATCCCAGACAATCTAGGGTGACATAGCCCCTATTTACTCTTCTAAGTGAGACAAACAAACAAACAAAAAACTGGAAAACTGTATTTTAAAAACTGTCATGCAAGATAGGACATTGATCTCCAAGAAAGAGGAAACAAATTAGGTGACTCATAGGATTGACCTCAGCTCATGGCCTGGAGAGAACTTCCAGACCATGGTTGCAGCAAGGGGGAATCTAAGTGGGGCCCCATGGTCTCCCTCATTGAACAGATGGAGCCCAGGGCCCCAAAATCCCAGGTGGGTAAGATTTGTGAGTAAAGGCATCAGAGATGAGAGACCTCCACAGAGAAGACATTCTAAAGATCTTCCAAGTATCCCCCTCAAGTCTTGAGCTAAGTACTGATCAGGATAAGCATGGAAGAAAATTACCTGGGGCCAAAGAAAGTGTTAGGCCACAAGGCAGTAAGGAGGTCCTAAAACAAAGAAAACATTATACCCGCATATCAGACTCTTGCACCTGGAGGCAACACCCTACCCTCTCCCTACTCCCTCATACCCGCGCTAAAAATAACGTCGCAAAAAAAAATCCCCAGAGCAAAACTGCCCAGCAACCCTGCAAGTTATAAATTCCCCAATCACCAAACGCCCCCTCACCCCCCCCTGCATGTAGTTTTTCGCCTTAAAAGCAGCCGGTAACAGCCTCAGGGGGTTCCTTCCCCTTGTGGCTGAGGAACCCTGACGCGCCAGCAATAAACCTGCCTCTTGCTTTTTACATCGATTCGTGATTGTGAGTGGTCTTTGGGTAGGCGACCCCCGGGGTGGGCACAACAAAAGAACCACCCAAAAGATTAGAGGAAAGCATGTTTAGAGTTCGCATAGGCCAGAGTAGTTCCTATTTCCCTTGAACAAAGAACCCAGGAGGGTTTTAATTCAGTGAGTGGGACAAAATTTTCTCTAGGCCAAGTGCAGCTGTGGTCTTGCCTAACAAGTAAAGGATAAAACTGTTTCCAAGTAACTTAACCACACCACAGAATAAAACTCAAGAACATTTATAGGAATACAAAAATATCCAGCACCCAAGAAAGTAAAATTCACAGTGTCTGCATTCCAGTGCAAAATTATAAGGCACAATAAGAATCAGGAGAACATGACACATAATGAGGAGAAAACCAATCAGTTGAAACTGATCCAGAAATAACACAAGTGATAGGATTAGTAAATAAAAAAGTTATTTTATAACTATTCCAGATGATCGCAAAGTGAAAGGAAAGATTTGGCATGTTGGGCAAAGGCTTAGAAAATACAAAAACCACCTGAATAGAACTTCAAGAGACGAAAACTGTAAAGAGATTTAAAAAAATACTAGATAGAGTTAATAGTAGATAAAACTTCGCAGAAGAAAAAATTAGTAAATGTGAAGACATCAATAGAAACTAAAATTAAACACACAGAGAATGTCGAGGGAAAAAATGAACAGAGCATAAGTGAACTGTTGGAATTTCAGTTCATAAGTGAACTGTGGAGAAGAAAGGGAACAGATAAAATATTTGAAGAAAGAATGGTCAAAATTTTTCCAAACTGGGAAGAAATTATAAATTTAGATATCCGAGAAGCATGAAGAAAACTATATCCAGGTTCATCAGTTAAACTTTTTAAAACCAATAACAAAAAGTAAACATTATAAGCAGCCAGGGAAAAGACTTACCATGTTCATAGAAAAATAAGAATTATGGCAGACTTATTTTCAGATGCAGTGAGAGCCAGAAGATGGTAGAAAAACAAAGTACTAAATGAAATTTTAAAACTACCACCAGTCTACAATTCTATGCCAAGAAAAAAACTTTTTTCCCAAAACAAAGATAAAAACAAAGAAATTTGCCAGCACATAAAGGTAAAATAATTCATCCCTAGAAGGCCCATGACATAGGAAACAAAGGAAATTATCTCAAATGAAAATCTGCTTCGGCTCGGCGCCTATAGCTCAACTGGCTAAGGCGCCAGCCACGTACACCTAAGGTGGCGGGTTCGAATCCCCAGCCCGGACCCGCCAAACAACAATGACGGCTGCAACCAAAAAATGGCCGGGCGTTGTGGCGGGCGCCTGTGGTCCCAGCTACCTGGGAGGCGGAGGCAGGAGACTCGCTTAAGCCCAGGAGTTGGAGGTTGCTGTGAGCTGTAATGCCACGGCACTCTACCCAGGGGGACAGCTTGAGGCTCTGTCTCAAAAAAAAAAAAAAAAAAAGAAAGAAAGAAAGAAAATCTGCTTCTACACAAGGAATAAAGACCACTGCAGAGAATAATTGAATTAAATAATGAAATTATTTAACTAAATTAAATAATTTAAATAATTTTCTTATTTAACTATTTAAAAGATAATTTGGCTGTTCACATAATAACAATGTAGTGTGTAGTTTATAACATATGTAAGACATGAGTTATGATAACAATGGCAAGAAAGAGAATGGAAGAAGTGTTCTGCTATGAGATTCTTCTTCTATATGTAAAGGGGCATAATATCACTAGAAGGTAGATAGTGATAAGTTTAACATGTACACAAAGGCTAGAGCAACCTCTAAAAAGCACAGCAAAGTGCTTCTCTCCCTTGCTAAGTCAACAAGGGAGAGAAAATGGAATCTGAAAAAGACTCAGTCCAAAAGAAATCACAAAAAGAAGGAAAATGGAATAAAGAACAGATGGGACAAATGCAAAACCAAGACAAAGATGGTAGATTTAAACTCAACTATATCAATAATCACATTAAAATGTATAATAGGCTAAACACCCCAATTAAAAGTCAGAGATGGTTAGATTGGATTAAAAAACCAAGACCCCACTGTATGCTGTCTACCAGAAACCGGCTTCATTCATAAAAAAACAAAGAAACCCATCCAGTTGCTTTGTTTAATATACCAAATTGCTGAGAGCAGTTAGGAAAAAAGAAAAATTACACAAATGGGCATACGTATTATTGCTGCTCTAATTAATATCCATCTTTCTTTTTCCACACCTGAAGGCAAACAATCCAAGACTTCACCACACTCAAGCTTCCTATGCCACAGAAATGGCTTTACTTTCTACTCCGTAGGAGAAAGAAACTCTCCACCTTCATATCTGTCAATGTATTTGTCTCCACATCCATCCTCATCTCCTTTTCCCCAAATTTAGAGAAAGATTAATCACTTCCCTTCTTCAAAACGCAGGTCCTATGAGCAGGAAACTTCTCCCCCACCCCCAGGTTCTCACTGCCTCTGTATGTCATACCCCAGTCACCAAAGCGACTAGTCAGGGGAACTGAACACTTTGGCTACCTTCTAAATAGCTCTCAGATCCAGTTTCATCTCTCTGTCCCCACTGGGACAGCATTTCCAAAACCTATTGGTCTCTACCTGGCCTAGTGTATGATCCTGTCCCTCCCATCCAACCTCCAGTGTGCACACAGAGTGATCTTTCAGAAAGCCAGACATGATCCTGCCACCTCCACACCCCCTCTCTGTCTTCCTAAGGCCTTAAGACAAAGCCCTGCTCTCCACCTGGCTGCCTGTGGCTGGTCCCCTCATCCCCGTCCAGGCTCCCTGCTCCTCTGGGGTATGGTCCTCCCACATCTCAGATCTTTCTCCTCTCAAAACACCGTCCTCTCTCTGCCCTCTCTTCCTCCACCCCAGACCCACCCTCCAGCTTCAGCCAGTTCTCTCTCTAGTAGCAGGATGACTGAATACAAACTCAGGGCACACAAGAAGCCTTATTTCAAAATTTTCTTCTAATCAACGTATGTCTGACTCCAGCCTCTACCATGCCAGGCTGGAGAAAACTTAGACCTCCATCTTTTCTGAGGTTTTCACTCTACCCAACTCTCAAATCATACAGAATCCTGGGGCCTCATGTAGTTAGAGGCCCCCACTGTCTAGTCTATGTTCATTAGTTTGCCTCTGTCTGTGGTTGGCAGGAAACCTCTGTCCAGTCCATGTGGTCATCAGACCTGCCGGATCTGTTGTGTCGTGGAGCTGCCTGAACCACAGTACATTTGGGAGAGCTGGGCAGCCTGAGGGTGGGGACCCTACACTCTGAGTGCAGCACTCGGTCAGCCTCTGGGGTCTGGCCACCTTCTGGGGTTACAATCCCAGCTGGTGCACAGCACCCCCACCTGCTCTGCCCCCAGTCCTGAGACACTGCCTCCCTCCCGTGCTGCCTCTCCCAGCCCGTCCTCACATTAGACACCTATAACAACCATGTGGATGGGAGGGTCTCAGTGGCAACTTCTGCTCTTCTCCCACTCAGAAGGTCCCAGAGGCCTGGATGTAGACAGACCCAGTTCCTACTTCTAAGGGGAAGGGAAGTGGTAATAAAAAGGAAACCCCGGGCAAAAAAGGTCTCCTGGCTCACCCCAGAAAGCCTCCCCAGCCCTGCAGCCTAAACAGGCTGAGTCCTAGGACCCCACCTCTTTCTAACTCTCAGTGCCCCTGTCCCCACCAGACTGGAAGCTCACAGGGCAGGAGCCCCACACAGTGCCTGCCACTTCCTGTTCAGTAGCACAGGCAGAATAAGTGAGTGAGGGCAGGAATCAACACATAGTCGACCTTCTACGCACTTCTGTGTGCACTGGCAAGGCATACACGCTTGGAGAATCTGTTCTGGGTCTTCACAAACTCTGAAACACCCCAGGGAAAAAAAAAAATCCTTGCTCTTATTTGAGAAACTGCTACAAAGTCCTAGAAAGAAAAAACGAATCAGGCTTGGCGCCTGTGGCTCAAGTGGCTAAGGCGCCAGCCACATACACCTAAGGTGGCGGGTTTGAATCCATCCTTTGCCTGCCAAACAATTACGGCTGCAACCAAAAAATAGCCGGGCGTTGTGGCAGGTACCTGTGGTCCCAGCTACTTGGGAGGCTGAGGCAGGAGACTCGCTTGAGCCCAGGGGTTGGAGGTTGCTGTGAGCTGTGATGCCAGAGCACTCTACCCCGGGGGACAGCTTGAGGCTCTGTCTCAAAAAAAAAAAAGAAAGAAAGAAAGAAAAGAGAAATCAAATATAGGTCTTCACCCTGAGAGAAAGACAACAGTTTAAAAAGTAAAAGGAAGCAATCAGCAAACATCAAGTCCTTGTCACTCTGGTTTTATTTCTGCTAATGACCTTTAAGTGGCTGTGATGACACAGAGTCCCAGGCTTAAATAACACATTCTTTAAAAAGAAGACTGTGTGAGTACAGTAGCTCATGCCTGTAGTCCCAGCATTTTGGGGGGCTGAGGCAGGAGGATCACTTGAGTCCAGGAATTTGAGACCAGCCTGGACAGTATAGCAAGACCCCGTCTCCACTAAAAATTGTAAAATTTAGCTGAGCAAAGTGGCACACACCTGTAGTCCCTACAGAAGGCTAAGGTGGGAGGATCACTTCAGCCCAGGAGTTTGAGGCTGCAGTGAGCTATGATCAGGCCACTGCACTCTAGCCAAGGTGACAAAGTGAGATTCTTCTCTAAACAAAAAAGAAAAGGAAGCTGAAAGTGTGAGGATAACTAACCACATTGCACAGTCTCTGTCTCTTGTGCCTCACATTCAAAATCAAACCTTACTTAAGCTCCAGAGCTATGGTGGCTCTAAAATAGGTCCAGAAATTCTGTGGCAGGCCTCCCTGAAAGAGGGGGAGCCTAATCCCCTCTTCCTGAGTGTGGCTGGACTTCTATCAAGGACAAAGTGGAATGAAGGTGTACAATTCCAAGACCAGACCATGAAATGACTCAGCTCTGTGACAGCTCCATGCCCAGCACCCCTTTGGATAGCACCCCTTTGCTGAGGAACTGAGGCCTCTGACCAGCAGCCAGTGAGGAACCACAGTCTCAGGCCCCTCTGGGAAGTGCATTCCCCACCCCAGACAAGCACCAAATGACCCAATCCCCAGCCTACACTGAGACCACAGCCTCAGCAGAGACTGAGCCAGAGCCACCCACCTAAGCCAGGCCGATTCCCAACTCTCAGAATCCGTGTGAGACGATTCATGTTTGTTATTTCAAGCTGCCAAGATTAGATTTGGGGTAATTCTGCACCTCTGACTCAGGCTGCAATTTTGGTGTCTATTAGGAGCTTCCAGAAAGAGGTACTTCCAGCCTAGACATTTAAAGGTGTGGGTCAAAGCTCTTTATGCCCACGGGGTATTCTCCAAAGTGTGATTCAAACACCTCTGTATTTAGTTTACTACATATTAGAAAAGTGCTGGTTTTCCACTCTCAGGACTGATGGATTTCTGTGTCTGAGGGGAAGTTGTGCAGGGGAAGGAGTGTTCACCACTAATTGTGATTTAGGCAATATCTCATTATTAATCTCAGGAATTTATTAGACAATTAGCATTCTTTGAGATATTAAATAATCAACATTGCCCTAAATGTTTATACTTACAACTAATAATTTTAAAAGTTGCCTTAGAATGATAAATTTTAAAAAATTGTCTTAGAATTATTTCTTTCACGTTAAATCTGGATGGAAACCACACAGCTCTAAGTTCCTGCCTGGGTGTGTATGACCAAAGTAAATAGAGCTTTAACTCAGAAGAGGCTGGTTAATGAGGAAGGAAGTTTTGTAGCTTGTTTTAAATTGTTCTTGAAAGACATTCCGTATTGGCAAACCCCTCCTGCTTGAGGGAACTGAATAAATACCAGATTGCAACACTATGATTCAGCATGAAGTTCTCTGCAGATCTCCAGTGCCCATTATAGACAGCTGCTGTCCGCCCGTGTGCTGTGTGTCTCTGACCCCCTAATGGAAGTGGAGGTTTATAAAGTCTACCCCAGTGTACTTTGCTTAAGCCTTGATGAGTTCCTGGTAAACTCGGCCCACACTCAACCCCAGCGTACTTTGATTAAGCCTTGATGAGTTCCTGGTAAACTGTTCATTTCTGTATTTTGTAGAATGATTTTGGTCTATAGCAAAATTCAGTTTCCTTTCTTTCCCACACTCCTCTCCTTCCACTTGAAACGCAAGCTAGCCAGAGGTCCTATGGCAAAAGTTGTAATAGTAAACTTATCTTTAGAATAATCCTTTCTCAAACTAGGAACCCATGCAGTATCATGCTAAATAAAAAGGAACTTGAGACTATTTGGTGTAGCTCAGTTATGAAGAAGCAAATCAAGTATTTTCCTTCCAAAAAGCTCCTGGGTTCTAGGAACTGAAGTTTTTTTTTTGTTTGTTTTGTTTTTTAGGCTTTTCACTTTTTTATTCTTTTTGCCAAAAACATAGTTAAAATGAGCTCTTTAACTCTCTGCCATTCTTTTCAAGTCTTAATTCATTTTAGGTTTTCACATTCCTCGGAGTGAGCTCAGAGTATCATAATACTCTTGCGTGCTCATCCTTGTTGAGGTATCTTTTTTTTTTTTTGGCCAGGGCTGGGTTTGAACCTGACACCTCTGGCATGTGGGGCTGGTGCCCTACTCCTCTGAGCCACAGGCGCCGCCCTGAGGTATCTTTTAAACTAAGATTTTTCTGAGGTGACACCTTTTATTTGTTGATAATTTTAATAAAGGTCATTTAAGGGATGAGTTTTTTTTTTGTTTTGAGACAGAGTCTCACTGTGTCACCCTTAGTAAAGTTCTGTGGCGTCACAGCTCACAGCAACTACAAACTCTTTGGGCTTAAGCTATTATCTTCCCTTAGTCTCCCAAGTAGCTGGGACTACAGGTGCCCACCACAACCCCTGGCTAAGGGATAAATTTTTAAAGACTCCCAAAATGAGACTTAACCATTTGGGGGATTATTGGTTGCACACATCAGTTTATATTGTGTGCTGAGTTACTATCCTATGTGCTGCTCTAGCATTTTAGGAAAAGGAAAAATAAAATTTGTTCTTAGTATAATAAATGTGTTTTAAATTTTTAAAAAATTAAAGATTTGGCAATAAAAGATTTGCCCAGGACTTTTAGGCATTTAACTAAGGCCTCAATTCTAATATTAATTCCTTTTAATATTCTAAGATCCTTCAAATGCAAATTGGTCCCACAGAAAAAACTGAAAGTCAATTACAAAATTGACTAGTGCCCTTATACCAAACGCACTACAACCGTGTGGACACCACAGTTGAATTCATTTCCTCTTTTGATCCCCTGTGCTACATTCTTTACATTGCCCTAAGATTTCAGTAACCATAAGTTCAATAACTGATACTTTATACCTTTCTGGAATTTTGGAAATTTTACCAGACTCAAAACTAACAGAATATTGTCTCGACCCCACAGGGAGTTGGCAGGCCTTGGGTTTTTGGTCAGGACATGGTTGCACACACTGTGCCAGTGTCAGACCTGAGGTCATCAGGGTGAGTTTCTTTTTATCAGGAAGATGTGCTTGTTATGCCTCAGGACCTCTAGTGCCTGTCTTCCTTAACACTGGTGTCTTTCCCAGGAGTAAAATGATCTTCCAGTTTTGTCCATGTCCTCTCCTTATTATCCAATAACGGTGGTTTTTTTACTCTGGACTACTGGAAGATCATGGCACATGTTTTACTAGTATCTCTTTGTAGTTACTAGAGTTATCCAGATATTTCATTCTTTGAGAAAAGAGAGAGTAAGTTGAGCTTGACTCTTTCTTCTCTTGAGGACATTTGGCTAATTCGTTCTCCCAGAGCACACGTTTGGACGCTCTCCGATTGGATTCTACGTGACATCGGCAAGGCGCCCAGCATGGGCACTGCCACTTGCGATCCCTACACTCTTGCTCACAGCACGGTTCTTGCTCCTGCTGGGGTTATCTGGCTGACTCTCCAGTCTCATGTCACTCCTTCCTGCTCACGCTGGTCCGGAACTACACCTGATGAACAGACACATGTTTAACAGCATGAGGACGCCAGTCAGGCTGGGTTAAGGCCCTCCCACTTCGCTATGACTGCATCTTAACCAATTACGTCTGCGATGACCCTATTTCCAAATCAGGTCACATTCACAGGTTCTGGGGTTACCGCTTCAACATACCTTTTTAGGGAACATAATTCAACCATGACAATAGGCCTGCCAGGAAGCAGAGCTCGGCCCCTCAGTCAAGGCCAGGGAGGGCACTGCAACAGGAAGGAGTCCAGAGGTACCAATGCCTGTCCTGGGTCCAGGTGGGCCCATCAGACCGGCCTCAAACTCACTTTCAGCCTCTGGACTCAATCACAGGGCCCATATCTTTCTCCTTTTGGTCACTGGAGCAGAATCTCAACCAGAGGGTGACTGGTTGATCAGAATCAAAAAAGTTTGGAAAAAGAAAGAATCATCTTTTTTCTAACTTCGAGTTTCCTCTGCTATAAAACGAGTGTGGTAGGCTAATCCAGAAGTTTCCCAGCTTTACTCTGGGGAGTAAGCTTAAGCCTACCGAGGAAGGGTGAGGACCACATTTCACGGGGGCTCTGTTTTTCTTTTTTTTACCATTTGTGCAACTATCTACTCTGCACCAAAATCAAGACTGGGCTCTTTCTGCATTTTTTTTTTTTAGCCGGTCAATCCAGCAGTGAGGGGTTGATCTTTGTGCATGTTTGTTACTCGTAACCTTTATAATAAGCTCACAACACTGATACTATCCCCATCTTTTAGAGCAAAACATGGACTCTGAGTAATTTTTCAAGGTCACTTGAAGGTTGCCTGCGACTCGTGCCGTCTTGTTGGTGTGTGTCTTGTGTTTTGCCTAACAAACACGTACGGAGGTGGTGGCTGTACCGAGCAGTGGGACAGGCGTGAGCAAAGCCGTTTCCACTCCTGCCCTCAGGGGACGAACAGTCTAACTGGGGGGAGAAATTTTAAAATCTCAAAAATGAATAAATTGCAAATCATGGAGAATTTGTCACAGATGGGCACCTGAAAGGACAGGAGTCAAGTTCAGAGGACTCCTCCTCGCCAGCTGGGTGGAGCCGGAACAGCTGGTGGGAAGTCCAGTGGGGCTTCACCGTGGGAGCCGGTGCGGTGTCCCTCATGGACGCTAAGCAGATCTGCTGTGGCAGCCGGCACCTCCACCTCTGGGTAAATGCTCAAAAGAGCTGCAAGCAGGAACTTGGACAGGTATTTGTACACTGAGGTTCACGGCAGCATCATTCACAGCAGCCAGAACCAGAAAGAACCCGAGCGTCAGTCAGTGGACGAGCAGATTAGGACAACATGGCCCGCGTGTACGCAGCGCTGTTATCAGCCTATAAAAGGAAATTCTGACAAATACAACAACACAGACGAACACTGGAGATGATTCCACTGCTCTAAGTACCCAGAAGAAGTCAGATTCCTGGAGATAAGAGTGGACCAGTGGCTGCCAGGGGCTGCAGGCATTTAACCTGACGGTCGGTGGTGACGGTTGCATAGTGTGAATGATCATAACGCCACTCAACTAGAAACTGGTTAAAATGGTCCGTTGTAAGGCATGTATATTTTACTGCACCAAAAGTGAAGTGTTTTTCTTTGTCCCCCCACCCCACCCTGTTATCCCCGTCCAGCTCAGTCACACTCTGTGCCCCTGCGGGGCCCTCAGGCTCTGGGGTAACAGTCTGAACCCCGCTCCCCCTTGCATTTCCTCTCTGTGTATGACTTCGAGGTTTCAAACCGGCCAATGCAGGACTGAAGAGTGCACTTTTTTCTTAGCAGCGTGAAGAGAGAAGGACAGACGCCTCCCAGAGCTGTGGGGGGACACATGCTGGTGTGAACCTCTAAGCCCCTCTGACCAGTTCTGGAAACTCTCAGCTTGTGGCAGCCCTCAGCATCCTCCACCTGCACTGTCCCTCATCCTTCAAGAAGCAGCCTTGTAGGCAGCGCAGGTGGGCTCAGCCAGAACACCTGGACGTGAGTTCCTGTCACACCCACTCTGCGGGGCTCCCCTTACACATCTCCCCTGTTCTGGGAGCAGGTCGGGGGCTTCTGGTGCCAGGTCTCTGCCTCTGCCTTGAACTCACAGCTCTATTTACTGTCCTGGAGTAGGGACCCTTAAAGAAAAGATGTGGGTCAGGGGCTGCTTCAGTGTGACCACCCCTGGGGATGGTGAGCCCCACCCAGTAACCCCCTGGCCTTTTCCTGCAGCACAGCTGGTGCCAGCCCCTCGCCCTCTCTAGTTGTTCAAATGATTTGTGTCAGAGCAGAGACTACGTTCCAAAGACCCGAGAGGAAACAGAACCAAACTAGACACAGCTTCAGTGTCACCATTTGTCTGAAGGCCAGCTCAGCCCCTGGCACATGGAACAGGCGTGGGGTGCCCTAGGCGTTCCCAGACCATGGCTCAGACCCACTCGCCCCCTGGAAGGAGCACTGAAGCTGGTGACGCTTCACTGGCAACTCAGCTTTGCCCCACAGGCACCAGCACAGAGGCCTCTCTGGACTAGAAGGCCCCACTGAGCTGACGGCAGCTTATGCTTCTGTGCCTATGGGCACCATGTCCACAGCACCCTCCTCACCCCAGCCCCTCCTCAGCCTCGGAGAAGGGTGGAGCTGGCAGTCTTTGGGGAGTTCTGGGAAGGAGGCTTCCTGCCTGCCCTATCCCTGGACTCGTGCCCTGGGGTCCTTCGTGCTCCCTAGGAATGATAGTGGGACCTGCTGCCCGCAGCCTGAAGCCAACAGAATGCAGGCCCTCTTAAGCCGGAGAAGTCCCACCCAGCCCTGGTCACAGCACCTGAGGCATCTGAGATTTTGTGACAGAGCTGTCCCCACATACCCACAGAATCAGGACCATAGGACCAACCTGGAGGTGGGGGCTGGGGGTGCAGCTGGCATGTGGGAGCACTCAGCCTTGAGTTGTCCTAACTGGGACCTCACTGGGAGGGCAGGTGATGCTGCTTCAGGGGGCTTTCTCAGGCCCACCTGCCACCTCCATGGAGTGTGTTCTGGGAACGTTAGAAATCAGCCCCTGGTGGGGGGTCAGGACTACAGGACCAGCAACTACCCTCCAACACTGTACGCTGGGGCCAGGCCCTGTCTAGAGCCCTGGCCAGCTGGGCTGATGCAGTACTTCAGGGGGCTGCTCCCACCTGCAAGAGCATGTATGATTCGGGGACACGCGTGTGGCCCTGTGCCCTTCCAGGCAGCCTCATGCCCAGGAGCTCCCACCTGGTTAGCAAAGCCTTCTGTGAGCCAAAGAGAGCTTTCCGGGTGCTGGTGTGTCTAACCCGAGGCAGAATGCCTGGCTTTCTGCACATCTGCTGATGGAATGAAGGCTCTGTGTCCATCCACCCGTCTTTCACGCTATCTCCTCATCTCCGTTTCATAAAACACCAATTTATTGGATATTACCCTCATTTTAAATTACATATATGGGTTAAATCGCAGTTCACCTTCTTCCAACCTCATTAGCTGATAAAAGCATTAGCAAATTGTTACAGATCTAAATGACCGTGTAATAGGTATTGGTTTTAATTGTCGGCATTTAAGTGGCCATTATAGCAAGTGTTTGGCTTCATAAGTCAGGGAAGCCACTCGCTCTCCAAGGAAAAATGCTGGGGACTTGGCTGCTGGAAAACTCAGAGTCCAATGCATGGTTCTGTGGTGACAGGTAGACAGGACTTATGATATTTTGACATTGGCTTCGAGGATATTTTCTGTTTTCCTTTTTTACCCTTTTAAAGGAAAATAAGTCGTTTATCAGAAAGACACCTGCACCCGAAAGCTTATCACAGCACAACTCATAATTGCAAAGATGTGGAATTAACCTACGTGCCCATCATGAAGTGGACAGTTCCAGGGCCACACTGTTAGGTAACCCTGGCCACCATCCAACTCCAGAACTTTTTCATCTTCCCAGACTGCAACTGCGCACCCGTTAGACACAGCCCCTGTCTCTCTCCCGGGCCCTGACAACCATCGCTCTGCTTTCTGTCTCTGTGACTCTCAGGTGCCTCCTATCAATGGAATTACACCTTATTTGTCCCTTTGTGACTGGCTGATTCTGCTTAGCGTATGCCCTCCGGGTCCCCCTGCATTGTCGCATGTGTCGGAATTCCCTTCCTTTCTAAGCTGACGCATCTTCTGTTTATGTCTTCATGGCATTTTGTTTATCCTCTCATCCATCTGTGGGTTCTTGGCTCGTGTCCATCTTTGGGCTACTGTGAGTAATGCTGCTATTGGCTTCATGAGTCTTAGTTTTTCTTCTATCTTGTCCCTTTTCTTTCTCATCTACTTCTATTTTGTGCTCCTCAGTGACTGGCATTAGACTCCATTGCAGCCCCTTAGTAAATTCGGCCAAGCTCCCTAAGCAACGTGAGAGATAAAATTCCAAAATCAAATGAGCTTTCCCACATACAGAAGAGTCCTTAACCATCTGGGGGTCACCAACCCATCCGAGAATCTGAAAACCCTCTTTCACTTAAAAAAATAAAGTGCCTCCGTCACATGAACGTGACATTTTCAGTTTCTAGGGCATCCCTGCAGCCAGTTCCTAAACCACAGGTTTCTCTCCACTCTAGATAATTAAATTCTTCCCAAGAAATTGTAACTCAAAAGTCTTCAAATGAGAGCATGGTTGGAAAGCTTGAATGAAGCATGTAATCCCTTCCAGTGTGACAATGACGTGAAGCTGATAACGTCCGCGTTTGGAACTTGTGCAGTACAGAACACAACAGCAGGAAGACGACTCTGCCTTCTCTCGGAGCAACTTGGGGCAGGGCTTGGGAGGTCAGGAGCTGAGCGTGTGATTCTCATCCGGACTCTGAGAGGGCTAGTGACAGCACTGTGCGGGGCAGGGGGCTTGTTGCAGAAACAGCAGAAGCCCTTCACTCAAACCGGGTCCTTCCCCAATGCCCGCCTCCTTCGCCTGAGTGCCGGCAGCTCTAGCCACCACCCCACCCTGACCGCCACCTAAGCATGCACACTCTCCCAGGACAGGGCATCTGTAGGGGGCCTGGAGGCCCTGGATTCCGATTTAACCACATCATGACAATGTGTTCTCCTGCCCAGGAGGAGCAGACCGAGGCAGTCAAGGCCCTGGTGCTGCTGTCGGCCAGCTGCTGCTGCAGCCAGGACTGCCCACTGAGGGGGAGGCGTGTTTGCACCACTTTGCCAAGTCTGAGCAGGAAATACAAGTCACACTGGATTTATCTGGCGGCCGAACCTCAGCTGAGATGCAAAGGCTTGTGGAGGATTCGTGTGGGGTTCTTCACGGAGGGCGATTCACTTGGGAGACATGTGTCCTCATGTGTGCACACCTGGGCAGAGTCGTGTGTTTTGTGTATGTGCATACAAGTGTGTGTGGAGGGGAACAGACGAGGAATCATAATGTCTGGTGTTCCACGGGGCGAGGTATAGGGACCATCTGCCTTCTTCCTTGGCCAGGGAATCCTGAGGGGCCACGGCCACTTTGCTCCCTTCCAGGTTTTGCCCCAGCACAAGTGCAGAGACTCTCAAAGGGACAGCCCCCCATGGGGGCACTCTTCTTTCTGAAACCCTGGGGCACCTGATTCTGTGGCACATTAAAATCACCAAGGGAGCTTCTAAAACATTCTGACAGGCAGTGCCCATAGCTCAGTGGGCAGAGCACCAGGCATATACACCAAGGATGTTGGAATCGAACCCGGCACCGGCCAGTGAAAGCAACAATGACAACTATAACCAAAAAATAGCTGGAAGTTGCAGAGGGTGCCTACCGTCCCAGCTACTTGGGAGGCTGAGATAAGAGAATCACTTAAGCCTGAGTTTGAGGTTGCTGTGAGCTGTGATGCCACAAGACTCTACTGAGGACGACATAGTGAGACTCTGTCTCAAAAATAAATTAATAAATAAAATAAAACGTTTTGATGCAGGGAGCTCCACTCCAGGCCTGTTGTTATAAGGATCTCTGGGGATATGTCCTGGGTATTGGTCATTTTTTTTTTTAAGTCCCCAAGTGATTCCAATGTGCAGGCTAGACCCGCTGGTGGTCTCTGCCTCTTGCCCTCACGGAGCCCTCTATAAATACATCCCTGATGCCAGTAAGGTCGACTGCCATGTGCGTCGATTTTAAGATGTACATTTTTGGATTCTGATAAGGATGTTTATTACAATCACTGTCAGGCGGTGACAGGTATAACAACCTGCCAGGGTTGCCTTCACTATGCCTGTGCTTATTCAATCACAGTATTTCATATGGTTGTCACTTTAATGGGCATTATTGGTACTACACACGGAGCGTTTAATTGCTATTTTTAAATATTTCTCCAAAATATTACAGTGTGATTCAGCCTTGAAATGAAAAAATATTGTGTGTGATGAGTGTGGACATAGAGCACTGGGGTGTAAATTTGATGTCAGTGAAGCAAATACTTCTCACTATAATTTCATGGGTTTTTTGCAAAATAACTGAATGCTTTATATCAAATAGAGCCTGACAAAGAAAGACATCACAGAGAGTCAACACACAAGAAGCAACTACTTGTTCCATACCTAGAAGTGCAACCCCAAGGCTGAGAAATCACCAAATCCCGGAAATACCTGTATTAGAGCTGGCTCCAGCCGCTTATGGTCCAGTCACTGTGGGAATCACAGGCCCATACTCTGAGCTCCAAAGGGGTGCCATGTCCTTAGCTGGACAGAGAAGCTGAATGGGGGAAGTTTCAGAAATACCCTAACCAATGTTATTTGTTCAATTTTATGTAAGCACAAGAGTGACACAGGATAAGATCCATGCCAATCAAGTTCAGAAGGTATCTTTCAAAAAACATAAATGTTTGAAGTGATATAAAAGTGTTGTGCCAATTTTATTGGCAATGTTTTCCTTACCTATTGATCCACAACAGGAGAACATCTTAGAATTGACAGTTTCTTTGTGTCAGTGAAACACAATCGGGTATTTCGATACCAGGTCTAATTCCCAGCATTCAGGTTTGACCTCCCCATTGTGCGGCCACCTGAGGCCCACGCTGCAGCTCTGCCCTCTCCCCAGGCCCTCCCATGTCACTGAGAGACCCTCTGAGGTCAGCCCCTGCTCTGAGGCCCTTCTCACCACCCCTCTCTGAGGGGTCCCATGGTGCTTCTCTTCTGGATCAACCCTCATTCTTCTGCCATTTATTTTTGAAAGTGCCTCTTTCCATGAACTCATAGCTGTCTCCCCTGCACACTGCCAAACGGAGGCTCTACTTCAGTCGTCCATGCGACTCCTCTCCAACACCCAGGAGGTTAGACACAGCACTGGGAAGCTGAGCTGGAGGGTGACAGATGGGTTCACCCAGTGATCTCTCACTCATAAGTGGGGTGACTTTGGACATGTTACTTGGCTGTGCCCGTCAGCCTGAGAAGGGAAGAAAACAAATGGCTGTATCTGGGGGTTGCTGGAGGCCTACATGAGGATGATGCGTGCATTTCGGACCCTCTCACTGATGGTCACCCCCTGGCATCCAGGCCAAACATACCAACTATGGAGTTTGGGCTGGTCAGACCAGGTCATGGCTTGATTGGCTTAATTCAAATCATATGACCTTGGGCATGTGACCTAGGTTGGTCCAATCAGAGTAAAGCTCAGTTCTTATCTTGGAAGGTTTGGAGCAAAAGGTCCATTTTCACCCTGATGATACAATCAGTAGTTAGTCAGTATCCCTTAGGGTTGGTTCTAAGACCCCTGAAAATACCCAAATCTTTAGATGCTCCAGGCTGTGATACAAAATGGTGCAGTACTTGCATGTAACCCAGACACACACTCCCATATGCTTTAAATCCTTTGTAGATTATTATAATGCCTAGTATCATGTAAATGCTATGTAAATAGTTGTTTTACTGTGTTGGTGTCTTATTTGTATTATTATTTTTTTAATTTTCTATTTTTTTTTTTTTGAGACAAAGCCTCAAGCTGTCCCCCTGGGTAGAGTGCTGCCATGGCATAGCTCACAGAAACCTCCAACTCCTGGGCTCAAGTGAGTCTCCTGCCTCTGCCTCCTAAGTTACTAGGACCACAGGCGCCCGCCACAACACCTGGCTATTTTTTTTTGCTTGCAGCTATCATTGTTGTTTGGCAGGCCAGGGCTGGATTCGAACCCACCACCTTAGGTGTATGTGGCTGGTGCCTTAGCCACTTGAGTCACAGGTGCCGAGCCCCTTTTTATTGTTAATTTTTTCCCAAATATTTTTAATCCTCTGCTGAGTCTACAGATGTGGAACCTGCAGATTTCAGAGTTCAGACTATATTTCTGAGGCTTTAGTCCTCAGCCCTGAGCACTACTGGCTGCCAAGGAAGCCAGACTGAGGAGCAGCCGGCTGTGGGGAGGGAGAGGAGAAAACCAGAGCAGGACCACCACTAAAGACGTCTGACCCTCTAATGCCTCACAGAGTGAAATTCCTTTGATTCAAACACATTCCAAGTGTCTTTTCTGTTGTTTACAACCAAAAGCATTCTAACCAAAAGCACTTACTTAGCAAGTGGTGGTTGCTGTTATCAACTTAAGTGTTTAAATGACTAACTGAGGGTGGGTCTTTGGGTCTCCCTCCCTCCTAACTCTCTGGAGCAACCTGTCTGTTACTCAGAGTGAAGCTGAGCTGTGGCACCACATAAACCTCCAGGCCCTGCCCTGGGGTGCTGCCAGAACATCATCGCCACAGAACCCATAGCCTCCACCTGCCACCCGGAGCACCCATTTTCACTTTCCAAGTGACAAATTCCCTTAGTAACACATGGGTCACTACAAAGTTTTAAAACAGACTGTTATGGTCCATTATTTCACTTCCAAGAAACATAGTCAGAGGTGTCCTTTCTGCTTCTGTCCTGATTCTCTTGCTGGGCTTATTGTGTTGCTGGGAGGGCTTCCCTTGTTTTTGTCTGTATGGATTTTGTGTTTCTTGATTTTTGTGTATCTCAACACTTTGTACTAACCATGCATAAAGTGTTGACTCCAGGCCACATTTGTCGGCTCTTCCTAGATTAAGTGTGAGGAACAGGAAGAAGCTGCGGCTCCTCCAGAAAGCTTCGTGGGGCCGGAGAACCTGCCAGACTCCCAGCAGGCCCGGGTACTCTCGCTGTGGCTGCAGAAGCCTGGGCCTGATGTCCCGGAGCAAGGAGATGTCAAGTCCAGTCAGTGTCTCTGGGGGAGAGTAGTCCCCAGAAGGCAGGGGCTCAGGACCAGCTTCTGAGCAGTCCTTGTCTGCCCTTGGCTCTGCTCTGTTGGAAGAAAGCTTCTTTCCTCACCCCCCACCACGGTGGCCACACCCTCCCTCTGAGGAAGTCAAGGCAAGATCAGGTGGCAGAGTGCTCGGTGCCTCCCTCAGACAGGGTGGGTGTGCGGCTGCTCTGTCAGAGCCCAGGGGTGCATGGCCCCTCCCAGCCTGGGCTGCCATCTTGGAGCTGTCTAGAGGGTGGCCCCCTCCTCCATCACGAGCCTGCCTCCTTCCACAGACTAATTACAGCAGCACACTCCAAGTGCACTCAGTCATCACGACGTTGGTGTGACTCGAAATCCAATTCCTCAGAGTGGGGGGAGCGAGTGGGAGCCAGGGGGTGGTGGGGAGCTTCAGTAGGCAGAGCGGGAGCTGAGCTGGACGGGTTGCCAATATAAATTCTTCCATCAACAAGCAGAAAACGTACTTATGACTTTATCATTGTACCCAGGGCTCTGCTGCAATTCATATCTTCCTCGTGGTTAATGGTGTTTTAGGCCACTGATGCCACATAACACATTTCATCAATTCAGAGGGGAGGCTCCTGCCCAGAACATCAAAGCCAATTTGTAAATACGGAGTGATGGATTTCATCAGTAAATTTATATCAGAACGAGGCAATAACGCTCCCACACAAATTAATGTATCTTAGCAGATGTTTAACTTTGAATATCCTGTTTTGAATATATATTACCTGATAATGTATATACACTGAAAGTATTTTTTATTTCCACTCATTAAATCTCAATCAAACAAGTAATCATCCTAAACGGCAGAGGCACAGAAATCCCTTTTCTCAGCCCATCAAGAGGTGGCAGTTTATTGTGTTATAAAATAAATTAACGGCTAATACAATTTTTTAAAAACAGCAATAACAAAGCCAAAGGGCCGTGCCCTGTGGATGGATTCCCAGAACAGGCTGGCACAGGACTCCAGCTCTGCCACTGACTGGGTGACTTGGCCAGGCGTGTGTCTCCTCTCTGCAGGTGGGGATGGCCGCTTCCTGGGGAGAGGGGATTAAATGGATTAACACATATGGAGCATTTAGAGCCGTGCCTGGTGTTATCATGTATGCAGTCATGTTATCATTTCACAAATGACCTGAAAGAAAGAATGGAGCAGGAAAATACTTCACCCAGGGTGAGCCTGGGACAATGCCGACCCCTGTCCCCGCCTTCTCCTCCTGGTGTGACTCCTGGGAACTCAGAGCCTCAGTTCCACCAAGCACCAGTGCAGACAGGCACCCTGGTCTCCTCCTGGTGGAGCCGAACCCAGGCCCACCTTCCAGGTTCTCTCTGGGGTGCCAGTTGCGAAGGTGGCCTGTCCCTGGGGCCTGTAATAGGGTCTTTAGGAGAAGCTCCCAGTCAGGACAGAAAATGCCAATAGGGTGTGGAGCGGGTCTTCAGGGGGCAGCCCCGCCCTCTGGGGCTGGCCCTCCCTCTCCCTCTCCCGGCTCCCTCCCTCTCCGGGCTCCCTCCCTCTCCCGGGCTCCCCCCCCCCTC
>NW_003852588.1:645007-667683 GCF_000181295.1 Otolemur garnettii
CTCCCTCCCTCTCCCGGCTCCCTCCCTCTCCCTCTCCCTCTCCCGGATCCCTCCCTCTCCGGGCTCCCTCTCCCTCTCCCGGCTCCCTCTCCCTCTCCCGGCTCCCTCCCTCTGGGTTCCCAGCTCAGCCTTGCCCCGCACCTGTCTCCTCCCATTCTGCCAACCAGTACAACACATTACAGAGGCTCTTCTCTCCCGTTGCTCTTCCTGATGCCTGTTTCTGTTCTTTGCCTGCTTTTCTCCCACGTTTTTTGTCTTTCCTGACTACTCTGGTGGCTTCCCGGGAGGCTCGCTTTTGCATTCATGGTGGGAAGGTAGGATAGAACGAAAGTGTAGCATGTCGGGGGAGACAGAGCCTCAGAGTCCTCATCTGTCTGTGTGGGAAGTGAGGCCCCATGTGGCCCTCCCAGCCTCGCACAAGGTCCCTGCCGACCTGAGTGGATAATCTATCTGGTCTTCCCTCCAGCCCACATAGAGGTAGAATGAGCTGGACAGAGGGGTGGACTGAGCGGGCCCTTCGGGCTCACTTTTGAGTGTCTACCAGGTTCCAGCCCCGTGTTGAGTGCCTGCAGATATAAAGCCTGGAATCTTGCACTCCACCCAGTGGCCCAATCTCCATCACTGACACTGAGTGAGTGCTTGCTGTGTGCTCTGGTCTCAGTCTTCACCTGGACTGACTGTTGAGTCCTCACAACCCACATTACACAGGTGCTGTTGTTACCTCACTTCAGAGCTGAGGAAACTGAGACATGGAACGGCCATGTCAGCTGTCAGGGAGTCATAGACCACACCTGGCAGCAGAATTCACACTTGGGCAGTGCCCTCCAGCCCTTACACACTGGGAAGCTGAAATCCAGAGAGACTGAGCATCTTGCTACCTTTATGTTGCTATAAAGGAATAACCTAAGCTATAATTTATGAAGAAAAGAGATTTATTGAACTCATAGCTCTGCAGGCTGATAGCACTGGCATCTGCTTCAGGGGAGGGACCAGGCTGCTTCCACTCATGGTGGAAGGTGAAAGGAGCTGGTGTACAGATACCCCCTGGAGGGAGGGGAAGCTGGGGGAGGAGGAGGTTCCAGGCTCTTCTTAGAAACCGGCTCTTATGGGAACTTGAATGAGAACTCACTCAGGCATTTGTGAGGGTTCTGCCCGCACGACCAAACACCTCCACTTAGGCCCCACCTCCAGTGTTGAGGACCAAATTTCAACAGGAGATTTAGAGGAGGCAAACATCTAAACTTGATCCCTGAGTAACTTGCCTGATGTCACAGAGCGAAGCAGAACCGCTCCACCTTCACCTGCCATTCTCTCCATATGAGTCTGTGTCCAGAGTTACCCTTTTTAAGAAGACACCAGTCAGGGTGGATTAGGCCCCACTCTAATGACCTCATTTTAACTCGGTAGAGACTTTATCTCCAAATAAAGTTGCATTATTGGAAGGGACACAGTTCAACTCAACCATGTGACACATGTGCAGCAGGTCAGCCAAGACTACGGAAGGAGCCAACGTTACAGGGACAGTCCCAGGTCTCCAGGGTTTTAGTTCAAACAGGTTTCCGAGAGCTGGGGCACGGTGAGTGATGACAGCACTGCTGCTTTCTCTTGGAGATACGACCTAGGCCAGGAATGGTGTGTTTGACAGTGAAGACCACAGAAAGACAGCAGCTGCCCACTGCAGAGAGCCTGTGTGTGTGCTGACTGGACAGTACATGAACAGGTCAGTGCCTCTTCTCCACCCGCCATTCAAAATCTTCATCGATCAACTACCAGACCCCACATGGGCCCATGGATTTTTAAATACATTTTAGTCAAACTATCCGTACAGGCCAGATGCAGTGGCTCATGCCTGTAGTCCCAGCACTCTGAGGAGCTGACACAGGAGGATCCCTTGAGCTCAGGAGTTCAAGACCAGCCTGAGCAAGAGTGAGACTCTGTTAGAAAAGTCAGTCAGGCGCTGTGGCAGGTGCCTGTAGTCCCAGCCACTTAGGAAACTGAGGCAAGAGGATCACTTGAGTTTGACGTTTCTGTGAGCTATGATGCCACAGCACTCTACCAGGAGCAAGAAAGTGAGACTCAGTAAAAAAAAAAAAAAGAGATCGTAGTTCAGAGTGGCTGTTCACTTTTGTAAGGTGTCCTGTCTCTTGCCTTCTATTCCTCCCTCCAGAATTCCCCCTACCCGCTCTTCCCAGGAAATCTAGCTTCTTCAGAATTTCCCTTTCAAAATTTTACCCTACCCTCAGCTGAGGGTCCCCAGACCCCCACATGTACCCCTTACCCTCTGTTAATTTGAGGACCCTTTGCATACCAGCCAGGCACTGACTGCATCTTATTCCCTGCAGCCCTGCCCTTCCCCTGAAGATGGAGCTGGAGCTCCTGTCGCTGGGGGTCTGCTCAGGGCCCAAACCCTTTGCACATACTTCCTGGTGGAATCCTCACAACCTGCGCTTTAGAGCTGAGAAAAGTAAATGTAAGAGAGGACTAAATTGCTCGAGGCAGTGCAGCTATTAACACAGGAGCCACACAGGCATCCCTGAGCCTAGCACACTGTCTGAACAGGGGTGCTTGATAGAGGCTTAGGGTGAACCCAGGTTTTGTGGGACCTGAAGCTTATACCACACAGGGGTCTGTTTAGACTTATGGACACATATAAGACAGGGCTTTGGGAGGTGCCCATGTCAGGGACCCTGAGGCTTCCACTTCATTAGCTTCCCAGTAAATATGCCTCTGAGTCCGTAAATAAATGATTTGGTGAGTGAATGAGGTACAAATATACAGTTCTGGCGCTAGTAACTTTCCCCAAAACAAACAGCTAGTGAGTCCTACCAAAGTTGAGGTGGGCTACCCCTAAATCATGGTGACTGTGGCCTGAGAGTGTTGCAACCAGGTCAATAGTCTATACCCTGCCACTAACTCCCTCTTTACCTTAGGAATAATTGATGCTCATCTGCAATATGTAGATTACTTCTCCAAACTAGGACTCCCAACACTACACAACATCACAACAAGGCCTGTGTGAATGTTATGAATGAACTCGCCGAATTATGGGGCACTTATGCTGGGTGACCACACGTAGCAGTTCTGACCCCATCACTAGTCTTGACCTCCTCTTTTGGTGTGGGTTCCTGGAGAGAAGAGGAAGTAAATAGGCTTCCACTTCTCCCATGACCTTACTTGTCTTGACTCATGGGAATTCAATTAACTTAGTTGTGGCAGTTATCAATGTATTGATAATTTTTAGTTTCAAATTCAAATTCCATTGCCTGCTCTGCAAAACTAGAGCTGGGCCCTGTAAACATTTCTCCTTTGCTGTTGTCATAGTATTATTCCTTGCCAGCAGAGGGCACCAGAGGGATGCTGAATAAGGAAGGCATTTTCTCTCCAGTCCTGGAGTGCATCTCTTAACCAGCTTCCACAGTTTGTGTGTTCTCCAGGATGGGCTCTGTCATGGCCAGTGGCCAGTAGGTAGGCGTAGTTCTCCCCAGCACGCCTGAGAGCAGCTTTGCAGCAGCTTCCGAATGCAGCTTCACCCTGTGGACAGCTTCCCTCATTTCTCAAAGAAAAGATTTCCATCAAGTGCTAGTGGGGCAGCACCACAGCCACTTCTCCCAGCACTGAGTCACTACTGTGCTCTCTCCAACGGGTCTAGATCTCACCAGAGAAGGCCTCTTCCTTAGATGTTCTATTTTGGCCCCCAGAGTAGTAGCTACTTCTCATGTCTATGATTCCTGCATTCTTTAGAGTTTGCTTCTTACAAGTCAATCTCCCATTATGCAATCATTTGTAGTAGTTCATAATTTTTAATATTAAACTTTCAGATTACTACATGGTTTCTGCCTGCTGGCTGGACCCTGACTGATACTAGGTTTCTATGGGAGTCACTTACTTTCTGAAGCTTCTGTGCCTGACTCTCAGAGTTAGTTCTCTGGAGAGCTGCAGGCTTCCCCAGCCCAGGTGAAGTGCTTGGAAGAAACTGTGCCAAAATGCTGTGATTCCCTGCACTGGTATGACAGTGATGCTTTGGGGACAATAGAGGACTAACACCAACCACCCAGCAAGCATCACAAATGAGTTGTGTTTGTATAATCCAATTAGAAAAATGGATACCTCAGGAACACATTGTGGATGGGCACTATACAGATAGGTTTAAAGATTAAGCTCAACATTAAAACCATCAAGAGTCCTCAGGTTTTATGAAACATTGGCCATTCAAAGCCAGAATGAATGGGTCATAAGTCTGAGAGCTGGAAGAGACCTCAGAGATCCACCATCAGCCCCACCAGCCCTGTGGTCAGGATTCTGCCCTGAGCCACAAAGATATTTACCTGTCTGTTCACAAAGAAGGAACAAAGGGAGATCTAACAGATGGGTGGGAGGGCAGGGAGGTGAGGATGGTGCTGTAACACATGGCCTCTGCTCATGAACAAAGGGAGATCTAACAGATGGGTGGGAGGGCAGGGAGGTGAGGACGGTGCTGTAACATGCGCCTCTGCTCATGCCAGAAGTGGACCTGGTGACCAATGAACATGTAGCGGACGTGACCAGACAGACATCACAGATGTTTAAAGGTCAAATCAGTCTTGGATTTTGATCCCCCCTCTCCATTTTATAGATGAGGAAACTGAGGCCTGAGAATCTGAAGTCACTTGAGTAAGCTCCACGTCCAGTCCTCAGAGCAAATGAAGACTCTGGGTGACATCTCCAATGTTTGTTGACCTGTGACCTTTGGACAATCATAAAATGTAAAATGTACACACACCCCATCTTAAATGGAATATTCCTCTTCACCTAACTTTAAAATAAAAATAAAAATAATTTTTAAAACTTCAAAAAATATCAGAGTTCAGGCCCTGCCCTTTACAACAGATGTAGACCCCAGAGACTTAGGGAAGCCTGGGATTTGGGGAGCTCTGTTCCATGAAACTTGCCCCCATTTCCCTCCCTGAACATTTCCACCAAGGCCCTGCAGCCTGCACGCAGGGGTACTCAGGACCTTTCCTCAACTGACTGGTAAAGTCTTACTGAGGAGAGAGCAGCAGGGTTGCTTGCTGGATCCCCGCTCCCAGCCACGCTCTCCCAATTACCTGGAGTACACATACTGGTTTTTCTTTTTTTTTTTTTTTTTTTTTTTGAGACAGAACCTCAAGCTGTCCCCCTGGGCAGAGTGCCGTGGCATCACAGCTCACAGCAACCTCCAACTCCTGGGCTCAAGCGAGTCTCCTGCCTCCGCCTCCCAAGCAGCTGGGACCACAGGCGCCCGCCACAACGCCCGGCCATTTCATTTTTTGGTTGCAGCCGTCATTGTTGCCCAGCGGGTCCGGGCTGGGGATTCGAACCCGCCACCTTAGGTGTACGTGGCTGGCGCCTTAGCTGGTTGAGCTATAGGCGCCGAGCCTGGTTTTTCTATTGCTGTTGTAAACTAGCACAAACTTAGTGGCTTGAAACAACATCAGTTTTTAGTCACGACTCCCGTGTGTCTCACAAATCCAGGCACAGCGTGGCTCAGCTGGCTTTCTGCTTTAGGTCTCAAGACATCTGCAGGGCCCTGTCACTTTCCAGAAGCCTCCAGAATCCATCTCAGGGTCAATTGGGCTGAGTCTACAGTAAAGTCTACAGTAGGACTGTTTCCTTGCTGGCTCTCAACCAGGGATGGCTCTTGGATTCTAGAGGCCACTTGCATTGTCAGACTCCTCACCCCCATCAAAGCCAGCAGCCCCCCAAGTCCAAAACCAGGAACCTTTCTGATCCCCCAACCACCTGCTCTCTCCTGCTTTCCTCTTCCCCCGGATCTTCCTGATTCTGGCCAGTGAAATGTATCTGCTATTTTTTTTTTTTTTGATGTGTCTGCTTTTAAGGGCCCAAGTGATGGAACTCAGCCCATCTGGAAAATCTAAGAAAATCTCCTAATTTTAAAGTCCATTGATGAGTCATTTAATTACATCTACAAAACCCCATTAGAGCAGTACCTTATTGGATAACCAGGGGTGGGAATCTAGGGATACATCTTTAGAATTTTGCCAACATCACCTAGCAGGGAGCTAGTGGGAAGTGAGGGTCCCCTGAACCAGAGGAGAGGAGAGGCTGCTCGGGATCTCAGTCTTGGAGTCTCTCAGGCCATTAGGCTGGTGGCAACCCCCTTGGGCAGCTCCCTCCCCACCATGCCAACCCCCTTCTAAGGCTCCAGCAGTCAGCCACTCTGCCCAGAAGGCTCCCTCTAGGACGGGGACAGGCCCTCCTCCTGCCGTCCTCTGCAGAGTGAGGGCACCAAGTGTGGCTCACAGTCTGAGATCCCTGGTCCTCCAGAGACCAAGAAAATCATGCATGTCTGAGCGGTAAGCCAGAGCAGTTCTCGGTTCATCCCGAACCTACATGGGTCTCTGCCTACCCAACGGGCATCAGAGGCACTGAAGTAGCTCTTGCATAGTTCCCAAATCATTGTTCAAAAAACAAAACAAAACACAAGAGTTTGACAAAATTTGGGACTTATAGTAAAATGACGAGAGTAGAACAAAAGATTCTCATATACCCTTAACCCAGCTTCTCCAAAGTTAATATTTTACTCCATAATCTCCTCTCTCAGTCTCCCTCCTGGCCTTCCTCTCATTTTTCAGGCTGCTGGTAGCAGTTTGCTGTATGGTCACCAGCCCTCTGCAGGGGCCCACGTGGCAGGGTGAGGGCCAGAGCAGCCCCCAGACAACTGTACCTTTGCAGACCCGCTAGGTGAGAAATAGTACAATTATCCAAATGAGTTTGGATAATTATTAACAGCGATGGTGAGCCCTTTTTCACATGTTTAAGAAATATTTTTATATGTTTTTGTGAATTGTGGTATCTGTTCACATCTTTGCCCATTTTTCTCTCGAGTATATACATTAGGAGTATGAGGCCTTTATCTATTATATGTATTGCAAATATTTTTCCCCAGATCTTCATTTTCTTTTGATAGGCAAACTTTTTTTTATTTTTATGTAGTTTAAATTATCGGTCTTTTATTTAGATTAATTATCAAATCTTTTACTTAGATTTGAGTCATAGAACCTTTTTCCTCATCCCAGTTATAGGTGGTAGAGAAATCCATCCATGTTTGTTTTGGTTCTTGTGTGGTTCTATTTTTTACATTTGGCCCCCTGACTCAGTTGAGCTTTGTGTGTGATGTGAGGTGAGGATCTTATTTTTATCATTTCCCAAATGGCTAATTAACCACTTATCTCAGTACCACTTACTAAAACATTGGCCTTTGCCCCAGTGATTTAAGATGCCTCCTTTATCACATGCTGAATTCTCATATTTACCCGGATCTATTTCTGGTCTGTTCTAGTCCACACATCTTCCTACCTGTTCATGCAACAGAAAGACAGATCTGATTGTAGAATCTTTGTAGTGGGTTCTGATGTCTGACAGGGCTAGCATCCTTCATATCTATTTTTAATGTTCTGACTATCTCTGTTTATTTATACATAGAAGCTTTAGTATTAATTCACTGTGGTTTTAAAACCTTGTTGGTATTTTTGTTGGGATTGTGTTAAATTTATAAATTAAAATAGGGAGTACTGACTGTAGGAGACGCCAAGAGCCAGATGACATCCGAGCAAGATGATCTGCAGCTGAGGCGAGGACCTCGGGCCATTCCTCCACAGGAGTTCCTCAGCACGGAGTCATTGTTAGTTACTCCCCTCACCTGTGTTGTTCTGGCTCAATAAAAGGCTGGTGCGGAGGTTGCTCGGGGCTACCCGGAAAGTAAGGGCTAGCCCGCCTTCCACACGCTTGTACTTCTAATCCGCCTCTCACCTGGTTCCTTCCTGCGCTAACTGAGACCAGGGCCACAGGAGCCCGACGGGTTGCAACAACTGACTTTCTTATATTGCTGAGTTGTTCTGTCCAAGTACAGGGATGTCTTAAGTACAACGTAAGTCTAAGTTTGTACTGTTCAGAGTGTTTAGAAGTTTTTTCTCATTTAAGTTTTGTATATTTCTTAAGTTTATTCTGGAGTATTTTATCATCTTTGTTCCTATTATAAATACAGTTTTCACTACCATTATACCTTATAACTAGTTAATGAAGACTGTTTATTACTGTGCATTAGTTTTTATTCTACTACTTTACCAAATTTTTTTTGTTAGTTCTATTATTGATTTTCTAGAATTTTCCAGGTATTCTGTTGCATCATCTGAAAATAGATATAGTTTTGCTTCTTTTCAATTCATATGCCTTTAATTTATTTTCCTTGTATAATTTTGTTGGCCAATGTAACAAAAGTACTGGATATAGTGAGCTTCCTTGCAATGTTCTTGATCTTAGTGGAAATTCCTCTAGCACTTCTTTCAGATACTAATTTTGGGACTAAAGACTAATTCTTATATTTAAGAAAGCAACCATCAAATTCAAAGTTCTTCGGTGTTTTTATCAGGAATGCATATTGAATTTTATTGAAGAGCTTTATAACATCTGTTAATGTTTATATGAGTTTTCTCCCTAGATCTATGAATATGTATATTACATTAATGTGTTTCCTACTAACCAAACTCACATTCCTAGAATAACCCACTTGGATGTAATTGTCTTAATTCGGAATAATATTTGTAATAACATGTTATCTACAAAATTTGCATCAGTGTATATAAATGACATTTGCCTGTTATTTTCTCTTTTTTGAGTTTTAAAAATCAGATTTAGGTATCAATGTTACCCTTGCTTCATAAAATGAATTAGCTGTCTTCCTTCCTTATTAATGATCTAGGAGGATTTGAGAAGCATCGAGGGTTTGGTAGAATTATCCCATGAAATCATATGGGTCTGGTTCTTTTTTGTGTGTAAGAATTCCTTGACAATTATCTTTTTTCTACTACAAAAATTAGTCTATCTATGTGTTTTCTGCCTCCAATGGAATCAATTTTGATAAACTGTATTTCTCTAGGAAATTATCCATTTCAACTAAACTTTTAGATAAATTTGTGGAGAAACCACTAAAATAAGCTCATGATTGTTAAATTCTTTTCTCAAGTTGTTGTCCCCTTGCTAGTTTATATATTTGTACCCCCTCATTTTTTCTACTGTAAGTTAGCTAGTAATTTGACTACTTTGATACTTTTTAAAAGATACTGATTTATAGATTAGGAATTATTGTATTACTTTCCTAGGGCTCCCATAACAAAGTATCACAAAGTGGCTTAAAATAGCAGAAATTTATTCTCACTTTTAAGCGCTAACTAGAAGTCCTTTTGTTGAGGTTTTTCCATTCAGTTGTTGGTTGAATAAAGTTCATCCTATACTTGATTCCTCAAAAAGGGCTGACAGACAGGGTCTCACTTTGTTACACAGACTGGAGTGCAGTGGTGCAACCACAGATCACTGTAACCTTTGCAAAGACCTGGGCTCAAACAGTTCTCCCACCTCAGCCCCCAAGTAGCTGGGACTACAGGCCCATACCATCACACCCAGGTAATTTTTTTTTTTAATTTTTTGTAGAGATGGGGCCTTGCTATGTTGCACAGGCTGGTCTCAAACTCCTGCCTCAAGTGATCATCCCCTCTTGGCCTTCTATAGTACTATGATTACAGATGTGAGCCACCATACCCAGACATGCTTGATTTTTTAAATTCAAGAACTTTCCAGCAAAATTAAATACATTGCAATTAATTTCCACTTTGGCGGGATTTGGGGAAATTCCTTCAGTTCTAACATAGCTGTGTGTAATCTGATAAACAAATCTTTCAAAATGTGATGTCCTTAGAGGGAAAATCAATAAACTGTGTCCCTGGAGGTATTAATATCAGGAACCTCTGGAGTGAACTTTTCTGACTCTGGAATCCCAGGATTCTGATCACAGCCACCGTGAAGCTGGCAGAGGATGTCACAGGTCCTAAGCTGAGGGCAGTTAACATGGCCCCCTCAGAAGACAACCTCCCAAATACAGTCTCTTACTCCGCCTTAAATGGAGCTCTCCTTGGGTGTTTGGCAGGGGGGTCCCCTCATGTAGTCACCCAGCTGTCATTCACCCGTATCCTGGTGTTTGCCTCAGTCAAAGGAAAGAAAAAGGTGGAGTCTGTAGCCAAGTATAGGAAAACACCGGTGACTTCTTCCCTGCTTTTTCTCCTCGTTCTTAATCACCATCCTTTCTTCCAGGCAGACGAAGGACACAAACACAGGCACAGGCACACACATACCCCCGGGCTGGGCCACAGCCTAGGGAGGCCCCCATAGCCTTCCTTCAAGGGTCCTCAAAGAGGAGAGCCAGGCAGCTGATGCCCCCAGCGCTCCTGCACGCAGTGCTTCTGGCTTTTGGCTCCCAGCCCAGAGTCTGGGCCGCAAAGACCCTGCCCCACATGCTGTTGGCAGCATGCAGGTTTCTAAGAGTCAGCTCACCCGCCAGGGCCTGCATCACTGTCTTTATCGGGGAAGATCAGTCCTCAGAGGAGCCACAGGCTGATGGATGAAGCAAGACATAGACTATGAGGCTCAGGAAACATTTGGTTTCAGGAGCAAAAGTGGCGACCGTTGGGTGCAGAGCAGGAGTGGGTCACGACGAGGGCCAGCCTGGTCTTCCTTTGCCCTCTGTCTGTGGAGCTGGCCTCGTCCAGCATCCTTCCCATGTCCTGCAAGCAGCTGCCGCAGGCGGGGTGCCCAAAGTGGGGAAGAGAAGAAACCTGCACCGTGAAGATTTTTCCTCTCACCTCTGCAGCGTTTCTGCAGCTCCAAAGATTTCTTTTGTGCAAAAACAAAAAAAGAAAAAAAAGAGAGAAAGTCTTTCATCTGCCAAGATTTTTACTTACCACATATGAAAGGGTAGCATCTTCTACAGATTTTGAAATGCCTTAAAAATGGTTATCAAAGAGTCCGAAGCCCATTAATCTAAATTGCTTTAACACTTAGAGAAGAATAAAAGGCACTTTCTAGAATCTGCAAATGAGACAACTAACCTGCAAAATTACAGATTAAAACTGGGGGAGAAGAAAACCTCAGGTTTTCATTTGAAAGGAGCATCTTTAATGGGAAAGAAATATTCCTTCAATATTTTAAAATCATGTTTTGAAATAGATAAGAAAAAGATAGATGTGTGCTTAGATCCAACAGAAAGAGACAAGAAAAAAATATTCCACTTCACCGAGGACGGGTTGCCACCACGTTTCAGTCAATGAAATTTCCCAAGGAGGGATCAGAGCCATAGACAGGCTATTTTTATCACCTTTGCTGAAACCCTTACAGATGAATCTAAATTTCTAAGTCGTTTTCCCCCTTCGAAAAAGATACAAAGTTCTCAAAGACTAGAGCTGAATTCTCAGCTGCTACAATTGGTAGGAAAGAGGTCATCTTACTGTCAGTCTCTCCCATTTAAATTTATTATCGGATACTCTGATAGTAAAAATAGAACGTAAGGCCCATAATATTTAATAGTCTTGATTTTGCAGCCCCAGTCAGGACAAGAGAGCCATAATAATGTAATAACACCCCAAATTTACATCCTGCAGACCTCTAAGGAACTAACAGAGTTTTATCAGGCAATTTTAGAAAACTGATTAGTCCCATCATCATCCCTGGCAGGTGGTACTGGGCCGGGAGGGGGTCTCCACAGGGGCCCTCACCACTCACCTATATGATGAAGTGTCAGGAAACCAGGACTCTAGTGCCAACAGCTCCTCCTCAGACTGCTCCCCTGCCCCCCAGAACTGTTCTGACCCCTGACCCCAACTGGAGGAACAGCCTCTCTCCTGGAGGCCATGCTGAATTTTTTCCCTAATTTCCCAATATTATAGAAGTAATAGAAGCCAATGCAGAAAAACTAGAATATTTGGGTGGAATAACAACCTATGGAGGGAAATAATCCCAAACCAAGATAACCCTATTGTCATTTTGGGCACACATCCACCAAACCACCCAACCAAGCTACTTTCCTGTACTTAGATATAAAAACAGACCTAATATATCTACTTAAACATTTTATATGTATATATAAATGTATATATGTAAATACACATACAGTTCTTTACTAGTACGTATATAGATATCAACATTTGTTAATGGCTTTAGAGATCTTCATTTTTTTGCAAGTATCAAACTACATTAGCTGAACAATTATTTACGAATGTTTAGAGTTAACTGTGGAGGTTCTATGGTAGAACAGTAGAACCTCCATAGTTGACCAACTCCCTACATTGACCACCTGCTTAAGTTGACCTCATTTTCAGACCAGCCATGCACCACGTGTACATATCGGTACAGTTGGCCTAGTTCCTCTGTTACAGTCCCTTGCATGGTCAACTGACAGATTCTACTGTATGTATGTGTATATATGTGTGTGTGTGTGTGTGTGTATATATATAAAATGTATGACCTTTTATTTTCTTGTAAAGTTTTTAACTAAATTTTACTTTTAATTCATCTGAATTTTTGTTGTATGTTCTCCTTCCACTTTTGATCTCCCTTTAGCCCTTCAATATAATCAAGATTATTGACTTAGAACAATCTATATCCAAAGAAAATGAAATCAGTACATCAAAGAGATATCTGCACTCCCATGTTCACTGTAGCCCTATTCACAATAGTCACGACAGGGACTCAACCTACAGGTCCATCAAGGGATGAATAAATAAAGAAACATGCTACATACACACAGTGAGATATTATGTAGCCACAAAAAGGAACAAAATCCTGCCAATTGCAACAACATGGATGGAAATGGAGAACGTGGCGTTACGGGGAATAAGCCAAGCACAGGAAGACAAATCTCCCGTGTTCCCTAACTCACACGTGGGAGCTAAATATTTAAACAATTGACCTCATAGAAACCAAGTAGAAAGTTGGTTAACAGAGGCTGGGAAGGTGGTCAGGGTAGGGAAAGAGTGGGGGTGGTTAGTGGGTGCAAAAGTATAGTTAGATAGTTAGACAGAACGAACAATATTTGACAGTACAACCCAATGTCTAAAAATTAGGGCACACTTTAAAATAACTGAAGATTAGAACTCAAGTGCCCCCAACACAAACAAACGATGCAGGCCTGAGGTGCTAGATACCCCAGTTACCCCATTTGATTAATTCACATTGTATGCCTGTATCAAAACATCACATGTACCCTATAAAGATATATAACTAATATGTATCCAGAATAATTAAAGTTAAAAATTTTCAAAAATTATTGGCTTGGTTTCTTTTTCCACCTTCTCTGTGTAGAAGACACGTGCATGTACAAAGGCCACATTCCAAGAAAATTAATAACTGAATTAGACAGATGTGTTTAGCCAAAAACAATAGAATTCCTAATTAAAAGCTGGTTAAAGAGGAATTTATTCTCATCAATAACAAGAAGATTAGAAACAGGAAGCTTTAGTGCGGGTTCAACTGCTCGGCAGTATCTCTGAGACCCCAGGCTCGCTCTTTCTCCAGACTCTGGCATCCTTAGCTTTCTTTCTGTCTGTCTTTATTTATTTATTTATTTTTGAGCCAGAGTCTCACTTTGTCACCCTTGGTAGAGTGCCATGGCATCATAACTCACAGCCCCACAGCAACTTCCAACTCTTGGGCTCAGGTGATTCTCTTTCCTCAGCCTCCCGAGTATTTGGGACTATAGGCACCCACCACAAGGCCTGGCTAAGTCTCACTATGGCTCAGGCTGGTCTCGAACCTGGGAGCTCAGGCTGACCATTGGCCTCGGCCTCCCAGCTTAGCTTTCTTTTCATCTTCATATGTGTGACCTCATGTTCTCAAGGTGGCTAGCCAAGGCACATGCAGGTCGGAGGGAGACACTATCCCTCCAGAGGAAATCAAACTTTCCCATCTAGCCTCCCCTGTCATCCCACTGACCAGAACTGGCTCCCACGGCTGCTCCCAGCTGAAAAGACAAGCATTGGAGTTTTCTACTTTCAGTGAGCAAAGAAAAAACAATAAGCCCCACTTCCCAAAAAGGAGTGCAGTGAATCCCTCTGTGGGGATGATGTTAGGCTAGGGACCAAAAATGGTCCTTTCCCTGCTCCAGGGTTCCAGAGAGATGATAGGCCTGGTTGGGTCTTCAGACCTTATACAGAGGTCTCAACAATTGACAGTCATTTTGTCTTAGGTCCTCTGGGACTTGGAATGAAATTTGACCAGGGTGGAAACGCACATCATTCTGATGTGGTGGTATCTTGTCACCCTGTTCCTTCAGTCTTTTGGCAGTTGAAACACCCATGTTGCACAGGTGAAATTAGGCTCCATCAAACAAAAAGTTGGGTGAACTTTTGGTCTTTTCAGTCATGGGAGAAACTTGTAATACCCCTCCCTCTGCTTGCGGGGCACATGTGGTACCTGCCACCACTCAGAGCTTTGCTGTTAGTTCAGGGCACCCCCTTCCTTTCTCAGTACCCACTTGCTGGTTTTCTGCAGGTCACAACTCTCAGGAGCTACCCTGACATGGATGATTTGGGACTGGTCATCCTGGCCTCCCAACCCTGACTCTTTGCTTTTCCTAAAAGGCCACCCGACACCTCTGCACACAACTGAAACCCTCCAGAGATGCTGGTTTCAATGGCTTGGTGATCTTCAAATCTTTCACCCTGGTTCATGTTACTATGTTCTACTATAAATCTGTATTTCACTTAATGCCATTCTTTGGCAAGAAGAATTATAGGATGATTCAAAATAATTAGAATTATCAAGCATAAATTTGACAATATAAAAACAGAAATAAGACTATCGAAAAAAATGGCAACATAACTGCAAGGAATCCTCCTTTCAGTGAAACCTGTTACCTGTTAGACCACTGTTTCTTTTCCAAGAAAAGTGGTTGGTTTGGGAAATTCACACCTATAGGAATCTATCTGTCCAGGTCTGACTCAGCCACTAAGAGGACTTAAAGTGCACTTTTATTAGTTAGTTCAAATCTTTATTTGGTTGAAAGTTGCTTCCTATAAAGAAGGAAATTTACACACGGTGACCAAAACAATGAACCCAGTTACCAACTCCCACTCAGAGTTGCTGTGTTTTGTGTTTAGACTCTGTCCATGAAGTGGATTGTTCTGGGCAGCTGCTGTGGACATGAACTTGTGTGTCATGCACATGGCTGACCGAGTGAGCTGTTTATGCCTGGTGCTAAGGAAGCTTGTAGAGAGATGTCTTTCCTACAGCCACACAAAGCCCAATGTCATTTGAGCAAGGAAGCTGAAACAAGCAAACCAGCAAGTGGCTCAGGGAAGGTGAGTTCCCCGCTGGCCCTGGGAAGCTCCTCCTCCCTCCTCTGTCACCCTGGAGCCGGCAGACCCGGCCCTGCTGCAGCCTGCAGAAGACAAGTGAGGCTGCTGCTGAAGGATATTACTTTGGAGGGTGGTTATAAACAGCACGGTGAGTCATTTAGAAAGTAAATTTACAGAACCAAGCATAACCCTACTAATTTTCTATTCATGTTTTTACCTCCCAGTGGCAGCAGAGGAGGTCTCGCTGTGACATACTCTCATCTCTCAGAGCAAGGTATGACAACAGCAGGGTTTAGGGACAGTGACTGTCATCTCTGCTTATTTCTAATGATCTCTAACACCAGCAAGCAGCTCTGATATTGAATTTCTCTCCTAGGAGACTGTCGTTGAGGCCCGATGGCCCGTGACTTCTCCATTTTTCCAGTTGTTACTCCAGGACAAGTGGATTCTCCTCACCAGTTGTCCTTGTTCCCAGCCGGCGGCCCCACCTCCAGGTGCTGCGGCTCAGCCCCTTCACAGACACCTGCACAGCCATGCAGGGCGGCTGCTTCTGCCCCAGCTCCCAGGCCACCAGCAAAGGCTGAGAAGAGGGAGGGGACCGGGATGTTCAGAGGCAGTGTCCGGAAGTCTAGCGTTAGAAGGACACACGCAGCAGGTGGTCTGAGGGTCTGGTTTGGTAAATTCCTCACTCTAAAAGAAGGTGCTTGGCTGATACCCACTTCAAGGTGAAAGGTGTTCACACGTGAAGATTAGCAGGAAGGGCTCCTGTAGAGCCACGCAGCAGCCCCGGGGAGAGGGGAGGAGCTCGCCTCCTCCCATCTAGTGAGAGGCTTGTGTGGAAGCCGCAGACAGAGCCTGCTGCCGGGCCACCTTACAGAGTTGCCTGGTGGACACTGAGTAGGGCGCCTGGCAGGCAGGTGCGAGCTGAGTCAAGCCCCTTCCCTTCAGCACGTCTTGCACAGCCCAGGCATCTTTTCCTCATCTGCACACACTGGCGGCACACACCACATAGGTTACGGGATTGTCAGAGGTCCTGCCGACGCTCATCTGAAATGACAAAATCCTCGCTGGGTCAGAGGTGGGATGCAGAGACCGGGCCAGCCAGCAGCCAGCTGGGGCCGGAGAAGGAGTTACCTGTGACCAGGGCCAGGCCTGGATGTGGGTTGGTCTGGCCTGCGGTTGGCTGAGGCTGCCAAAGGGCCTGCCCTGAAGGATGTAGGGGACCCCACAGAAAAAGAACAGATATGGCCACTGGGTGCCCAGATGTGGAAGGGGGTTGATTTCAGGAACAGACATGGAAATATGTCAAGTTGCCATAGGAGGCCTGGTGCCCACAAGCTCTGCCCCTGCTGGGACCAGCTGCGCAGATGAACACGTGCTCATCACCACACAGAGAAACGTGAAAGCAACAGCATACTATTTGTTAACACATGAGCAAAATATTCCAAAACCAGTAATATTCACAGATAGTGAAGGTAAGGGGAGTTCCTCATCCTGATGTACAAGTAAGAGCTTCAGTTATTTAAAACTTTCTGGAAACAAACATGGCAATAGATAACAAAACCCTTACAAATATTAAAACCATTTAGCATATGAATCACTGTCATTATAGTTGTAGGTCTCCGTCCCAAAGAAATTAGAAATGAGTATAAAGATTTTCTTTGCATGTATAGAAAGAAGTTTTAAATTTTTAAATACCTCAAATGTCTAACATTAGTAGACATTTGCTTTCTAATTAATAAAGTTTATTAATTTATGCTATTTCAGTTGAGCATAAGAATTAAAATTATGCTTATGGTGTACTTTTAAAACCTAAAACAATACCAAATTGGAAAAAAAGTAGAATTGTAATAATACATGGAAAAAAGACTGAAAGTATATGTGTAAATAATGGTTCTCTCTTGATGGTAGGAATTATGGGGGACTGCTTTTCTTTACACTTTAATTTCCCACAATAGATGTACAAAGGGGCACCAAAAATGATACACAGTTTAATAAAGGAAAAAACCGCATTAACATTTTAATTCTCAAGTCATATTTCACTTCTGTAATTATAAGAGATACAAGATAGCAAACATTATTAGCATATATTGAGTATTACAATTTTAATACAGCTTTTTCCTTTCTTACAATGTTGTATACAGTTTTCGCATCCTCTGTACATTACTCTTCTAATCAAATACAGAAGAGAAGCCATCAGAGGGAAAGGCTCTGTGACTGGTTACCTGAATGGTGGGTACTTTGGGGGGCTGTCCCTGGATGGGAGGGTGTGGCCCAGCATGGAGGCGACCCTCTGGGCCTGGTTTTGCCCAGCAGGGATGCTCAGCTCTGAGTGGTGTGGGGGAAGAACACCTTCTCTAGGATGCAGGCAGATGCCCCCCAGGTTTAAGGTGTGTCCCCCTCTTGAATTCCTGGATTGTCATCATCTTACAGAATAGTGAGAATGTCCAGAGCTGATCCCGAGACAGAGATATGACCCTTCTGTGGACCACACTCTGAATGACTGGGCTCTAGAGAAGTTTCTCGAAATGGATCATGTGTGAGAATCCCCTGGATTGCTCAGTGGACCTAGCTTGCTGGCCCTACACCCAGAGACCGTGATTTGACAGGTCTAGGCAGAGCTCAGTCTGCCTTCCAACCAACTCCCAGCTGACGCTGGAGCAGCTCCTCTGTAGACCACACTTTGGGGAGTGCCCTGCAGCACTCACGTTGCTACAGCCTTGTTCCTCAAAGAGTGGTCCAAGAACCAGCAGCACTGGTGTCACCTGGAAGCTTCTGTAAATGAAAATCATCAGACTCCATCCCAGACCTGTGGAGTCAGAGTCTGTAGAGTTTGGGGTACTCTGGTCTAGGAAAGACTCCTCAAGAGCTGAGTGAGAGCGTTCACCCCATGTTCAGTAGGTGCGGGGCTCCTCCACCTCTCCACCACTGGCGACAAAGATGGCTTCTCCCCCTCCCCGTTCACTTCCTTGACTGGAGCTGACCGTGTCCTTCAGGAGTAACACTTCTCAGCGGCCATGGACATAACTTGGAATTCTTACCTCAATTCCTTCGGTCACAATTCCTTGCCTAGGCGAGTGGAGGTGACCAGTGGAAACTATTTTTCATGTATGAAATGTGGGATTGCTTAGGATACCTGGCTTTAGGGCTTCTGGAATGAGAGTGGGGCTGGGGTGGGACTCTTGTGCTCTAGGATGCTTCAAAGCAATGCTGTACTCTAAAGCAGCGACTCCCAACATTTTTGGCCCAGGGAATAGTTTTATGGAAGGCAATTTTTCCACCGATGTGGGGGTGGGGGTGGGATTCAGGGTAATTCAAGCACATTCTATTTATTGCAAACCTCATTTCTATTCTTATTATAATATACAATGAAATATTTGTACAACTCACCATAATACAGAATAATAAGCAGGAACCCTGAGCTTGTTTTCCTGGACTATAGACACTCCCAGCACCAGCACTGCCGCGTCAGCTCCTCTGCAGCTCATCAAGCATTGGATTCTCCTGAGGAGCAGCCTGGATGCCTGACACGCGCAGTTACAGTAGGGTTTGCGCTCCTATGAGAATCTACCGCCCCCACTGACCTGACAGGAAGTGGAGCTCAGGGGCGACGTGGGCGATGGGAGCAGCTGTAGAGACAGAGCAAGCTCTGCTGGCTCACCTGCCCCTCACCTCCTGCTGGGCAGCCCCGTTCCTAACAGGCCAGGAACTGGCACCAGTCTGGGCGGGGAGGGGGAGGGGAGGGGTGACTGCAGTGGTAAAGAATTGAGTATCTTTTCACTAGAACGATTTTCCTTTGAAGATATCCTGTCCTATTTCTTTTTAATAGATTATAACTTCAGGAGAAAATTTTCACTTTCTGAAGATGATAAAATATTGGAAAAGAAAGGAAAAGTGCTCTGTTTATGGAAGGCATATTTATTTGCTAAGGTATTTTCCTTAGCCCTGGGCAGAATGAAACACACAATCTAAGTTTTCTCTTTGCTTGAATTTAAATGCAGTGTATGTTGTCATATTTCCCGCTAGTTCAAAGTGCTTTAAAAAAAAAAAATCTGACAGGAGATTGGGAAGGAGACTCTTCACTGCTGGCTATTTGTGAAGTTTAGTGATTGCCTAGAAAGGAAAGGGTAAAAAAAACCTATGCCACATGTTATTTTTGAACAGTGAATATTTTTCACTTTGCTAAGAAATGACTGCAATTTGACACATTAAATCTAAGGCACAGATAAGTGTGATTGTAAAAAATTATCTTTTGTTGGCTTGATGGCAAGGAAAAAACCTCACATTGATACTATAGGCATTTTCTCATGGTTAGTGAGAATTCAGCCCGTGCAGCAGAAAATCGCCCAGCTCTTTTTCTGCACTTTATAATAGGAGATGCTAGGGGCAGCCTCCCCACACATTGGGCAGGACAGACCAAGATCATCCCTTCCTGCAAGGAAATGATTTCAAGTCATTTTAAATTGAAGATGAATTACATATTCTGACATACTTAAAATTCTGCCTCTTTAGAAAAAGTATATATAGTATTATCCAATTGCCAAAAAGTGGTCTTTCTCTGTTTTCATTTTTGACCAGAAAAATCTGTCCTTATGTCTTATTTAACAAGATAGACTAACTGTACTTTTTCTTTAAGTTTTCATTTATCAGTAGAAATACTACATACAAATCTCTGGATATAACTTCAGTCTTTAAAAACATTTCCATGATCATTGCTCTCTGCCAGGGTCACTGTGTAATCTGTCGTTCTCCAAACAGGACATCATAATATCATTGAGCTGATTTGCTCCAGACTCACAGCAGAAGTGAGTGATGCTGATGGTCAGTATACCTCTCTGGGGTGGTCAGCATACTCTCTGGGGGGTCAGTATACCTCTCTGGGATGGTCAGCATACCTCTCTAGGGGGTCAGTATACATCTCTGTGGGGGTGGTCAGTATACCTCTGGGGGTGGTCAGTATACCTCTCTGGGGTGGTCAGCATACCTCTCTGGGAGGTCAGTATACATCTCTGTGGGGGTGGTCAGTATACCTCTCTGGGAGTGGTTCAGCATACCTCTCTGGGGGGTCAGTATACATCTCTGTGGGGGTGGTCAGTATACCTCTGGGGGTGGTCAGCATACCTTTCTCTGGGGTGGTCAGCATACCTTTCTCTGGGGTGGTCAGCATACCTTTCTTTGGGGTGGTCAGTATACCTCTCTGGGAGTGGTCAGCATACCTTTCTCTGGGGTGGTCAGTATACCTCTCTGGGAGTGGTCAGCATACCTTTCTCTGGGGTAGTCAGTATACCTTTCTATGGGATGGTCAGTATAACCTCTCTGGGGGTGGTCAGTATACCTCTCTGGGGTAGTCAGCATACCTTTCTCTGGCGTGATCAGTATACCTCTCTGGGGGTGGTCAACATACCTCTCTGTGAGTGGTCAGTATTCCTCTCTGGGGGTGGTCAGTATACCTCTAAGGGGGTGTTTAATATACCTTTCTCTGGGGGTGGTCAGTATACCTCTCTGGGAGTGGTCAGTATACCTCTATAGGGGTGGTCAATATATCTTTCTCTGAGGTGGTCAGTATACCTCTCTGGGAGTGGTCAGTATACCTCTATAGGGGTGGTCAATATACCTTTCTCTGGGGGTGGTCAGTATACCTCTCTGGGGGTGGTCAGTATACCTTTCTCTGGGGGTGGTCAATATACCTTTCTCTGGGGTGGTCAGTATACCTTTCTCTGGGGGTGGTCAGTATACCTCTCTGGGAGTGGTCAGTATACCTCTATAGGGGTGGTCAATATACCTTTCTCGGGGGTGGTCAGTATACCTCTCTGGGGGTGCTCAGTATACCTCTGTTTGGGGGTGGTCAGTATACCTCTCTGAAGGTGGTCAGTATAGCTTCTCTGAGGGTAATCAGTATACCTTTCTCTGGGGTGGTCAGTATACCTCTGTTTGGGGGTGGTCAGTTTACCTCTCTGGGGGTGGTCAGTATACCTCTCTGGGGGTGGTCAGTATACCTTTCTCTGGGGGCGGTCAGCGTACCTCTGTGTGGGGGTGGTCAGTATACCTCTGTGTGGGGGTGGTCAGCATACCTCTCTGGGGATGGTCAGTATACCTCTGTGTAGGGGTGGTCAGTATACCTCTATTTGGGGGTGGTCAGTATACCTCTCTGGGAGTGGTCAGTATACCTCTGTGTGGGGGTGGTCAGTATACCTCTCTGGGGATGGTCAGTATACCTCTCTGTAGGGGTGGTCAGTATACCTCTATTTGGGGGTGGTCAGTATACCTCTCTGGGAGTGGTCAGTATACCTCTATTTGGGGGTGGTCAGTATACCTCTCTGGGGGTAGTCAGTATACCTCTGTTTGGGAGTGGTCAGTATACCTCTCTGGGGATGGTCAGTATAGCTTTCTCTGAGGGTAGTCAGTATACTTTTCTCTGGGGGTGGTCAGTATACCTCTGTTTGGGGGTGGTCAGTATACCTCTCTGGGGGTGGTCAGTATACCTCTCTGGGGGTGGTCAGTATAACTCTGTTTGGGGGTGGTCAGTATACCTCTGTTTGGGGGTGGTCAGTATACCTCTCTGGGGGTGGTCAGTATACCTCTCTGGGGGTGGTCAGTATATCTTGGATATGAAGGTAAGTGCACAATGTTTCATTTTAGCGTCTGAGAACATTTGCAGAGTCTAAGTAGGGAGGAAGAGATGCCCATTTTTATCTAGTTTTGCCAGCTGCCACCAGTTCTCAACAAAGTAAGCTGAGAAATGTGCCAAGTAGAACTTGGCTTAATGGAAAGCAAGTGACTAACTTTTATTTTCCAGTCACGCAGGCCCAGACACAGGCTGCCCTACCCCGAGCTGGCTCTGTGAATGGTGCTCTGGGCTCCTAGCGCTGCTGAAACTCAGAGTGAAAACATCTCACACACCCGGCCTTTCCCTCCTTACATCTACTCCCTTCTTTGTGGAGATGACTCCTCTGAAAGACTCTTAAGCCTTTTCCAGTGCAGACGCGATGTACTTAACGAATGTTCCTGGTGGAGAAGCCGGCTTTGCAAAGCCACTGTCTCACAGCTGGTGGAGAATCAGGGGCCCCCACCTCGTCATTGTCCATGTAGCTTGGTTAATGGGGTCATGGGTGGGTGATTTTTTAAGATACAGAAAGGAATAAAAGTATTTCATTTGTTTCCGTAACTTAAGAGGAATATATAAAATTAAAAAGTTGAAATGAATATCACATCTACATTGTGATCAGGGTGACAGAACAGAGCAGTAAAGGAAGGAAATTAAGGGAGCAGGACAATGAGGATAAGTGAGCACAGGCACGGAAGGACGCGCGGACACTGGTGGGGAAGGCGGGAGACAGTCACAGGCACGGAAGGACGCTCGGACACAGGAGGGGAAGGCGGGAGACAGACACAGGAACGGAAGGACACGCAGACAGGGGTGGGGAAGGCGGGAGACAGACACAGGCAGGGAAGGACGCGCGGACACGGGCTGGGAAGGCGGGAGACAGACACAGTCACGGAAGGACGCACAGACACGGG
>NW_003852588.1:668560-719211 GCF_000181295.1 Otolemur garnettii
CAGACACGGGTGGGGAAGGCGGGAGACAGACACAGTCAGGGAAGGACACTCAGACACGGGTGGGGAAGGCTGGAGACAGACACAGGCACGGAAGGACACGCAGACACGGGTGGGGAAGGCTGGAGACAGACACAGGCACGGAAGGACACGCAGACACGGGCTGGGAAGGCTGGAGACAGACACAGGCAGGGAAGGACACTCAGACACGGGTGGGGAAGGCTGGAGACAGACACAGGCAGGGAAGGACGCGCAGACACGGGCTGGGAAGGCTGGAGACAGACACAGGCACGGAAGGACGCGCGGACACGGGTGGGGAAGGCGGGAGACAGACATAGGCAGGGAAGGACGCGCAGACACGGGCAGGGAAGGCGGGAGACAGACACAGGCACGGAAGGACGCGCGGACACGGGCTGGGAAGGCGGGAGACAGACACAGGCACCGAAGGACGCGCAGACACCGGCTGGGAAGGCTGGAGACAGACACAGGCACGGAAGGACGCACAGACAGGGGCTGGGAAGGCGGGAGACAGACACATAATTCAGACTTTGAGAATTTATTCCTTAAAAAAATAAACAAAAACAATTCAATTTAGGCCCAAAGCTTAAAGCACAGAAGTATGCAAAAGTCTCTCCAGTATGCGAAGACAGGCGGCGTGGGGACCCAGGGTGTGATTTGGTATGGTCCGCAGAGCCCTCTCCAAGGTCCTGCCTTTTGCAACATTGTCGCAAACTGATCCCCTCTGCGTGATCATCATCAATCAAGGGGAAGCTTGCTGCCAGAATGCTTAAGGTACTGCATTTTGAAAAACTGATCAAAAAGACATTTTCAATGACTGTTGATAAAAACTTAGACTTGCTTAGACATTGACACAGCGTTACTGTCAAAAGACAAAATTACAGCAAATTTAGTTCAAAGATCTTAATTGGCTTTTATGGCAACACATCATTCTATAAAATAGAATGAGCGTTCCAAAGAAATGAGCAGAGGAGGTTGGTCCTGTCGACAGAAAAGGGCTGAGGAAAGCAGAAAGGGAAAACAAAAAGTGAATTGGTGGTTTCAAAGTCACTTCTTTGTAAAGGTTAATGTGCAATGGATATCCTCGTCATGCTGGTGAAACCTGGCCTGTTTGGGGATTTGGCTATTTCCCTCCTGATTTCTTGGAAGGTGCGGTGGGAGGACCTGCAGCCTTGAGTGACCCCATCTTGGTCTGGTCTGTTGGGCCTTACACAGGAGCTCAGTTCCAGCCAATGGCCCTGTGTACTTTTTTTTATTTTACACTACAAAATAGCACTACTGAATAGATGTAAGGAGAACTGTCTAGGTAAAGGGTCTTTTCTTCTTTCAAGTGGCCTCTGCATCTTTTAAAAAATCAACCCAGAGGTCCCTGTGTCTGCACACAGATTAAGAAGCCGCACATTTCCCGACAGTCTGGAACCCAAAAGAGGACAAACCAGGCATGAATTCCCAGAAAAAGACTGAACACCTCATTTTGATCACTCCTCTACGCAGACAGTGTTTTAAAATCCTGGAAAAGGGCTGGGTGCAGGAGCTCATGCCTGTCATCCTAGCATTCTGGGAGGCTGAGGCAGGTGGATTGCCTGAGCTCAGGAGTTCAAGAACAGTCTGAGCAAGAGCAAGGACCCATCTCTACTAAAAATAGAAAAAACTAGCCAGGCGCTGAGGCAGGCACCTGTAGTCCCAGCTACTCAGGAGACTGAGGCAAGGGGAGTGCTTGAGCAGAAGACTTTGAAGATGCTGTGAGCTTATAATGCCATGGCACTCTACCCAGGGAGACAGAGTGAGACTCTGTCCTGACTGTTGGTCAGCCCAACTGGCCAGTCTCGTCCTCCATGCTCAAGATCGAACCCTGCCTTTTTCTTTTCCATTGCCTCCCTCCCCTGCTCAGGTCCTGAATGTTCTCACTGGGAGATCTATCTTTAACATAGGACTTAGAGGGGGCATTGAGTACCACTGTCAATACCTGGTGACAGAAGGCTCTCAAAGCAGGCTTTGTGGGGCAGCCAGAGAGGGCAGGTGGGAGGCACTCAGGTGGAAGGGGCCGCCACATGCATTTCTCCTGCTTCCCTCTCTCTCTTTCACGAGACTTTGAACATCTGTCCAGTTCTCGCCGGCGCAGAGACAGAGTAACCACAAGCAATCAGAAAGGCTTGCCTCTTCAGTTGGCCCCCTAGACTGTCCCTGTCACTTAGACTTCAAGATCTGCCAACTGTAACATGAAAAGGAAGGTAGGACTGCAGAGATCTCAATGGCTGAGCAGAAGCAGCATCTCTACAGGCTTGGGTATGATAAGCAGGGCTAGGGAGAGGGTGAGCGGGGGTAGCGAGTGGCCAGGAGCCCAGAGGGCGGCACAGGAAGAAGGAAGAGCAGGGCACGTCAGCAGGGATGGTGACCTGGGAGGCCTTCAGTAGTGGGTTCAGAGACACAGCTGGAATGAGAATGTGGAGGAACACGTTTGCTCCGATTACTGCCTCCCACCTACCTTCGGAGTGTCTACCCAGTAATCTGTAAAATGGGGCTAATGTCCTAGTCACGGAGCCAACTCACAGAGCTGCTGATGGTCACACACTGCTCTAAAATTGTCAAAGGGGATGTTCAAAGCAGCAGCTGGGATGCTTCTCCAGGGTGATAGCTTCTAGGGAGCGGCAGGTTTGCAGATGAAACGTCCCAGGTTGTAGTGCAGAAGATGGAAGTTGCCTGGGAGAGCCGGGGCATTGCTGGGGAGACCAGGCAGACCAGGCCAGTTGTGTCCATCTCTCTGCATTTATTTCTTGATTAGCATTTTAATGCACCTCTGTTAATGGTGGCCCAGAGGGTCAGATTAATCAAAGTGGAAAGCATTTCTTTTTCAGTTGCAATTACAGCCATTATTTATGCTATTGAAATTAATCAATCTCTATTGACTGGCTTTACTATTTTTATATCACTTAGCAGCTCTCACTGTGTAACGGAAGAAGGAAGGAGGGTTACATAGTAGATATTAAATTTTTAACATGTAGTCTCTGTGTTAAGCAATGCATGGTTTATGGCCTTTTGTTTTCTTGGCTAAGAGCTGACACTTTTTTAACAGACTTCTGACTGGCATCATTGTCATATTTGGAGTGCAAAGGCCACTTGCTAGCATGGCATGCCCTTCCTGCTTGTCGGGGGTGTTGGAACTGTGGGTTAGACCTGTTTTCAACCCAACCACATAGTTGTCTGTATATAAATTGGAAAAGCGCCCACGCTGTTCCTTTGTTAGATTTACCGTATCGCCTTTCTCCTTACTACGACAGAAATGGGTAAGTTTAACAATGTGGCTAATATACTGACATTCTGAGCGAGACAACAATGAAGTCTATGATGGGAGTTTTGAATCCCCACCAATGTGTAAGACTTTCTAAACACACACACATATATACTGTTAGCATTTCCCTTTTGTCCTTATTACTCTGAGAGCCAAGCCAGGCAGTTGTTATTAGGAAGCCACATGGAATGGTAAGAAGAACAAGGGCTTGGTCCTCAGGAAGAGGCACACCGTGAGTGCCAGGCCTGCCTGCGTCCAGCCCACCTGCAGAGGTGGCATCTGAGTCTGCTCCCTAATAGGAGTTAGGGGGGCTAAGAGGTAGGGAGACCAATTCCTACTGTGCTGGCTTTGGTGCTGCATTTTTCCTGTCCAGGCAACAGCCTCGGGCTGGGAATCCTGAGGTTGGTGACCCTCCAAGGGGAAGAGTGGGGAGGGGATTCCAAAGAAAGCCTGAATGATCCTGAATGATCCCCAGACTGTTCAACCCCAGCCTTCAGGGTGGCTAGAGTCTGGGGGAAGCAGGGTGGTGGCAAGTGGCTCTACAGAGGTGGGGGACAAACTAAGAGGGACTCTGAGGGAAGAACTGGGCCTGAGCTGCACAGTGGGTGGTGATGGGACTGCACAGAGGGTGGTCGAGGCTGTGTGTGTTTGTACCTTCTGTGGGAACTGTGGAGGCTGAACTGGGGAGACTGGCACAGGAAGGGGTTTACAAGTCTGGGTGGCAACTCCTCAAATAAAGCTCCCTCCAGCTGAGTGGGGAAAAGGTGACTTCCTTTCATAAGGATCCTTTGGGGGCAAGGAGCAAAGAGTTTGTCAAGCCAGTTCAAACAATTAAGTGGGATCTATTGGCCTGGCTGGGCCTGCCCTTCACCCCAGCTGGGCCTCCATGGGGGTCTCACCTGTGTAGAGGGTGGGTCTTTTCAGGCCCCTGCTCCTGTGTGGTGTCCCGAGGGAGGATGGGCATCCATTCCTGAGGTTTACCTCTCTCACTTCCACCCTCCCTCCCATTTTTCCTTCAAAAAAAAAAAAACAATCTCAGCACATATTCAATATATACAGTTTGATGATTTGGCCACATGGACACACCCATGGAGCCATTGCCAAAGTCAAGGTAATAAATAGATCTGTCACCTCCAAAAGTTTTCTCATGCCCCTTGGGGCTCTGTGTTGTTGTTATTCCTTGTTTTGTTTGGGGGGGTGGAGAGACCACTGCACATGAGAATTACCCTCTTTGCAGTTTTGAGAGCACCTCAGTGCGGTGAACTGCACGCTGGACAGCAGATCCCTGGAACTTACTCATTTTGCCTGACTGAGCTTCGTTTGAGGTGCTGCCACCCAACTTACCTGAACCCCATTCCAGGCTGTCCCCAGGTGGCCTCCACATGCCCAGAAGGAGGTGCTGACATCCCCCAATCTGGAGTCCCATTGGCAGTCTCATCCCCGCCCTGGACATAGTGCAGGCCTGGCCCTTCTCCTATCACAAGTCGTTGCACCCCTCCCCTGGCCCGGGAACCAGCATCTCCTCTCTGCCTCTGTTAGATGCCTGTGCAGCATCTGCCTTTCTGTGACTGGTTTATTTCACTCAGTGGGGAACTGCTCTGTGCCCAGCAACCCCGCTTCTGAGTTTTTATCTGAAAAAATTGAATTCAGGTTCTCAGAGAACTCTGCACCCTCCTGTGTTCTCAGCCAACGTGTGCTGCAACCTGCACGTCCAGCAGCTTATGAAGGGATGAGGATAATGTCTTTAAAAAAGAAGGAAATCCTGACCTATGCAGATGAAGCCACTGCCATGTGGCTCGCTCTGAAGAGCAGAGACGATCTTGACAATCTCTCCCAAGTACCCTAGAAAACATGTCCTGAGTCCTGGCTGTTCCTGACCCAATCCCATGACTGGGGGTACTACTTACCCCTGAGCATAGGCCTGGGTTCACTAGGTGGTGGGCTGGCTGGGGAGGGGTGCAACCCTGAACAAACCCAACACTCCCTGGGCAGGAGCAGATGGGTCTCATGTGACCACCACCCAGACAAACAAGTCCCACGGGACACGGAGCTCTTGGCTGGCTCTGAAGACCCATGGAGAGGGGGAATGGAAAACAGGCCTTGGGCTTTCCGGCTATGCCTGATGACTAAGAGGTGCTTTGCAGCCACAAACAGCAAGTCATGTCTGGACCCTGGCAGCCAATGTTGTCTACATCCCAGGGGCCGTGGCTGCAGGAATCCCATCTGAGGGAAGGCAGGAGGAAGGCAGGCCTGGCTGGCAGGGGAGGACCTGCGTCCCCGCCCCACGAGGCATGTCTTACTAAAGCTCAGAGGCACTCTGGAGTGTCCGAGCGCAGCCTGCAGCTGCTAGGAAGGCTCATCTGTGGTGTTGGATATCACAGACATTGTGCACAGACCTTTTTTTCTCATCAGCTTTTGTTAGTGTTTGTGTATTTAATGTATGGCCCAAGGCAGCTCTTAGATAAGCATTCGTAGGCGGCATCTGTGGCTCAGAGAGTAGGGCGCCGGCCCCATATACCGAGGGTGGTGGGTTCGAAGATGGCCCTGGCCAAACTGCAATAAATAATAATAATAATAAATATATATAAGCATTCATAGCCCACCGTGGGCCTCAGCTCCATGACTCTGTGTTGCTGGGGCCCTTCAGGCCTTAGATCATTCACTTGTATGCCAAGGTTGGCAGCTCTGGTCTGGAAGAAGACAGGCTCACCGGAGCACAGCAGGCTCTTACCTGGATGTGATGACTCCCCCACCCTCACAGTGGTTCCTACCCCTCCCCACAGTTTTCTCCAGAACTCTTTCCCCAGCCCAGGCCTAAGAGCTCATGGCTGATTCAAATTCAGTTCCAGAAGCCTACAGGCCCAGCGCCACGCTCCTGGCTGAGACTGTGGGGTGCTGAGCCCATCTGCCACCAGTAGGAGAGGCCACCAGGCCACTCCAGATAGCAACCATTCCAGCCCATGACCGGGGACCTTTGTGGATAAAAATAAAACTCACATTAGGGCTCCCTTTACCCAGAGACTCTCTCACTCTCCACACCAGTAGAAGGGTGACAGAGCCCTCTGTGCACACCCATCATATTTCTCAACACGCGGCAATTATGTGTGTAAGTGCCTGTGTGCCCTTCTCCGCACAACTCATAAAGCGGGAACTCCAGTCTCACACCCAGCACAGGGGTGGGAAGTTAGTAGGTTCTCAGTGTGCTGAGTCCAGCCGAGGTATTCGCAGAATTCACTTGCTGTGCTCATGAGCGCTCAGCCCATTGGTTCCCAACTTTCCTCCAATTAAGAAAATGAATGATCTACCGAAAATTGAATGGATGGTAGGATCAATAATAGCCTTGTGAACCAATTTATGCCTTATCCATCCACATACACCCAGACACTGTGGGCATTTCAACATTTTAGTCTCAGGCCCAGTTTGTTAACTTTACAAGATAAAAATATTTCTTGGCTCTCAAATCCTATTTGACTTTTAAAGCCCCTACTAGGATTTATACCAGAGCAAAATACATTCTCTACTTATTCCTGGAGCGTGTTATGTTTTGCTGTTCAGCCAAGAGAAGAGCTTCCTTGGGATTTTTGATGATCTGAGGCTGACACCCAGGCGCATTTCTCAGCTTCCCCTTCAGAACAAAGGAGCGAAAAGTGAACTCTCCAAGCTGGATAAACCTACTTCCCATCTCTGCATTAGTCCTGCTTTAAAATGCCACAGTTCACAGACAGCGCTGCCTTGAGTTTCTGAAATCTGGTACATCTCCCAGCACAACTGCAAGCAATTCTGCCCTGATTGCTGTAACCTAGATGACCATGCATTGTGCTGTGCAGGGAGAAACTAATGAGACGGAGACTCTCTCGGATGGGGACCCGCTGGCCCTCCGCCTAATTCGCCGTGCCGGGGACCTCAGGGAGCCACCTCCTGGATTGCCAACGTGCCTGGTTGCAGTGGAACATGCTGATGTGTCTATCGATTGCAATAGGATGTAAGTGGACTGTGAAATAGAACAGCAGGTGGAAGAGGAGCCTGCAGGGAAGCCGCTAAATGGTTCTTCCCAGTGCAGTAGATATCAGCATTCTCTCCGGACTAGCCCCTTCTGAACCACAGGGCTGCTCTCCAGAGCGCAGATTAGAAACACACTGTCACGGAACCAGGAGGAGAAAGCCACCATCACCGGTCTGGGACGTGAAGCTTGCCATTGACAAAACTTTAGGCCCAGGGATCTGTGTCAGGGAGTTATATTTTGTCCTTAGTAATGAAGAGTTGTAAGTTAATTAAGGGAATCCAGATTGGTAGCAAGTGACATGTTCTTTTCCGAACTTGCTCTTTTAAGTTAAAAGGAGGAGGGTATAAAATAGACGAGAAGTGAGTTGCTGATGGAAGGAGAGGTGGAGTAGCAGGAGCTTAGGCAGAACTTCATGAGGTCTCCAGAAAGGACTAGAAGCTTCCAGAACAAACACCCAGCTGGCCATCCCATGCCCTGTCGGTTTTGCTGACAGGCAGGCAGGCTGATGACCTTGAGAGAGGGTCGGGCTCATGAGAACTGGCTGCATCCCGCTGTGTTTTCCTTCCCACCTGATCTGAAAAGTCTTCTCATCCAGTCTGGTTCTCTGTTGGGATCAGGGTGAACTGACAACTTTGAATAGAACAAATAGAAAAAAAAGAAATGCTCTGCTTTGTCCTGAGTCACTAACTCTTCTCCAAGGAAGAGGCTCCAACATCACTTTCTCCATTCCAATTGCTAAATTCCCAAGAGACTCAGTGCAAATGGCAAACCTCACACCTGTCCTCACACTTCTGTCTGCTGGGTTAGAAGGTGAATTCCACGCTGGGGGAAGTAAGCATTACCTAATCTGAGGCCGGGTTCTGTCTGGCAGAACAGTCCGCCTGGTGTGTGGGCTTGGCCAACCTTCCCCCCATCACAGCGTCTCGTGGAGACAAGCCCTTGGCCCCGTGCTCTCAGCTCTGCACTTTTGACTCCCGCTCTGGCTGCTGCCACCAGAACTAACGGGTTCAGCCTTGTCACTTGAGCAGGAGAAAGAACATAGTCTTCTAGAGGGCAATGTATAAAACGGATCAACCCCACAACGCACAGCCACCCTGGGCTCTGCTGCAGAGACCAAGACACCTCAGGGCTTGAGTCAACATCAGGATTTGTGATTCCTTTGCCCCACTTTCCCCAGGCTCTCCTGCACCTGCAGTGGAGCTCTCCCAGGGCCTGGAGGAGACCAGCTGCAGGCTCTTGTGCTTTTAGCATCTCTCACCTTGACACCAAGCTCAGGAGGTCTTGCGTTGGCAGAGGATCTGGTGCCAGCTTTGTCCCAAATTCCAGAATGCTACTTCCTGCTCTTGCAATGAAGAATACTTTGGATCTAATCTGGGGACCAACTATGGCCATGCCAGGCAGCCTCCAGGGAAGGACCTCAGTGCCCCGTGCCCAGCCTGGACAGCGGACTTGCCTGGTGAAGTCACTTCTACCCAGGCTCTCTATCTCTGTACACTGCCATCTGCCTCTACTTACAATGAAGGAGGTTCATCCGTGTGTGGTATTTCTTAGCTGGAAACTGAGACCATCACATACTGTCTGGGCCACCTCAAAACTGGAAGTGCACTTGTTGAGATGATTACACATAACTCATCTGATCAGTCCATAAGCATTTTTTGAGCTTGTGCTTGTGCATGATGCAGAGCTGGGTGCTCAGAGGGTAGATGTCCTGAGTTCTGTCAAAGAAGTCAAAGAACTGGTAGTCAGGGGAGGGACGAGCTGTAGACACTGGGGGATGACACCCTCAAGGTGAGGCAGGGAAGAACATGGGTGGTGGGTTGGAAGGTGGGGAAGGTACCGAGTGAGGAGAAAATTCTTCATAGTGGGTGCCCTCTGTTCCCCCGTGCATGACAGCCACCTGGCTGGGGACTGTCCATCACTCTGCCATGAAACAAAATCTTTTTATAGGAAATAAGACCCTGTTTGCCTTGGCTATGCATTGAACATGCAGAACAGGATGGACATTTGTTGTATGAATTAGTGAATCTCTAAGCCTTCATTTGTTCATCCAGTGGGGCGCTGCCCTAAATATTGGCCTTGTCCTCACTGAACTTGAGCATACTTACATAAAGGGCAGTGTGGTGTGGCCCAGGGATTATTCAGAACTGTCTTTATGCCTCTGCAAGGGCCATCCTGGCTTTGTCAGCTTGGGAGAGCAGAGAGTTGAGCATGTGTGACTTTTGTGAGCCAATGTTAAGCGGTTGGCACCTGAAACTGGCAGGAAGGGAGTATGACATCACAGAAGTCCACAAACACTGCCCTGCAGGGTCATCTTATTTTGATTTTATTTCCTGTGAGCTGCTCACCAGCTCATCACTGGTTGGCCACTTAACTTCTCAAAGGCTCCATTTCCTCACCTGTTGATCCACATGAGGACAGGGGTCCCTCGAGTAGGTTGTCAGGGTCACGTGGTAGTGCCGGGTCTGGCACTGGGGACACTGTCACCGCAAGACAGCACTGTAAGTCTACATATATGGAGGGATCTATCCTTTCCATGCAGTCAAAAGAAGGTTGATTTAGACCACAATGATTTTTAAAAACCCTACTCTCCCCTAAAGGGAAAATATCACTGTCGTGGTGGTTCTGTGCCACCTTCTAGGGCTTGCAAAGCTTGTGAAGTCTCGTTCTAGCTGAAGAAACTGCACAGATAAATCACATGACCAGTGCTGGAGGCCTGATGGCTCCCATCAGTAGAACCGGAGGGGCCAGTGAGTCACCGATACTTTGAAGGCGTGAGAAGCTCGGTCACCACTGAAAGCCTGGCCACCCACAGGGAAAACCCACAGTGTTTCCTTTGATGACAGCCTGGGCTGCTGGCTGCTCAGCTGACCTGTGGGCAGCTCTCCTCCCACAGACATCAATCCAATTGTCCCCAGCACATGACACACCAGAGGTCTGGCTGATGATGCTAATTGGCAAAAAAAAAAAAGAGAGCTAATGTAAGATTCCTAGAGAGGACATTCGTGTTCCTTACTGAAGTAATAGGTTCTAGTCAAGTCTGGTTGATCAGGGAGTGTTCAGGTTATTTTTGCATTACAATTTAATGCCTTTTTTTTTTTCTGATTACAAAAGCATACACTTCTCCACAGAAAATTAGGAAGCTGACTTTCATTTTAGAATAGATGCTATTTGTGCTTTGAGTGTGTTGAAATATGGTCACATAGGGCTATTCCAGTGGGGGAATAAAAGGAAAGCAGGAGGCTGGGGCTGGTCCCCTCCTGGCCAGGGGCCTTTCTGGGAGGGGTGGGAGGGAGCTGCTGAATGTGAGGTCGCCTAGTTTGAGGATGGGGCTATGTGCTGAATGTTTTTTCTAGAGTTTCAGCTGACAAAAATGGTGTCAGGCCATTTAAACCTCCTTTCTTCACTGGGGAGTTCTCCAGGTGGGCTCAGCCTCACCCAGCAGGCGGCCAGCTTGCAGGAGGTAATGAAAACCTGACCGTCCTGTGTGCCAGGGAATACGTTTTTCTTCAGAGTCATCAGCAGACCAGATTCATTAAACCAATCAGAGACTGGATATTACATCTTCACACGCGCAGGCAGCTGAGGTTGCCAGGCTTTCATCATTTGCATCCTCAACCCCACTGTCATCATGTTGGAAAAGCAGGTTGAGTCTTCGCAGAGCAAGAACCACAGCAGGAAGGTTAAAAACCAAAGGCCCTGGGAAAACACACGCAGGGTGGACATCAAGTTCATGTGCAATTTAAAATACTTTAACATAGTAAATTGCACACGAACTTAATGTCCACCCTGTACATGGATTTATCCAGAACAGCCAATGAGTTTGAATTTTACTTTATTTTTTTCCCAACTAATTTCTGTGGGCCACGAGTATTGGCAGAATGAGTGCATAAATAGACAAACATCAAATGCCTCTCAGGGTAGACCCCACCCCAACCGTTCGCTGCAGTGATAGCACAGCCCGGTGAAGCCACTGATGGAGCCCAATCCTGGACCAGGGTGCTGGCTCCCCCAGCCACAGTGGTGGCCTGGACTGTATTCCACCCCGTGCCAAAGCAGAGCTCCTCCGAAACGCGTTTTTCCTCTTCGTTCCTTTGTGTCTTTGTGCCATTTACGTTAGCCACTCTGCTATGCAAACTCCCACTTCTTCCTTCCCTGTCAGTGAGGGTGACCCTGATGACCTACGACGTAAGCCAAAGTTGTCATCCGTGTTCTCCTGGTGAACCCACAAATGCTAAGGAGTCAAACAGCATTTCACTCTTTTATTGCGTACGGTGGTTGGAAAAAAAGGAATCCTCAGATTCATTCACATCTAAGAAAGCTTCAGGAGTGGTCACTGTCATGGAGAGTCATCCGGCTTCTTGAACCCCACCTTGCTTGTGAGGTAAGTGAACCATCATGCAGAACCCTGTGCACACCCCATCTGTGGCCCGGCCTGTGGAGAAGGGCGGAGAGCGTGATGGGCCTTGACAGAGGTGTCCTGCTACGCACAGGGTGCTGAGCTCAGGACGCCTTCAGCACGTGTGCCCGAATCTAACAGTCAGGGTCTGTCGAAAGATAGCCTACAAATATAAGAGAAAACAATTGCTTTTATTGTTTGTTGATATTAGACTGAGATGTTTTTACTCTAAAAATAGTATTTACAAAGTAATCATTTTATGACACAAAAGGAGGGCGAGGCAGGAGTAGCCCTGGAGCCCAGGAGTCGGAGGTTACCGTGAGCGAGGCTGACAGCAACAGAGTGAGACTCTGTCTCAGAGAAAAGAAGAAATAAAATAACTTCCACACACCTTTATCTCGGTCTAGTCTCCAGCCAAGTCATATGCAATGACTTCTTAGAATTTGCTTCAATATTTGACTCAGTTTCCACTTATTCCTTATCATTCATTATCTTTTAGAGTTCTTTTGGCAGCTATGTTAGCTAGTGCGAAAAAGGATTTAAAAATGCCTATTAAAAAATCACCAAGGTGCACAGCTGAGGGGTTGCAGGGCAGCTTCCTGATAATATCACAGTAATGCTTTATCCTTATTCAACACATTTCAAGAAGGGGTCGAGAAAAATCTTTAAAACCAGAATTTAATTCTTGTGGTATCTCTATTAAAGAGGCATTATAATGCCTGATTTATAAATGAGGGATCTAGGCTTTAAAGTGGCTAAATAACAAGTCATATCCTTTCACAGACTCATGCTCAAGTTTTCATTGCCAAATAGCCCAGAGTGCAAACTGCCATTTACACACACAATGGCATTGAGAAGAAGAAATGAAGTTTCTGATTCTTGATCAAACAAAGATACGTTATTCACTTGTTTCCACAAAGGTCACCTCACTCGCTTTCCCTGTCCCTGCCTGACCCCCTCAGCACTCACAGAGCACAACAGGGCTTCATAAACTTCCTTACTCTGACTGTAGATTATACCCTGTCGATAATAACGCTTCCTGAGTGCGGCCTCTAGTGAATCACGTGACAAGCACAGACTCATTTAAAATTGCCACCCTATTTTATGCATACAGATGAAAGGCTGTAGTCTCTCAGCTTGGACTGGGGCACCAGGGCTGTGCACTACTCCTGTGTACTCTCCAGACCCTCCTTGAGAGTAGCCTAAACCTTTGTGGGACTGAACAGTTGTGAGCATCCGCCTAGAACCAAGCTCTGTGCTGGGTCCTAGGGATGCAGGACCCCCCCCCCCCAGGGCAAGGATCTCCAAAACCTCACACCCTCTGTGGGGGTAGGGGGCTTATGTGGTTGCTTTAAGTGACCTGCTAGTCCCCCTCACCTTGGTGTTTTGGGGATAGGAAGGAGCACCCAACCTAGCTAGGGTGGGGCCAGGGTGGGGGACGCCTCCTGGAGGAAGTGGTGGGTGGCAGGCTGAGCCTTTAGGTGGTGTGAAGAAAGCCAGATAGGGCAGAGCAAACCACAGGAGCACAGCATGATGGCTTTGGATGGTGGCCTGGGGGGAACCCAAGGGCTGTTCCTTCCTGGGGGAGGAAGGGATGTGGGGATGGCTGGCAGAGGCCACACAGCTGGGCAGATAGCAGGTGGTAAAGACATCAGTTCTGCGCTGGTGTCAGTGGCAGAGTCCTCTCCCAAAGCATTTTTGTTCTTACTGAAGTCTGTGGGTTGGGACTGGAGACTGCAAGGCTAGGATCCCAGGCAGAGCTGTGCAGAGCTGGACGAGCCCCTGGGGCTCCAGGGTGTTCCCTGTGAGGAGCGAACATGGGGTGCCCATCAGCTGTGGTGTCAGGCCCTGGGAGAGGCCAAGCTGCGTAAGGAAAAGGTGAAGAGTGGGTGGAAGAGGGGACAGACACCACTGTGGAAACACCTGCTGTTAAGGGGCAGCAAGAGGAAATGGAGGTTTCCAAAGAAAAAACAGAAAAGAAATTCAAGGAAATGTGTCAGGTAACCATGTCACGTGCCATAGACTACCCAGCACAGAGGTCACCTACAAGGCCAGTGGTGGCCTTGGAAAGGACAGTCCCAGCTGCTGGTGCAGATGAGGGAGGTGGGGGGTGACACAGCAGGGACGCTCTACCGGCCATGGGGCAAGATGGGCGCTGGCTGCTAAAGGAGTTGTGATTTGGTGGGTTTTTTCTCCAAAAAGGAAAATAAATATACATTATAGTATAGTGTACATAACATATGTGTTAATATGTATATAAATGCTGTCCAGAGGGAGCCTGGAGAAAGGAAGCCTGGAGATGGCTTTGGGAGAAGCGGTGACTGACAAAGCTTCGTCCCTGAGGAAGACAGAGGCGACGGACCAGGGCACAGATGGAAAGTTAGCCTTAGCAGAGGTGTCAGGAAGTGCAACCTCTGGCCGGGCCTGGGCAGTGGTAATCAATCACAGCCCTGCGTTCCTGCCCTGCGACTTTGGAACCAACTGAGGAGTAAGGAGCCAGAGATTTAGCCATCTGATCTACTCCCATGAAGCCGGTAAAGGAGCTGGCTCCATCCCTCCCCTGCTCCCCACACTCCAGGCCTCCAGGGCTGAATCCCCACCGTGCCCAGGACACTGTGCAGATTCCGCAGCCCGGGCCAGGGGAAAGCCTACCTCTACACTTCATCCAGAAATTGCCCTGCCCTGTCTCTAACCGGCCCAGCCACTGGCGCAAATCCTCATCCTCTTGGTGCCTTCCAGAGGGTCTAAGGTGCTTTGGGACAATTTGTCAAATAATTCCTGGAGGTGCTAAGTGGGAAGGGGGTGGGACAGGCGTCTCTTACTCTGGCACCTTCTCTCCTGACACAACAGCTCTCTACCCTGGGAGAATTTTCAAACCTATCACCGTCTGTCTTCAGTCCAGGTCATAAATCTATAAATCCCTGTCATTTCTGCTCCCCTGATGTGTTTCCCAGCTCCCTGTGGAGGAAGGCAGTACCAGGGCAATGGGGGAGAGGGGGGCGGGTAGGGGCTTTGCAGAATTCCTCACCTCCCGCCTAGGAGGAGAGGTGACCGCCCACTCCCATCCCCAGTCCGAAAGCTCCCCAGGGACATGCGTCGTGCTCCGCCAACTCCGTAGGGTTTCTCAGGACCACACGGACCGGCGTGGGAACTCGCTGCTGTGAACTCATTGCCGACAACAGCCCAATGAAGGCGTGCACAGCACTTAATACCACAGCAGGGTAGTAAGTCTGTTCAGGGGGACGCTGTTTTCCATGAGTGGAAATAGGGGTGACCTGAGCCCCCCATAAACCACCTCTGCCCTTGAGGCCTTGAACTAAGTGCTTTTCAGTGGGACCAGGCTCTAAGGAGCAGCGTCCTTCTTGCCCATTAATAGCAGAAACCAACCCACTTTGAAAATGGCAGTGTGAGATGTCTTCTCGGGGATTTATAAGACCAAAATTGTTCCATGATGTTAAGCACGGCTTATTCTCCCACCATTTAAACAAAGTTTATAAGAAAAAAAAAGCTGGTGCCCAGAATCGCCGTGTGAAGAGTATCTGTTTGCAGATCTACTTTCTATAGGGTGGGTGTCCAGCTTGCTAACACATTAAAGTTGCCTCGAAACAAATTAAGAAACCATTAAAGAAAAAGAAAACCAGCAAGTCCATCTCTAGAACATAAGCAGAACTGGGCCGTTTTATCCTCACTGTCAGGGGTGCCCTGCACAGCCCTGGGGGGCCTTTGCCACCGAGGAAGGCTCCCCAGCCAGGACTTCGGCGGGACCGGACACCGCGGGCTTTGCTGTAGCGACAGCGCCATCTGGTGGTTCTGTTCAGAATTAGCTGCACGGATTCAGCTGCACCAATCCTTTCTCAGCGTATCCGTGCCCTAAAGTGTGGTTTGGGACAAAACCTTATTTGTAATCAGTGAAATTCATTCCTTTACATTGCAGCATCAGCGTTTGCAGAATGCCTCTGAGTAGCAGAGAACAAGTAAAGAGAAGGGCAGGATTACGAATTGACAAGAACTTGAGCTCTGGGAAATCTCGGTAGCTTAAAGAGTAACATGTTCGTCTGTCCATGGTCCCACACAACCAATTTACTGGCTAGACCTGAAGAAAAGCTGTCCAGCCTTTTCTATGTGACAAGCAAACAGTAACGATAGATACAAGACCTTTCAGAGTTCTCAACAATTCTCAAGGCCTGAAGCCTGGCTACCTTTGGGAAAAGACATTTCAGTCGGATATGTCAGATCTCTCCACGTTTTAATGTTTCTGTCAAACAGTGTAGGTCAACGCCAGTGTTCCAGGATGCAGTATTTATAGGGCTTCCTCCTGCCTGGTGTTATCGTGCTTTCAGGCAGACACGCACAGCTCTGTCTGTGAACACCCTCTGTGGCCTTTAGATGTGATGTATTCCAGTTTGAATGACAGTTGGGTTTGTTAATTATGCCTGCCATGTATGCTGGAGACAATCTAATAAAAACTCTCTATCAAATCACTTAAAAGGAATAGTATGAGTATGGTGACTTCTTAAAACACTTGGTATAAGCTTGAGGTCTCTAGCAGAGAATATGCGTAATAAGTTAAGAGCTACAATAACTTTGTAGATAGATATTAAAATGATTGGATTTTTTCTGATTAATATTTGAAAATTCAATATTTGATATAGGTGCTTAGAAATAAAAGTAGTTAAGTATGTTAGGAGGGACTTGTAATCTTGGGATATCTTTGAAAAGATTGTGTATTAATAACATGATTTCAGTTATATAAATTATAAATTTATTGATGCTATAGTTTTGGTGATGGTGGGCTCTTGTTTTTTGTTTTGGGTTTGTTTGTTTGTTTGTTTGTTTTTTCTGGAGACAGAGTCTCAATCTGTCGCCCTGGCTACAGTGCCATGGCATCATCATAGTTTCTGAAACCTCAAACTCCTGGGCTCAAGTCATCCTACTGCCTCAGACTCCCTAGTATCTGGGACTACAGGCCCATGCCACTATGCTGGGATAATTTTTCTATTTTTAGTAGAGATAAGATCTCACTCCTGCTTAGGCTTGTCTGGAACTCCTGATCTCAAGTGTTCATCCTGCCTCAGTCTCCCAGAAGATTATAGTCATGAGCCACCAGCCTATAGTTTTTTATTATGAGTATTAACTATACTTTCCATTAAAAAGCAACATGTGTACATTATATAAATTTGAAACCATGTAGATTTTAAAAGACAATAAATTACTCATATTATTGCTGTTAATATTGTATATACATTGTTTTCAGGGTTTTTTGTCTTCTTATGTAGTTTTTAAAGTATAGCTTGTTAATTATTATGTATTATAATAATTAAAAATAAAAAAGAATTTTTAAATAAAATATAGAATAATATTAATATAAAATAATATTTGTGATAATAATAGATATATTGTTTGATTTCCCCACTAACATTATAACATAGTATCTTCATGTTACCAAATTCTTCATAAACATCATTTTAACAACAGCATAATTCTAAGGTCTAAAATGTTATACACAAACATATTATGAGAAGCAAATATGTAACCTGAGATTGTTTCTTATTCTTTGCTATTGTAAATAACATTGCAAGTCTTTGTGCAAAACTCTTGCCTAGATTTAGAATTATTATGTAAAGATATAGTCCCAGAAGTCGAGCGACCACATCAAAGGACATAAACATTTTCCCAGGCATCCATCCCCACGCTTCTTTCCATAGGAGGCACCCATTCCCCAAACCATATCTGAGAAGACTGATCTTACCCATCCATTGCTTCAGATGCATGATGTTGGCCAGGCATGGGGGGTGGTGGCTCAAGCTGGTAATCCCAGCACTCTGGAAGGCCGAGGCAGGTGGATTGCCTGAGCAAGAACAAGACCCCATCTCTAAAAATAGCCGGGCATCGTGGCAGGCTACTGTAGTCCTAGCTACTTGGGAGGCTGAGGCAAGAGAATCACTTAAGCCCAAGAGTTTAAGGCTGCTGTGAGCTATGATGCCATGGCACCCTATCAAGGGTGACAACATGAAACTCCGTCTCAAAAGGAAAAAAAAAAGATGCATGATGTTAAGGGCTCAGAATTACCCCCAGCCAGTCAGTCACTGCCCTGTCCTCGGCAAGGAAACAAAGCCTCCAGCAGGTCTCCATGTCAGAGCTAGGGTCCTGAGCTTGAATCTCAAGGCCTTTCATAATATGCACATGCCACCCCAAAACAAATGAGTACATGGACATCGTTTCCAACTTTAGTCCTGTTTGCACCCCACTCTTCCCTGGGCTTCCCAGGATCCAGAGTGGCTCCGTTTTCTCACATTCATCTCCTGTGATGCTGGGCCTTGCAGGTGCCTCCAGGGATCTGCCCATGAACGAGCAGTCCTATTGTGCTGTTTCGCCTTCTTTTCTCCAGTTCTCCAACTTCTCCTCTTCTTCCCCTTCCTTGGTCTGCAAGGTGCTGGATGCTCTCCCCCCACACATACCCACTTTCACCTGCTCCACTGCCTGATTGTATTTCTTTGGGTTAAAGTGTAAGTGGTGTTTCATGTCACCTTTTAAAATGCGAGTTGCTCTTGGGAAAGGAAACTCTTTAAACTATTATGAATCCGTAATTATCTTAATATGAGCTCATCTGTGGTCCCTCCCTCCTTCTCTCCTTCTCTTCCTCTTTTTCTTTCTCCCTTTCCTCTCTTCCATGCAGTTTTATGTGTATAAGTGGCTTAAAAGTGAAATTGTCTTATAAAACTTATAACTAAAAAGAATTCTCTTTGCCACACCCTCCTTCCAGTTCTGACTTCTTAGAAGGCAACGGCTCTTTAAGCTTTTCCTTCTGGTTTTTGCCTCCATATTTCTAAACAAAATGTGGAAACTTCTGTTTCTTTTTTTTGTTTTGTTTTTTGTCTTTTTACTTTTAGATAGTGTTTAATGGTTTCTGTTAAGATGAAGCTAGAGCTCTTTATTTTTTTACCCAACCCACATAAACACACACACTATTATTGTATTATTATTAAATATTAATATTATTCACAACTGAGCTACGTATGATACTAAAGTTAAATATTCCTTCTTCAACAACTTCTTTTGTCTTAGTTTTCTTTGTAGCTGTTGTTAATTTATCCGCGAGTTGTCTCCCCCTGGTTTGCTCAAATGATGCTCTATCTGTCTGTCATCTCAGGAGATTCTTGATTTCATCTTTTCACTTAAGACCTCCTTCTTGGGGGCCCCTTCGGTCCTGACCTGTCCCCTCTCCGGTAGCCCCCTGACATCCCTGCACCCCCTCCCTGGGCACACATGCACCTTCCTTACCTTAGCTCACTCTCCCACTTTGGAGACGAGCACCCTCCAGTAGCACACTTTGAAGACACAAGCAGAGCAAAATTTGAGACTTAGTACATTTAAAATCCCTTTACCCCAAACTTACTCTTGACTGGTAATTTGACTAAGTGTTTTAGTCTTCTCAGGCTTCTGTGAGAAAATACCATAGACTGGGTGGCGTATAAACAGCAGAAGTTCACACCCTTGGCTCTTGTCCACCTAGAATACGGGGAGCAATGTCAGAGTCAGGGAGGTCTTTGAGGACCAGGCAGCTGCTGAAACCCCAGTTTCACGGAGGATTAAGGCTGCTGAGAAGAGGAGAAGGGCAGAAAAGGAAGGGGAGAGCATCAGAGAAAACCACGTCCGGCGCATGCTGCGGTCAGCAGGGCCTGGCAAGACGCACAGCGTTAGTTCACAGGTGTTCTCGCTGCCAGGAAGGCCCCAGGTATGAAGTGCAGCAGCCCAGAGTCCGGGCCTTGTCTGGAGTTACAGCAAGATAGAGTGACAGAGCTGGAAGGGACCAGAGTGATCATCCATCCAACCCCGCCGTTCCCGGTTCAGGGCTTTAGGGCTGTGTCTCGGGTCACAGAACTGAGGAGTGACGGTGCTGGCCTGAGCCGACCTCAGAGGAGGGATAGCCATATTAGCATGGGTGCCGCCCGCTCAGCCCACACGCTCACTGTCCCCAGTGAACACTCCCCAGTCAGCGGCCGACCCCTCAGCAGGACCTCTGCTCTCAGCCTCTGAGGTGCTGTCTCCTCAGGGCCTCTTGGCTGCTGGGTTACTTTTTAAGATGTCACTTGGTGGTGCCTGTGTCTCAAAGGGATAGGGCGCTGATCCTATATGCCGAAGGCGGCAGGTTCAAACCCAGCCCTGGCCCCAAACTGCAAAAACCAAAAAAAGTCACTTTTGCAGCTTTTTGGGAAGTGGGTTGAAACGAAGCAAGACAGAGAGAAGGCTGCTGTAGTGTCCAGACGCTTGAGGACAGTGGCCTGCACAAGGTGGAGAGGGTGGCCATCGGGGGAAGTAGATAATTCAAGACTTATTATGGAAGCAGAACTGATAGGACCTGCGGATCAATTCGACTTGAAAAGCAAGGCATTGAGTATGAGTCCCAGTTTCTGGTTTGAGTAGGTGGGGGAATCATATGCTATGTACTGTCAGAGGAAAGCCGGGGTGGGGAGAGCTGCTCTGGGGCGGGGGGTCGGGAGGGGGGAATCGAGAGGTTGTCTGGGCTCAACTTGAACTCTTGGGTTCAAGCGATCCTCCTGCCTCAACCTCCCAAGTAGCTGCGACTACAGGTGCCTGCTACCACTGTGGGAAGAGATTTTTAAGACATGCTAGTTTTCCAAGGTTGTAGAGAAATAGAACTGGGGGTTGTCTGAAAATGCCAAATGGAATGACACTGAACACTCACGGGTCGCAAGTTATTCCTCTGTGAAAGGTCCCCCATTCCACACCCCATCAGCCTTGTTCCAAAACCCTGATCTAGGCCCGTGTCTCTCCACAGAACCACTGAACCCCCTGGTTGGTATCTCAGAGGCAAGAGTGTGGGTGAATATGTGTACTTGGCAGATAGCAGCATAAAGATGGTACTTCCATTCTGGGGAACCTATGTCATCATCTGGGAAGAAAATAGGGAAATGAAAGAAAAGGTGATTCTGGACTGCCTGGGCCTTGAGGAGCCCCGACATAAAGTGGTGAGGTAGAGAAGAAGGACCCTGGTAATTTCCATTCTCTTAGCTCCTCCAAGGGAAGGTGGACCAAGCGATAGGAAAATCTGTTAAAACTTAAGTGACTCAGGTTTTCCCTCCAGTAGTGGAGTGGTCTCCTAGGAACTAACACCACAGCTATTAGCTAAAACCCAGCCTGCGGGCCGCCCAGCAAGTTGCCCCTCCGTGAGGACCATGTCCCAGTTAAGTCTGGAGTGACTCCAGATCCAAGGAAAGGGTTTTCTAAAGGAACCAGGTTTTCCCCTGGTTTACTTTCTAGTAAAACCAGGGAAAACGGCAGATACAATTTCACATGGTTTGACAGTTGATTTCTTGGTAAAATGTATTCAGGAAGTGTAAGGAAACAGTTAATGATAGAAAACGTAATCGTTTCTGAACTAGAAAGGGTTCCCGTGACGCAGTAATGCTTCGGGGGGGACTAACACAGGCTCAGGGCAAGTTTGCCCATGAACAGTGAAAAGTAGAGACAGGGAATGAGAGAAAGCAGGAAACTGAGGCAGCAGTGCGTCAGGCCCGAACGGGGTGATCACGCAGTGAGTGAGTCGCTGTCATTATTTTCATGTAAAATTGGGCAGCTTCTCCAGCTTTTTTCTCTTTTTCATCAAGATAAGTAAGGTTTCTGCCCCACTGGACATCAGGCTAATTTCCAGCGTCTTTGTATATCAGAAGTAAATTTAGAAACTACAATAGGATTAAAAAGAAGACATGGTGCTTACTCATGTGCTTTCATCTTAAGCAATTTAATTTCCAAAACTGCTACCTAAACGAAAATGAACAAGATCATTTTAATTTTCAAATTACATGTTGCTAAAAAACACAATCCAGTAGCTTCCAGCTCAGGGACGTCCTCTCACCGAGTCTCAACTAATCATTTGTGATTGTGAAAAATGAAGCTAAGAAATAGAGATTTTTTTTTCTTTTGGCAGATGCTAAGTGCTATGGCTACTCTTTGTTCAAAAATAACCTCAGCTATATCATGTCCATCAGAGTAATAGATCGTGTCCCTCTCCAGAATGAGGATTATCAGACCTTCTAATAACCTATCAGAAGCCAGTACAAATAAGAGCACTTTTCATGCAAATAACTGATATATTCTTTTTTTTTTTTTTTTGAGACAGAGTCTCATTATGTCACCCTCAGTAGAGTGCCATGGTGTCATAGCTCACAGCAACCTCAAACTCTTGGGCTTAAGCAATTTTCTTGCCTCAGCCTCCCAAGTAGCTGGGACTACAGATATCTGCCTCAACGCCTGGCTATTTTTTGTTGTTACTGTTTTTAGAGACAGAGTCTCACTATATCACCCTAGGTAGAGTGCTATAGCATCATAGCTCACAGCAACTTCAGACTCCGGGCTTAAGTGATTCTTTTGCCTCACCCTCCCAAGTAACTGGGACTACAGGTGCCCACCACAGCACCTGGCTGCTGGCTTTTTTGTTGCAGTTGTCATTGTTGTTAAGCAGGCCTGGGGGGGTTGAACCCGCCAACCTTGGTGTCTGTGGCCAGTGCCCTAACCACTTAGCTACAGGTGCTGAGCCTGATATATTATTTTCTAAAAAAAATTCATATCTAACTTCTGTTGCATAGTACCTTTCCAGCACTATTTTAGTTTCTTGTGAACTAGAATACCATGAGTTATACAAAAATTACTAATACAATAGATAGCTTTATTGACTGGGGGAGAGAACATAGCATATGCTCATTGAAAATAACATTAAGGTCCTGCCATGGGTCCTTTTGGGGCGTGACATTCAGCCGGCTGTTCGGGGCTACTGTCTTTCCATCCTAGCACCATGGCTCAATTTGTCCGTAACCTCGCAGACGCTGGTGAACACTGCTATGACTGGCGCTGGTGAACACTGCTGTGACTTATTCGAAGCCTCGATTGGCCACATTTTGATACTACGCCAAGGTTGAGCTGGTTCCTCCAACCCCTGCTGAGATCCCTAGAGCTTTTCAGAGCCTGAAAAAAATAGTCAATATTGCTCAAACTGGTAGCTTCAAACAGCTCACAGTTAAGGAAGCTGTGCTGAATGGTTTGGCAGCCACTGAGGTGTGGATGTGGTTTTATGTCGGTGAGATCATAGGCAAGCGTGGCATCATTGGCTATAATGTTTGAAGACAAAGCTTTAACATCTGATTACATTTGACTTATTTGAGAGGATCATGTGTGATCAGACTGAATAAAATGTGTCAAAAATCAAAAAAAAAAAAAAAAAGAAAAGAAAAGAACATTAAAGGGTGGTGCCCATAGCACAGTGGTTACAGCTCTCACCACATGCACTGAGGGGGGCAGGTTTGAACCCGGCCTAGGCCAGCTAAACATCAATGACAATTGCAACAAAAACATAGCCAGGCGTTGTGGTGGGCACCTGTGGTCCCAGCTACTTGGGAGGCTGAGACAGGAGAATCACTTAAACCCAAAAAGAGTTTGAAGTTGCTGTGAGCTGTGATGCCATAGCACTCTACCGAGGGTGACACAATGAGACTCTGTCTTAAAAAAAAAAAAAAGCATTAAAACAATACAAAAAAATAAATAAAATTTAAATAATATGGAAAAGTACAAACTTATAGAAACTGCAATTTCAACTAACTTTTTTTTTAAAAGGGGGCAGTTTGTCTCTCACATAACCGAAAGTCCAGAGGGTAGAAGCCAGATATGGAATGAGAGGCACTCGGGGAGCTGGGTCCTCCCTAGCTCAACTCTGCCATGTGATGAGTCAGGAGGGTCACATGTTCCCTGTGCCTGTCCAGACAGGAGAAGAAGACACATCTCTCTGATGTTTTCTTAGAATAAATTTCTATGAGGAATATGAGGGTATCAGGAAGCATGTTACACACATGAAAAAAATTTTTTATTAAAATATTTATTTTTTAGAGCCATTTTAGTCTCATAGCAAAACTGAAATGAAGCTACAGAGATTTCCCACACACTTCCTACCCCTGTAGGCACAGCCTCCACCATCAGCAGCATCCTCACCAGAGTGGTATGTTTGTTACAGCGGATCATCTTACACTGACACATCATCGTCACTCCACTTCACAGTTTACACTGGGGTCCACTCTTGGTGTTGCCCATTGTGTGGGTTTGGACTGCTGTATGTGACTTGCATCTACCATTACATACTGAGTAGTTTCTCTGTCCTACAAATTCTTGTTTACACCCATTTTAAAGGCAAGCTAGATTTTAGCTAAAAGTGGACCAGTTCATATTCTACCAGTGTGTATAAAAGTTTCTGTGTCTGTTAATTCTTGTATCACAAAGAATTATAAGCAAAAAATCCCTGTCAACTTGATAGCTAAATAATGATATCTCATTCTGATTTTTTTTTTTTTGAGACAGAGTCTCACTATGTTGCCCTTGATAGAGTGCCATGGCATCACAGCTCACAGCAACCTCAAACTCTTGAGCTTAAGTGCTTCTCTTGCCTCAGCCTCCCAAGTAGCTGGGACTACTTGTGCCTGCCACAGTGCCCAGCTATTTTTTATTGCAGTTGTCATTGTTGTTTAGCTGGCCTGGGTAGGGTTCAAACCTGCCAGCCTTGGTGTATGTGGCTGGCACTGTACCACTGTGCCATGGGTGCCAAGCCTCATTTTGATTTTTTTTTTTTTGAGACGGAGCCTCAAGCTATCCCCTGGGTAGAGTGCCATGGCATCACACTCACAGCAACCTCCAACTCCTGGGCTCAAGCGAGTCTCCTGCCTCAGCCTCCCAAGTAGCGGGGACCACAGGCACCCGCCACAACGCCCGGCCATTTTTTAGTTGCAGCCATCATTGTTGTTTGGCGGGCCTGGGCTGGGGATTTGAACCTGCCACCTTAGGTGTATGTGGCTGGTGCCTTAGCCGCTTGAGCCACAGGTGCTGAGCCCATTTTGATTTTTTAATGAGTGTTAGTTGTATAGTCCTTGGCTATTTGAATTATATAAAATACCTATTCATGCCTTTGTCTATTTTAAAACTGAATGTTTGTTTTTTCTTATTGATTATTGAGACATTTATATTACCTATTTTCATGTATGTTGAAATTAGTTTTTCATGTGTATTATTCATTTTCATGTATGCTTCAAATATTTTTTCCTAGTTTAGAGATAGTCTTTTGCTTTTTGTATTTTATGATGAAACTTTATTTTTATTAACTTACGGATGTTTTAACTAATGCTTATGGTTATATTTGTAAAAGTATGGGGAAATTCTTGATCTTAAGTATTTGAAAGTAGAATTTCTAAATGATGATTTAATAAAGGAAATACAGATTACCAAAACACATGAAAAATGCATGCCTGCACAACCAAGGAAATCCAAACATAAAACAATTACCATTTTTCAAACTATCAGACTAGCCAAAATTAAAAGCCTCCACAATTTGACGTGCTGGTGCAAGAGTAGGAATATACACCCTTTGGTAACTGCTGGTGGATGTGTAGATTCAGCAGCTTCTTTGGAGGTGATTTCTCCATACATGTTCCTATTTAGAATACATGTGCCCTTTAACCCAGCAATTCCTCTTCTAGTCATTTAGCCTCTATTCATTCTGGAAGGAATGTGCAAAGATTTATGTTCAGGAGGTTTGTGGTAGCACCACCTGTAATAGAGGAAAGGTAGAAACCAACCTGCGTTTCATGTATTTATTCAACAGACAGTGATGTGGGGCTTACTATGTGGTAAGCACCATTCTGAGCATTTTGCAAATATAAACTAATTAAATCCTCCTAACAACCCTGTATCAATTAGGACACACAAGTTTCAGAAACTGCAGTTCCCACTAGCTTAAGAAAATAGGACAGAAGCCAGGTGTGGAATGAAAAGAACTTGGGGAACTGGGTCCTCCCTAGGTCAGCTCTACCATGTCTTGGGTCAGGAGGGTCACACGTTCCTTTGTGCCTGTTCCATCCCAAGGGAGGGAGATGGTGATGACAGAAGGGGGAACATAGCACCAGCTCTAAGCTCCTCCCCTGGCACCTGCTCTAACCCGTCTTCAGTCTAAGATCAGCTTAGTTTATGTAACTGGACCAATGATAGTCCACGGATACAGAAGGCAAAATTTTTTTCTTACTCTTCTTGTTGTACCCGTGGTGACCTGAAAAGATAGACTTGGACCATACTTAGATGCAACTAATTGGTGATTTATTACACCTGCACAGGGGACCGCTGCCCTGAGAGGCAGTCAGCCCCGAAGTGGAGAGCACGTTGTCTTTTATATCTTTTTTTGTGTAGCTAAGCAAGCAAGCCAGTATAGAAGTGGAATGTTACAGTTAGCTTGGGGCAGGGTTACAATTTGGGTAACAATGGTTATAGTTTGGGTAGCAATAGTTACAGTTTGGGTAACAATGGTTACATTTTGGGTAAGTTTCTTGGAGACCTGGGCGGTGGGGTGGGCGGTGGGGGTTGGGGGACAGGCCGGGAACTTGCCCATTACATTCTGATTAATTATAAGTTGAAAATATAAAGCTTGAGAAAATGTATTACTTGCCTCTGAAGTCCTGCTATCAAAAATACATACAGCCAAGTTCTAATGGGCTTCCCCTTCTGGAGCCAGGAGGAGAAGATAAATAACTAAACAAACGTCATCCAACGTTAGGATGAAAGGAGGAGAGAAATGTTAGGAAAGTGACCGTCTGTGCCCATCACACAACCTAAATATCCATCAGTAAGGGGTTGATTAAATATATTCATGGCCCATCCACAAAATGGAAACTTGTACACTGTGAAAAAGAATGAGGTAATTTATATGTGATGACATGAAAAAATCTCTAAAATATATTCTTTTTTGAGTAAAAGAAGAGTGTTATATGCTATCATTTGGTAGAAATAGACAAATAATTAGGCCTAGATATGCATAGCAGTGGTTGGAAGGATACTTCTAAGGAGTGAGATTAAGACTGAAAAGAAGCAGGAAAATGATGATAGATAAATTTTGACTTAAGAAAGCATTTTGGAGTTCAAAAACTATTTTCTTGGAAGATGTGGTGGCAGAATAATGATGTCCTCAGATATCCTTGCCCTAATGCCCAGGGTCTGTGAATATATTTCCTTACATGGCAGAAGAGATTTCGTAAATGGGATTAAATTAAGAATCTTGAGAGAGGGGGAAGTGCTAACCAGTGAAGAGGGTCCGACTGCCTGTCACTGTCAGCCGACATGCAGACACAAGGTTTTAGGTCCACCGAACTTTGTCAGAAGTCCAGCAATTCTGCAGAACAGTGAGCCTCTCAAATCTGTTCTGCCTCAGTTACAATTTTAATAACTTTTATAGTGAGATACAAGGAAACCAACCTAGAAAATTTTAACTTTATCTGTAGGAAGTAACATCAAAGTAGTCTCCATTCTAACAATACAAAATGTTTAAACCACAGAAAGGTGATTTCACTTTAACAAAATATCTAACAAAATCATCAGAGAAAACATCACATCATCAAAGTAACCTTTACCAATATCACACCTATTGTCTCTGTGTGACTGCTCCTCTGAGTCTCCTGAGATAAACATCCTCACAGTCATGGAGAAACCTGAACAGATAATCGTGAAAGGTGTGTGGGGAACTGAGCAGACCAGGCCTGGAGTCTGCTTCAGCTCAGCTTCTCAGACTCCATCTTGCAGGCCGCTTTTCTGTTATAAGAGAAGGCAGGAGGATCAGAGTGAGAGAAGAGGTGACAAGGGCAGTAGGGGACAGAGTCCAAGAGAAGCTGGAAGATACTGCACTGCTGGCTCTGAAGGTGGAAGGTGGGGCTGCTGGCCGAGGGTGCTGGCGGTCTGGTGATCTCCAAAAGCTGGAGCCTCCCCAGAGCCGCCAGAAAGAGCACGTGCCTGACAGCATCTTGACTGTAGCCCAGTGAGACCCACTTTAGACTTCTGACTTCAGATCCATAAGAAAATAAATTTGTGTTGTTCCAAACCACTACATTTGTGGTAATTTGTTACAGCAGTAACAGGAAACTGGACACAGAAGGGGAATTTCATTTTTACTCTGCTGAATTAATTTTAAGTTGAAAATACAGGACTTAAGAAAATGTATTACTTGCCTCTGAAGTCCTGCTATCAAATATGCATAAAACACATTTAATAGTCACATAGAGCAAATTAACTAAGTGCAGCTCTGTGTTATATATGAGCAATAATGGTTGTTAGAAAATAAGAGCTTTGGAGTTAGACAGACTGGGCTTCTCCTCTGCCTTCAGCACTGAGTACTTCTGTGACCTTGGCCGGTTACTTGTCCTCTCATTTATTAAGACGGGAATCATAATGCTTTCCTTTATGGGACCAATGTGAGAAGGGGATGAATTAATGTATTGTTTTAAAATGTACCTGGGATTTTGATTTTATTCAAGAATGGTGAGGCGAATGGATTAGGAGATGAGACCATTGCTACTGCAAAGACAGTTTATCACTCACGTTCCCAAGAGGAGTGGCAGGCTGCAGAATGCAGAGCCACACGGGATGCACCAGGGTGAGTCTGGAGGCAGAGAAGAAGAGAGAACTGGCAGAAAGCCTTTCTTGGGGGTTTATGGGAATCTGGGTAGGGAAGGAGCAGGTTAGGATTGGCTAGTTTGAATAGCTTTAGCAGGCTTTGTGTAAGTTGGACTGCCCCTCATGTCTAATGCTCTGCTCTGGGGTGACTAGGGCAAGGATGGTGATGGCTAGAGTCTCCCAAGGGTAACAGCCAGACAAAGCAGATATGTGGGGTGGAGGAGTGGTGGGCTAAGGATTGGCAGGTTCGCATAGAGCAAAGACATGCTTTGGGGTGAGTTTTGTTTGTTTGCTTGGTTGTTTTTTTCCTATCACTGGGACTGGCTAGCCTAGGAGGAACAGCGTCTCCCATGTCAAAACATTGGATACAGAAATTAGAAAATGGGGTTAAAACACATGTGGAAGTGTGCCTGGTATGGTTAGCACAGAGTAAATGTGATTTCCAGCCCCTGCTGCCTGTTGACCAGTAACATTTTTGGAATGTAAAAAATATTTGTATTCTATTTGTAAAATTTAGATCTGTGGTGCAAGTATTTAACCTGTGATTGCAAAGCCCTATCTATTGAGTGCTTAGTGTTTGTAAAACACTGTCATAAGTAGCAATGGGGATGTGGAGATGGGAGGGTAACAAAAGCCACCCCCGCCCTTGAGAAATATTAAAATACAGTAGGACTACAAGAGGCATGTCCCCAAATGATGACAGTTCAAGTTAGAGTATGACAGACACCACAGGGGGGACACAGGGGGTGAGAGAGGAGGCAGACCTGACTTTGAGGGTGGAGGACAGTGGCTTCGGGGAGGGTGGGTGAGGTCCTCTAACTGCCGGGGGCATCTGTCTTGAGATGAGGTTATCAGGGCAGTGAGTAGGGGTTGAATGTTCTCCTGACTTATCAGGGACAAAGCATCATTGCTGTTTCTGAGCCAGAAGAGCCCCAGTCTGTGTAACCCAAGTCCACTGCACAGCGAGATCTTTAGCAGCTGGGGTTCAAGGGAGGAGTTATGGGAGGGTTATCCCCACTGAGGTGTGGAGTGATAGGGGATGAGGGTGGGAATAGAAAAGGGGAAAAGGATGAATGGATTATTACAAGTGAAGACGCAAAAGAATTGATGGGCCGAGAGAAGAGGGGAGACTGAGAGGGACCAAGGGCAACGTTCACATTTTGAGTTTGAAAGAAACCAGGGGGTCTCTGTACTGAACAGCCCGAGGCTGAGAGCCAGCAGCGCACTCTGCTCCCAGGGTTTAGGGGCCATCCTTGGAGCAGAACTGGTACTCGGGGGATAGCACTGGGCCAGAGAGGAGGCTCTCGCCCCAGGGGCTCTGAGGACACCCGGACTTAGAAAGGAAAAGGAGGAAGAGGCTCTGTCTTCGGCTGCACCCTCTAGAAGGGGAGGGAATGTTCTCAGAAGAAACCAGTAAGGGTGTCAGGGAGGAGACGCGGCCTGGGCTTGGTCCTCTCTGGAGCTGGATCCCAACACAGGGTCTCCAGGCAGGTGGCGTAGTCCTGCCCCACAGGCTGCTGGGGGCAGAAGTGGAGCCCTAGAAGAGAAGGGGCTTTGCTTGCCAGTAGGCCAGTCACAGAAGTCGCCCAAACAATGTGCATGTGAGACAGGAGTTAGCAGAACAAGCATACGACACATTCTTATATAATAATAACCTTTCATCCCAAGACAATTTCATGCACCAAAACATCAGCACTTACCTCAGGGAAACTTGCAGGACAATGGTTAGGTCAGAGAGTGGCTGAGAGTCCTCCTCGTTCTCCTGACCCTTTGCCCTTGACTTCTACAAGAGTAGTGTACTGTAGAAAACTGTCTACACTGGTGGTACTTCAGGAAGAAATTGAAGAGGCATGCACAGTGAAACAAGTGGACTCTTTGGTCACTGGTGCTCAAGCAGTGTTCACTGTAATCACAGGCATCCTGACTCTGGGGATGACCACTCCTAACACCTCTTGTAATTGCAGAAGTCAACGTGACCTGTACTCATCTTTTGTTATTGGTGTATATTATTACACTTTTTTTTTTTTGAGACAGAGCCTCAAGCTGTCCCCCTGGGTAGAGTGTCGTGACATCACAGCTCACAGCAACCTCCCAACTCCTGGGTTCAAGCGAGTATCCTGCCTCAGCCTCCCAAGTAGCTGGGACCACAGGCACCCACCACAACACCCGACTATTTTTTGGTTGCAGCCATCATTGTTGTTTTTGGTGGGCCTGGGCTGGATTCAAACCCACCACCTTAGGTGTATGTGGCTGGTGCCTTAGCCACTTGAGCCACAGGCGCCGAACCGAGTATTACACTTTTGATTACGTTTTTTCCTTTCTTAAAATGTGTATACATTTTTTGCCACCCTCTGTGTGTGTGTATAGTTTAAATACCCTCAAAATAATCTGTCAGTGTGTGAGAAGCCATATTCCTGGGCAGAACCATCCAAGAGCTCCTGCTAAAAGTAACAATGCAGGGCGGGGAGAAGGGTATGAGACACTGGACCAGCCTAGGACCCCATGGCCAATACGGCTTCCTGGTACCTAGTGATGGGTTGTTGTGATGATCAGTGACCTATCTCTTCTGGTTCATCTGTTTGGATGCTTTTGAGAACACGAGAACACATGACATTTAACAAGTGTTTATTAAGCAGTGACTATGTGTATTAAGCAGTGCCACACACTGCACCTGGGCTTTGGACAGACAAGGGCTGAAGTGTCCCTCCCCACAGAAGTGACAAGCCAGCCACCTGGTGCAGGGGAGTGGCAGGAGTATATGCTAGCCCAGATGCAGACAGCTGCACGGCCAGTCTCAAGACAGAGATGGGAATTGCCAGGAGATCAGCCGTGATCTCGAGTCAACATCTTGACACAGAAAAATGCACGATCTTGTTTGGCCTGTCTGTAAGTTGTTCAGAGAACAGGTTTCACACTAGGAGGCTTGGGCTCAGCTGCTCATGCAAAAGCTCCCTGCTTGATCTCTGTGCTCTCAGTTTCTGCTTCCACAGTGGGACAGTGCCATCTACGTGAAGGCACTTTCTACGGTGGCCTGTGTGATGTGCTAGAGGCTTTGTTATTTATGTTGCATCATGAGATGATGATTGCAGTGTGACTGTCTGGGGATGTCCTAGGAACCAGCTCCAAGGACAGGATTCCTGGTGGGAACACACAGTTGCCCAGCTACCTCAGCCAGACGGAAGACGAGACTGTCCATCTGGACTCATGTCTGGAGATCAACCTAAACCGGCTTTCTGGAGGGAGGGCAGGGAGTTAATGACCTCCTGCCTGAGCAGGGGAGTGGGACTGCTGGACTGGCCATGGGAGCAGAGGAAACCCCACCCTCTCCCTGGCTTGGTGAGTCGCTGCTGAGTTGTGCACACACCAACACCAGCCTGTGCTGCTTTCTGCTCTGGACCTTCTGGATACTTCTGTAAGGTGCAGCCTTCTGAGTTACTGAGCCCAGAGATAAGGACCTGCAGTTGCCTCCCAGGCTGCCTGTGGGGACTTGCGTAGCTCTGATACCCCAGGCTCCCGGGCCACTGGCTACAGGTTTACCAGCTCTCCCCTGCCCCGTCTTTATGTGCCACAGGATCTAACGCCCTGCTCACAGCTTTACCTGCGTTACAGGTAGCATGAGTGCTACCTGGGACCTTCCGCCAAATTGTGCCCTGCTGATGCAACCCCTGGCATCCAGTTTTCCACTATGACTTTCCTGGGCTGCATCTGACCAGATTTTCCACTGTGTGCTGTCATAAGTAGAACATAGACGGCAGAGAGGCCAACTCTGGATTTGAACACAGGCTTTGCTGTGTGACTCAAAGGGTGACAAGGATGTCACTTAACCTCTGTGTCTCGCTCTCCCCTCCTTCAAAGGAGTGGAACAGTACCCTCCGCAGGGCTGGCAGAAAGGGTGAAACGAGATGCCGGGAGTGTGGCGCCTCGGGTACGGTAAGTGATTGATACGTGCTCTTTAGCAACAGACCAAGTTGCTGTCTAGGATTTTACTTTGGATCAATTAGTCTATCAAAAAGATTTGTATTTTCCTAATAAGAGCTGTAACGCTACTGACAGAAATGAGTGATGGGGCCTCAGGGGGTCCAAGGAGGGCCAGGACGAGGTCACGCTCCCTTGGTCCTCTCCGCAGGGTTCTGGGTAGCCTGCCGGCTTTGGCAGCACAGGCAGATCTGGGCCCTGCAGGTGCTCTTCACACTTGCTGAGCTGAATGGTTCCCTCTGGTTACACCCCTGGTGACCCAAACAGAGCAACTGAGATGATCTTACAGCTGCCTGCTAAGTGAACTGATTTCAGCTAAACTTCTAATCAGCATTGCTGAAGTGTGTTCCACAGAACACAAGATCACAGGGATGTAAAGAGGGGCGGTGGGGGGGAGGATCAGGGAGCTTGGGGCCTGAGCACATCTCCTGACCGGACCTTTCCAGACCCAGCCTCTTGCCCTGGTCTGTTTCTCCACCGGAGCCCCCGCAGTGTGCCCCACTCCTGACCCCTCATTATTGCATCGTAGACCTGGGATGTCTCTGAGAAATGCTTCTGGAAAAGTACTGGGCTGGGCTTTTTTCAGTTATATTGAAGCATACCTTATATGTCATATAATTTACCCATTTTAAGTGTAGAATTCAATAATTTTTCAGAAGATCTATCAAGGGGGTAACAATCATTACCCTAAATCAGTTTCAGGACAGTTTTACCACCTCTGGGAACCCCTGTGCCCAGGGATTGTTAATCCCTGTCCCAGCCCCTGCCATAGGAAGCTATAACCTATTATTTGTCTCTACAGATTTGCTTTGAGAAACATCCTTTATTTAATGTGAAATGTACATAAAACTTTCCATTTTAGCCATTTTTAAGTGTGTAATTCAGTGACAGTAAGTACATTCACGTTGTTATAAAACCATCACCACCCTTTGTCTCCAGAACTTATTCACCACCTCAAATCGAAACTCTTTATTTATTAAACAATAATTACCCCCACCCACCCACCCCCATCCCTGGTAACCACTATTTTACTTTTTTTTTTTTTTTTTGAGACGGAGCCTCAAGCTGTCCCCCTGGGTAGAGTGCCGTGGCATCACGCTCACAGCAACCTCCAACTCTTGGGCTCAAGCAAGTCTCCTGCCTCAGCCTCCCAAGTAGCTGGGACTACAGGCGCCCGCCACAACACCTGGCCATTTTTTGGTTGCAGCCATCATTGTTGTTTGGCGGGCCCGGGCTGGGAATTTGAACCCGCCACCTTGAGTGTATGTGGCTGGCGCCTTAGCCGCTTGAGCCACAGGCGCCGAGCCACTATTTTACTTTTTGTCTCTGTAAATGTGGCCCTTCTATGTACTCATGTAAGTGCAGTCATATAGGATTTGTCCTTGGTGACTGTCTGATTTCATTTAGCATAATGTCCTCAAGATTCGTCTGTATTGTGCATGTGCCAGAATTTCATTCCTTTTGAAAGCTAAATAATATTCCATTGTGTATACATACAGGTTGAGTGTCCCTTATCTGAAATACTTTGGACCAAGAAGTATTTCAACTTTTAGATTTGTCTTTTTTTTTTTGATTTTGGAATATTTGCATCAAATCGTTTGACCATTTTCTAATAAGATTGTTTTGTTGTGACTGAATTGTAAAAGTTTTTAAAATCTATATATTCTAAATATGAATCCCTTATCAGATATGTGATTTGAGAATATTTTCTCCCATTCTGTGGGATGTCTTTTCACTTTCTTGATATTGTTCTTTAATGTACAAGGTTTTCAATTTTGGTGAAGTCCAATTTATCTATTTTGTCTTTGATTGCTTGTGCTTTTGGTGGGGGAACCATTGCTTATTGCTTTTTAAAACTGAAACAGACCATAGCACTCTGGGAGGCTGAGGTGGGAGGATTTCTTGAGGCCAGGATCTCGAGACCAGCCTGAGCAAGAGTGACATCCTGTCTCTACTAAAATTAGAAAAATTAACTGGGCATTGTGGTGACCACCAGTAGTCCCAGGTACTTGGGAGGCTGAAGCAGGTGAATCACTTGAACCCTGGAATTGAGAATTAAACAGAAAAACAAAGCTGCCTGCTATCATAACAGGTATTATCATTCCTCTAGGAATAGTTTTTTAAAGTGAAAACTCCCAAATGTAGGAGATAAGATTCCTTTGCTCAAGACATGGCAGTTCACCTCAATGTGCTCCTTCAGGAGATTGTTTCTGAGAAGCATTTCCTTGAGGATCTGAGCTTCTGTAATTGCCTATTGATGTGCAGGTATATTGCAGAGTGACTCTCCCTAGGGGGTGTGGAGAAACAGCTGAGGTGTAAGCTGGGGGATGGACAGACAGGTCTTGGAGCATTGGGTTCCATTCTCTGCCTTCCTCCCTCATTAGCATTATAATGCATAACTTTACCTTGGGCGAGCGAGGACCAACAGCCAGGCTCCAAAATGTTTTACTCTAAACAAAATCAATTGTATATGTGTTCCTCAGCCTTCACACTAAATTGTAATCTTCAATGGTTGCTTCCTAATGTTACTTGACTTCTTTGTACATGTGTTAAATTCTTACTGAATGTTGGAAAGTATATAAGGTAATCAGTAAAGTTTAGCTGGGCCGCCGACCAGAGCGAGTCCCGGTCTCCCTTGAATATTCATTCCGTCTGCAGTTCTTTCCCCTGCGTCCCCGATCAGAATCTCCAAAGAACATAACACCGAGACCCAAATATTCGGTTGTTTGTCCCACGTGACCCAGCATATGATGAAGCCACAGATGTTTCTGTTATATTACTGAATATTTGTCAGGCACTGATGACAAGTCAGACACAATCAGAGCCTGAGATACGAGCAGCCGTTGGTTCGGAGCTGCCTGTCCTGAGATGACAGGCCCATTTATTAGCAGAGACTCTTCCAGTTGCAAGTAACAGAAAACCAGTTTAAAAGAGCTAAGATCAAGAGGGAGTTCACTGGCTCCTGTAACCAAAATGAGGAGGAGTATAGAGAGTTTTTACTTTTGTATTTACATTTTCATCCTTAAAAACATTTTCCTAATATTAAGGGGGTACAAATGTTTTAGGTTACACGGACCACTTTTGTAATGCTTGAGTCCCGACTATAGGTGTGTCCATCCCCCAAATAGTCTTTGCTGTACCCATTAGGTAGGTTTTTGCCTCTCTTTTCTGCCCACTCCCCTGCTTGATTTCCAGAGTTTGACTTCCCTCTGTGCAAATGTGTACTCATTGGTTAGCTCCAATTTAATAGTGAATACATGCGGTGTTTTTCCGTTCTTCAGATACTTCACCCAGGAGAATGGCCTTCCGTACCATCCAGATTATTGCAAAAAAGTATTAATTCAGATTTTTATGGCCAAGTAGTACCCCAAATATACCGTATTTTATTAATCTTCTCATGAATTCAGCTTTTAACTAGACTCAGGGGCCATATGGCAGGTATTTCTATTCCCTCCCTTCCTCCTTTCTCTCTCCCTTCTGTGGCCTGAATGTCTGTGTCCCCCCAAATGCATATGCTAAAATCCTAGCCCCCAAGGTGGCGTCCTCACAAGTGTGATTAGTGTCCTTGAGAGAAGTCCTGGAGGGGTGTTTTACCTCTTTTACCACATGAAGTTATTGGGAGACGTTCCCCTGCAAACCAGGGAGTTGGCCCAGGAGGACATCGAGACTGCTGGCACCTTGAGTGCCCAGCCCCCAGAACTATGAGAAATAAATTTCTGCTGTTTATAAGCCTATAAGCCACCCAATTTATAGGGACTTTTTCTTTTGTTTTGTTTTCAGAGACAAGATCTCACTCTGTCAACCAGGCTGTCCTCAAACTCCTGGGCTCAAGCCAGCCTCCTGCTTCGGCCTCTGAGTAGTTGGGACAATGTGCACCATACCTGGCTAAATTCTTATGTTTTATAGAGACAGGATCTGGCTATATTATCCAGGCTGTTCTCCATCTCCTGGCTTCAAATATTTTACCCCCCTATTTTGGCCTCCCAAAGCGTGGTCATTACAGTGTGGGCCCCCATACCTAGCCAGGTTAAGGTATTTCTAATACAGCAGCCTGAACAGAGTAAGACCTTCTTTGTCTTTCATTCCCTCTCCATTGCTTGGTGCTGTTCTTTGGCTTTCTTTTACCCACTGGCCTCTTTCTCTCCCTCTTTATGCACCTGGGCATGGCCACGAGCAACTATAGCACATCAGTGTACAGTCCCAGCACTCTTGGAATGGAGCATGCTCACCAGCCAGCGCAGTCCTGGGTTCAACCCCATGGCTTCAGGAGGGGTTCTGGAGTGGCAGAGATTTCCTAAAAGGGGGACCCAAGGAGCGAACCCACACAGATACACCAGAGCACATCTGCTACATAGTGGGCAAGGGTTATGTTCAGTGGAATACATGCATTCACCGCATGTATTCTCTCTGTTTCTCTCATTTGTCTGGGTTTGTCGTTGATGTGACTGGAAACGTTAATGATTTTATAAAATAGAGTAAGACCCTTTGTTCCATGGAAGATTCCAATTGGAAGAAACATTAGAGGGGCTCTTTGGAGCTTAGGACAAATAACTTTCCAGATAGGAGGAAGGCACATGCGTGGACAGTAGAAGGGACACAGCCCACTACAGTGAGAAGGGAAGGCAGGAAGGCTGTATCTCGCTGACTGACCTTTCAGAAAGCAGGGAGATTGCAGAAAGTTATGAAGAATATGGCTGGCGGGGAGCCTCAGACGCTGCGGGCTGCAAGTATTGGAAACCATGTTGGTCTACCTGGCTTAGGCCTTCACAGAAGAGTCCAGGGATAAACCCTAGTTTCAAGCGTAGGTCAGTCTCGGATGCGATGCAGGCAGGATCCGTGTCTGAGCACCGTGAACTCCTCAGGCTCTGGGGGACCCTTCAGCACAGTCGTAGCACTCCTTGTGGTGTCAGTGGTTCTGAGCCTCCCATCCTGTCCTCTTAGCATGGGGCCCAGGACCAAGATGACATGGACCCTGGACTCCGAGAGCGCCCTGAGGCTGTCTATGAACAGACAGGCTGAGACGGGACCTGCCTCTGCACGAATAGCCCTGGCCTGGGGTGGAAGCTGTTAGGCCCTTCCCTGAGCTCTTTCCCAGTCACGTAGCTAGGAGACAGAAATATGCTCACTGGTCCCTGGACCTGAAGGTGGGGTCAGTTCCACCCAAGCCACATGGTTGAAAAGGAGGAAGGGGTGGTTTAAAATAGCAAACCAAACAACAACTTAAGATGCTGCTATGAGGAAGGAAGGGAAAGGATTCGGGCAGTAAACAGCTGTCCATTATAGGACAATAATTTGATTATTGAAGATGACAGGCCATGGTGGAAGAAAACACTGAGTCACCAGGTTGCTGCTGAGTAACACAGCGCCACTGGGGCTAATTCTGAGGCCAGCTGGTTTCCGGCACTTCCACATGTTGGCTTGGGTTCTCCTAGGCCAGCAAGCAGCGTTGTTCCTTCAGGGCTAACAAGTTTTCCGCGAGCAGTTCGGTGCCCCAACAGTGTAGGTGGTGTCACCCTGCCCTCTGGGGTTCCTGGCCAGGGTGGAGTGTAAACCTATGAGGGGCACAGAGACAGGGTGCTGATGTTCCTTGGACCCTCCAGGACAGCTTCCCAAACACTGTGCTCTTCAGACTGTGGGTTTGGGTTCAGAAATTCAATCTCAAGTCACCCTACAGCTCTCACTGACAGGAGCTAACAGACGCTGAGAAGTCCTCCTCAAGGGGCTGCACCCTGATCAGGCCTGAGACTTCTGACAGACGGGGCAGGGAAGGCGAGTTCCCCAGCACACTGCCCGCCTAGTGGGAGCCTAGCAGGCAGCGGGAAGCCACAGGGGCTGGACATGGGCCTGGTGCCCGATTCCTGGCAGTCTGTGGGGGAGGGAAAGAGACTAAAGGGAAAGTCACTAGCCCTGACTTAGGACAGGGGCTGGGCAGAGAGACAAGTCTGAGAGGGACCCACGGGGTCCTGGTGGCTGCTTGGAACTCAGCAGATGAGGCAAGAGTTGTATTGAGAACATAACATGTGCGTACAGTCACGTGTGGCTGAACAAAGTGATGTGTCCTGAGAAAGACTCTGTAGGTGACACACCGTCCAGGTCTGTGCAGGGACATGCCAGGATGCTCATACAGTGATTGCAGCCTAGAACCATAGGCCACACTGTACAGCCGAGGTGCCTGTGAACATGGTAGAGCGCCTTATACAGACCTGGATGGGACAGCCTGCCAGGTGCCTGGCTCCACAAAGCAGCCCTATCGTGCAGCATGTTATCGGCCTGCTCTCTGTAGCAATTGTATTACACTGGTAAATAATTGGGTATCTAAACATGCCTAAACAGAAAAAGTGTGGTTAAAACCTGGTGTCATACTCAGTGTCTCAGACGTGGCCCATCATTGACTGAACTTCGTCATACACTACTTGGCTCTCCCTGTAAATGTCACAGGTTGGGAGTCACAGCTCTTACTCTTTCTCTGCCAATGGAATAACACAAACACCTTTCCTTGTTGTTTTCTCTGCAGGGAAGTTCCAGCTGATTGCTCATCCAGTTTCATTGGAACCCGCAGCTAATTTGGTCCACTCTGTCCATGCTGCCTGGGTCCTACAATTCACAGAAGCTCTGCTTGCTTCCAGGGCTTGTTCACCATCTCCAAAGTGAGCTGCTCATCGTGCTCAGGAAAAGAGAAAAATTATCCTTAATAGGAGTTGAAGAGAGTCAAGGGGAGAGGCTCCTAAGATGTGGGGTCTCTCCTCACTACTCTCACCCCTCCCCACAGCCCACCAGGACATCCACAGTGCTGCGAGGTGGAAGCTGCTCGCAGGGAGAAAATGCAAGTTTTGGAGTCTCAGGCCCCTCACTCCAGAACACTTGAGTGGTCACCTAGACTTATGCCCCACTTTGTGGTGATGGCATTTCTGCCAGGTAAGTGGAGGAAGGAGTTTGGGGAAGTGTCCTGGCAATGAGAGGGCGGAGGTGTAAGGGTGTCTGCAATCCCCCCTCCAGCAGGACTCCAGCCCCAGCTACTCACTGGGCACAAAGGTTTACAGACTGAGGGGCTCAGGTCATCCAGAAGCAGTTACGGCGAGCCCATCTCCAGAGATTGTTCATCTCTTACTTCACTGACAGCTCGATTTAAGAAGAACTATTAGATGTCAAAAACATATTCCTAACACATTCTTCCTCAATAATGTGATTTATTCTATTATTGTAAAAATCCACTCCATCTCATCATCTATTATTATGTTTTTGTCATCATATATATTTAAACACATTCCTTTAGTAAACTTAAAATGCTCTGATTTTATTCCCTTAATAAATATTCATTTCAAGGTGACAGCCAGGAGGGCTGTAGGCAAGGAAAAAATAGTTTATCCTTTGAACAAATTTATTATTGGTGCATTTTTTATATACTGCCATAAAGGCCACTCTCCTACTGCACATTAATTTTATGACTGTAGTTCATGTGAATGCCAAAGTCCAATTCACTTTTCTATCTACTCATGGACTGAATCATTTTATTTCCTTTGCAGAAAAGAAATGTTATATTATATTAGGTGTAAATTTATAGCAGGCTTAAAATTTAGCTTGCCGGATGATCTTTTTCAGAAGGCAATGCTTGTAAAAAACAAATTCAGCTTCACGGCAGGACAAGAGTCTCAGTGTGTTCAATCGTTGAGTTTCCAGTAGAAACCTTACCTTACATTTGTTGTGTTATGTCTTTGTTTATTGTCTGTATTCACACTAATTATAATAGCAAGTGTCCCCTAATCCTCACTCTGTCTCCATATGTCAAGTCCGTTTTTCATTCTCATCCTTTGAATAATGATGACAGTGATGAGTGAAGTGGAAGTGATTAGTCAATAGCACCAGAGTTCCAAGGAGACCTGGGGGTAAGGAATGGATCACCCACCTGTGTACAGGTGCTTTTGTATGCACATTGACTCCAGAAGCTTCTCTCTGATCAGTGGAATGTAAATTGAAAATGAAATTCATTTCTTGCTCCTAATCTAGTCTTGCTAAATAGATTTTACTTTTCTTTGTTCTCCAGCTTCAGATGCTTATGGCATATAGGCTGCAGCAATTTATTCTAAGAAGAATGAATAATATTTATTGTTATAAATATGACGACAATGTTAAGGACATTGACAGGCAAAGCATATTATTGCATGCACTTGAACCAGGCTGCTATATCTTGGGTTACAGTATTGGCATGGTATGAGTGCATGTCACCTAAAACCTTAAAATCCATAACACTTGCAGGACAGAGTTTGTTGTCCTAGTATGTTGGCTGACCCTGCTCTGGTCGAGGCTGCTGTGGCTGTTGTCAGATTCCTGGGGAAAGGAGGCAGGTACAGAGCCGCACCCCACGCTTCCTGGGATCCTCCTGAACGCACACTCCAACCTGCACTTCACAGGGCGCTTCCTGAGCATGGGGGCCAAGCACAAGTGGGGATGCACAGGCTGAGCCCATTAGAGCATCTCTGGGAGCTTAAGAAGATTCGAGGCAGGAAGTAAAACAGGAAGGAAAGGATATGAGAGGGATGGGAAGGGTCAGAACTGAGCCTTTTCACAGGATGACCTCTGGGACAGCTTCTGTTTCAGAGACTTGCTATTCCTCAGATTAAAGATAAGGCTAAAAGAGCACAGCGAGCCAAGCCCCCTGTGGGTAGCCGGGGTCTGGGCAGGCCGAGACACCTGTGGACTTCAGCCACAGGGTCTGTCTGGTGAAGGCAGAACCAAGGAGGCTTTCAGTCCCTGGTTAGAGGGGAATGAGGGATAGCCACTGGAGCAGCAGACTGGCAGGGCCATGGGTCCAGGAAGCAGGAGAGGCTGGAGCTGGGATGGCACCTGATCACTGAGGATCCAGGCCCACCAGCTTGGAGCCACGCCAGGGGCTCACCCTGCTTGGCCACATCTACTGTGAAGGGTACTGTATCCTCCATCCAGAATCCTCACTCTCTACCCAACTGGATGAGTCTAGATTTCTTTCCATATTTCCAGGTCTTGCCTGTTCTGGGTGCAAACAGCCTCTCTAGGGTGGGCTCTGGTTCTTTAATCCTTCGTCATCTGGAACTGGAGCTGGGACATCTATCCTAGCTCCCAAAATGGCACCCAATAGGTAAGAAGCATCTGCTTATTTTAAATTTAAGAATAACTGCACATTAAATGCCAAAAACATGTTCATAAGCCCAAGATGATCACAGGAAACCTTTTATTTGAAGGCACCCCTAGAACTACATCCATACTAGTAAGTTTAGAGGCTCAGGGATTTCAGATTTCAAACATATATTTTTCTACACCTTCCTGGGAAAATGTTCTAAGTTAAGTAAAAAATAATACCTTAATTTGTAAGCCCCAAACAATTTCCACAGTACTTTCACATGTAGCACTTCATTGTCTTCACAACTACTAGTGAGATAAGAAAAACAGTGATTATTCTCCTCACTTTACAGATAAGAACAAAGCCTGGATTAGTCAAATGACACAGCTGCATTGTCAGGCAGTGTCAGGTCCAGCCATCCGACTCAAAGGCTTCACTTTCCCACCCTGGAGACTTTGGTGTCCCCAAACTCATCCTACTTCCTTCAACCTGGTGTTTTGTGTTTTTGTTTCCACGGCTCAGCCACCTCCCAAGGATCATGGATACGTCTGTGATACCCCAGGTCTATTTTAGGTTTCCCATACTTTTCTTAGATGAAATTAATAAACCTCACTGTGAGTTTTATTAAGTTCTCACTTGTCAACTTCTTACCTTCTCTAGGAGTTTAAATGACCATGTCCAGATACTTCTAAAACCATTGACAATGAGCACTCTTGATCTGGGTATGACAACTGCACAAAAGTCATTTGTAATATATGCTCATATATTGAAACCCCTTGAGAAAAAACGGGGCTTCAGCTTCAGTCCTTAGGAATCCATCAAATGTAGTCAGACTCCCTGTATTTTACTCCAGGGTTAGTCCTCCGCCCTAATCAGGTGAGGCGTGAATTGCAGCAGCTGACTTTGATCTCATGTGTCTCTACATGTGCAGGGAGACTGAAGGGTCTGTATTCTTCAGATGTAAGCCCAGTCTGTGTTCTTCAGATGTAAGCCCAGCCAATAGAGAATTAATGCCTCCATTGGCCATAAAAATAATATATACAGTTAAACTTCCTTCAAATCATTCTAAAATTTTAATTTTTGAATAGTAACCTATAAAGGAAAGATGGGGAGATGTTGGGCCTGCTGCTTGCTCATTCTGCAGAGTCAACGTTCATTCTCTTTATCACTTGCCTAAAGCCAGTTTCCATTTAGAATTCTTGGGGCTTAAATGATCATGTCAAGATACTCCTAAAACCTATGCCTTAGTGGCAATCCATTGTAATTTTCATCCTCATAGAGAATTTAGCAAGAGAAATCTCTGTTGCCACACTCACACGCATGAACTCTCATTCATGCCCCCACATTGTGTAGAGGGAGCATTTAATTGAGTCTAAAGACCTGAGTTTTTGTCTCGTGCCTGCTCCTCCCTACCTCAGCCTCAAGATAATCGCTTAACCCACATGTGCAGGACCCTGTGTTGGTCTCCAGTCTCCCTCCATCCCCTCTCCATTTGCTCTGTACCCCACTGGGGAGATTGATTCAAACTACCTTCCTTGTTGTCTGGCTTTGGATTAAGTTCATCCAAAAAGGGGGGATCCTACAGGTCAGAGGGCAGAGGAGAGTGAGGACAGAAATTTTGGGCCCCATTGCTGGGTTGGCCATGCCCCTCTGCAGAAGACCCTGATCAATCTGGATTCTGCTAACTGCCTCTGTTTGTACCTTTAGAGTGGGGCAGGCTAATAGCTCCTCTGTGTTGCCTGCCCCTACCCTGCCCAAACATTTAAAAATAGTCCCTTTATTAAACTCTCCTCATATTACCCATTCTGAGCATGGAGGTGATTCCTCTAGGTGCTGTTCCATCTGTGGAATGAGGATGGTGATAGCTCCCCTCATGGCCTCCAGGTAGCGTGAGGATTAACCAAGACTGCGGAGGACAGTGTCCTGTAAACTGTAACAAGCTCACCTTTACAACGTACAGCATTATTGTTGTGCAACTAATTTGTTCTTTCTAGAATGTGGATCCTGGAACGCTAACGTCTGTTATAAAGAGTGCTATTTCCAGTATTGCCCTCGTAATACTCACTTAGAGAAGATACATCAAAGGAGGGCTTGAATAATCCCATCACTAGGTTATTTTATTGATTTTATTGTGGCCTCTCATGAAATTCTCCAACGGTTTACACTTTGTGATTACATCTACCAGTTGTAAGATAGGCATTAAATGTGAACTTATCAGGCATACTTTTCAAACTGACTGGGTTCTTAAAGGTCTCATACTAATTGTCCCCCTTTGAAGTCCCCTGGTGAAATCCAATTTGCCATCCCCTCTGACTCAGGCATATATGTTACAGATATTGCAAGCTTAGTCAGTCAGCCCCTTAAAATCACAACAATGAAACAAATATACAGTAAGGAATAAAGCAAATTCCTGCTGAAAATTAAAATAATGAGTATGGTCCTTGCAGAGACTAAGGCACAGGTGAGCCCTTCCCATCTGATAGCCCTAACCATCCTCCAGACCAGTAAAATAAAAAAGTTCATTGCCTCAGAGATTTCCCAAGGAAAGAAAGGGAAGCATGTTTTAATCCCATGTACCCATCAGGGCACGGTCCTTAGAAGAGGTCAGTATTTTAACTTGGTTTCTGAAGTTGCTGTGGCTATGCGAGTGGACGACGCTGTTTCCTGTCCTCTGGTGGAAAGCCATTTGCATCGTTCACAGCCAACAAGCACCTCCTCGCTCTGAAAAAGAGTGTGGTTTCTTCTGGATTCAAGGTTCACTCACTACACAGAGTTGAAGTCTGAAAGTGCTAGAAGATAACCAACAAAGCCACAATCCAACTCCCCGTTTGCAGAAAGAACCTTCCCGGAGCTGAATGTGGACACTGGACGAGAACACACAAGAGCCGTGCAAAGTCAGGAGACTCCCAGGCCACGTGTCCTTCTGGCACTGAGACCCTCTGCATGGAACTGAGGATGTGAGGGGTAAAAACAGCATCACGGAGCCATGTCTCAGAGGTAAAAGCAAAACTTTGCTAGCCCACATATACTCAAGTTTTTCAGAAGACATACTAGGTCAGACAATTAGGTTCATGAACTCATCTTAGAAAAAGTGCTGCATCCCTCACTGCTGAATATCACTGTCATCGTCTTCAAAATACTCCCTTCAGGAAACTGCACCCATTGTTAGGGCCCAGTCCACCCTTCAAAGCAATTTTGGAACTATTTTTCTGGGATGGACATTAGAGCTGCTGTTATACGAGGTTGGACAATTAAGTTCATGAACTCATCCTGGAAAAAGTGCTACATACCCCATTGCTGAGTAGCCCTATGGTCACCAGATGGCCAAGAGGAGTACTTCAAAGGTGACCGTAGTGATATACAGCAAGGAGGTATGTAGTGCTTTTTCTACGATGAGTTCACAAACTTAACTGTATGACCTCATATAATTGAACTTGCCAGAAGACATTTGAAATCCCACATGAGAGGAAAGCTCAGAGGTGGTGGTAGAAAAGCCTCATGGGTGAGAGACGCCAGGCAGGAGCCTGGGAGGCGCCACAGCTGCAGAGTCCCTGACCTCTAGTAGTCGCATGGCTGCTCTCCTGTCCACCGCCATGCCCTCCAAAGCCCAGAAGTGTGTCTTCAAACAAAATGTGACCATTAACCATGCCTTCTCTCTAAGAAACAGCATCCGCACACTCAGGACCTGCGCATTTGGGGTAGCAGGAGAATGGAAGTAGCCCCCATCCCTGGAAGCCCTGCCTTTTAACAGAGATGCAGTCAGAGATGTTCACAGTTACTTACCATATTCTTCACTTTTGGACATTTGCCATAAGTTATCTTTAGGTGATAGATTTCTTTCTTTGAAAGGCATGTGAAGCAGTGCTGTGATAATGTTTTTGACACGGCCACAGAACTCTTCTTTCAACTAAAGTGAAATGACATTTTTCAGCAGGAGGAGACTTTCGGTCACCAGACACTGTGCTTCCCCCAGCTCTGCTCCAGACTTGAATCACGCTTCCAGCTGCCCTCACTTAGTGTCTGGCACGCAGTGGGCACTCAGTAACCACAGGTTGGAGGAGTGGATGAATGTGCCTCAGTTTGCTATACCCACGGTGGTGCTCCCTGCTCCTCCACCAGTGGAAAGGCCCATCACCCCTGACCGCTGGTGCAGGGACCCAGACAGTGGGCATCCCCTCCCCTTCCTTCGCCACACTGAGCCCACCACGTTGTCCTGCCAAGTCCACCGCTGATCTCTCTCTCACCTTCCGCCTTTTCTCAAGCCCCACCGCCAGTCCCCTCTTTCAGACCCAATCTCTCCCTGTCCGGAGAGCTGGAAAGTCCTTCCTCCTATCTTTGTCTGCAGTCCTGCCATTTTCCAACATGTTTTCTACAATAACCAGAAAACTAGCCATCTTAAAACCTAAACTGAAAGAGATATCCTGACTCTTCAAAACTCCTCAAAAGTGCTCCACTGCCTTGGGATAAACTCAAGATTCCTTAATGTCCTTTCTAGGGCTATCCATGAGCTGGCCTCTCACCTCTGACTCCTCTTACTCTTGGCCCATTTCTGTAAAAGTGAGCTGCAGCCAGACCATGTTGATCCCATCGCAAGGGGACCCCACACTGATCCCCTCACACTGACACATGATCCCCTCATGCTAGCCCCCCTACACTGGTCTCCATACACTGACCCCCCACACTGATCCTCTCACAGTGGTCCCCCCACACTGGTCCCCTCACACTGGTCCCCCCACACTGATCCCCTCACACTGGTCCCCCACACTGATCCCTGACTGATCTCACAGGCATGTCTGGGAGACCATGTAGACTGGGGTCAGAAGACTGGATGAACTCAGACTTTTGGTTTTCCATGGCTCACAAGCTAAGAATCTTATATTTATAAATGGTTGAGAGATAATCAAAGAAAGAATACTATTTAGTGATGTAAAAGTTATTTAAACTCAAATTTCAGAGGCTATGAAGCTTTCTTGTAATAGTCACACCCAGGTGTTTACACATTGTCTGTGTAGGGCTCCTGACGCCTACAGCTGCAGAGCTGAGTAGTGACAGACACCACATGGTGCACAAAGACTGAAAGTTTCACCACCTGGCTCTCTACAGGAAAACCTGCCCACCTATGGGTTCATACTTTAGCACTGTGCTACCTGAAAAGCAGGGACCTCCTCTTTGCCATTGATTAAGGGCTGTCCCCAAGGGCCTTAACTTCCTTGGTCATCAAGCTCCCGTAGCCACAGAAGCTCCCTGGCAGAGTCACAGTGAATGCCAGGGTGATCCTGGCAGGCCACAGCTCCTGCTCCACAGGCAGGCAACTTCTCCAGATGGAGCTGGAATCTTCCAAGCCCATTTTTATTGGTTATCAGTCCTGGTGCATGGGGGAGCAAGCCTCCCGTAAGGATATGGGAAAACCCAGAGACAATTTGTCTATGAAGAAACCTTTCATCTGACTATGAAGTATCTAATTTCTCTAAATGGGAGGAGTGGAACCAGTCTTCTGTTTGGGTGAGCACGTGCTTATGTCACCGTTTGCCAATTTACACAGTGAGAGCATAGATCTGCAGAGGCAGCTCACTTCGAGGTGTCGAGGGAACACTGTCCTCATAGGGCAGAAGCAGAAGAGCAGAAAGGACCCAGCTGGTCCCCCAGCCCTTTTGTGAAGTCACTAATCTCATCCACAAGGACTCTGTCCTCATGACTTATTCACCTCTTAAAGGCCCCAGCTTTTAATGCTGTATCATATATCATATTGGAGTTTAAGTTCCAACTTGTGAATTTTCAAGGGACAGGTGCATTGAAATCAAGGTAGTATTAGCTGCATCTGAGTTGTGGTATGTTTGCCTCTGGCTCTTGCCTTATTAGAGATAGGTTGACCTAAACGGCCAGGGTTAATCATCGTTCAACTAGCTGTGTAAAGAAAACAGTCTCTGCTCTGGCTTCCCTAGTATTGAAAACATTAAAAAAAAAAAAAAAAATTGTAAGTCAAGGCAGCCTCTTTCTGGAAAATGAAGTCCCTGAATTTCAAGATTTTCCCTGATGAATCTTGAGATAATGGGTATGATAAAAAGAAAGACTTTCCCTCTCCTTCCAAATTTTAATTCTAAATGTTCTCAGCCATTTCAGCCTCACTCTGCAAACCACAGCAAGGTGAAGACAAAACCAAAAGTCCAATTTTAGCATGTCATATGCCAGCCAAATGAGAAGTTATGAAGCCAGCAGCGATGACTGGCTATCTTAGAACTCAGACACAAATGTTTGAAGAACTCTCTTCCGAAATAAGAGAAACTCCCACTCTGCCCACTACTTCCCTCATGACTGAGAAATCAGACTGGAAACCACCGCACTTGGTGAAAGGCCAGCACCTCCTCCCAGCCCAACACTGGCCTGTGGTGCAAACGGGGAGTGTAGCCGGCCAGGACTGTCCACACGTGGCGTGAAGACTCCTGTCCAGGCAGCTCCCAGAAAATAGGAGAGAAGATGGCTACTCTCAACCAGAAGGAATATTCTGTCTTTACAAAGCAGCATTTTGATTCTGAAAGTTTTCCACAGAAACAGAGATCAAGACCAACAGTCCAGAGCAAATGCTCTCACCTACCATCCTGGTGACTTCTTGCGCCCAAGTTCACCTGCAGGTAGGGCCGTACTAACCCAATCACCCTGCTGTCAGGTTTTTCCTCTTAAAATGTGTGGGAAGAAAAAGAGTATTTGGAGAAAGTGGATGTGATTGTTTCCAGAGCATGCTTTGGCCCATTGAAGGAGACAGTTTTTTAAGGACAAAATACAGGATAATATACCCCTTCCCAAGCAGGAATCCTGAAGAAAGTCAAAACTTCCTGAGGAAGTTCCAGAGGAATAACTTACTAGAAGGCCACAGCCTCCCTGTCCCACCATCGCTCTGTGGAACGTTGACCACTCTGAACAAGGAGGATGCCCTCACGTCCACCTTTTCTCATGTGTCACCTTCTTGGCCAGGTGGATGCAGCCCAGCTGGAACACAGGGCGTGCTCTGGGTGCCCACTGCTGCTCTGAGCCCTCTCTCACCACGTGGAAGGAAGCTGTGAGGGGACGTGTCTCCCCTTGGGTGACGGACTGAAAACCCATTTGCTGATGCACACTCAGCTCCTATCACTGGTGCCATTCCCTTTTGGGGCCCAGGGCACCCCCCGTTGGTGGCCCTCACCCAGTCACTGTGGCCTGGATCCCTCTGGACCCTCCTTACAGTGGAGCCCACGGTGGCTCTTCACTGTGCCTGCCCACTGCTCTGCGCCCTCAGCTTGGAGAGGGTGGAAGAGAAGGTACGGGGTTTTCTGTTCCTTGAAGGGTTTTCTTCTCCTTGAGGAGAAAGAGAACATGTTGTCCCTTCTTGGACTGCTCCCCTTGTCACCCGGCCTTGACTACGAGGCAATCACAAGTTAAGGTGTCTTCTGTCCTGGGTCCCTCCTTATCTGTCTGGTTTTCCCTGTGTCCTAGTTTCCCCTCTAACCTCTGACAGAATGAGCAGCTTCCCAAGACCGTCCCCATGAGAAGGAGGAAGAGCTGAGTCAGATAACTCCAAACAGACAAAGACCCAAGAGCCAGGCGCTTTTGTTTTGCTGTGCTGTGCAGATGATCCCCTGTGTGCACGTGTCCGTGTGCAGCCTGTGAACATCAGTGACACACACATTTTAATCATCTCTCGATCTGTGGATTGGCATAAGTGCACTGGCCCAGGCACAACTACCTCTAGAAAAGTAAGGTGCACAAGCATGACTCCAAGACGGCCGGGGATGGGGAGGACAAGTCCACTCCAACCTTCCCAAGCCCCTTCTCTGTTGAAGTGTCCAGAGGATTTGCATACGTGTGTTAGCATGTGTACAATAATCTCCCTGTCACCCGGCACCTGGGGAGTGGTAGATTCTAGATAAATGTGGTTTCCAGTTGCTTAGGAGTTACTATAAAAAATAGGCCTAGCTGGGCAGCACCTGTGGCTCAGTGGTCAGGGTGCTGGCCCCATATACTAAGGGTAGCAGGTTTGAACCCAGCCCTAGGCCAAATGGCAGCAAAAAAATAGCCAGGAATTGTGGTGGGCTCCTGTAGTCCCAGCTACTCAGGAGGCTAAGGTAAGAGAATCGCCTAAGCCCAGGAGTCGAAGGTTGCTGTGAGCTGTGATGCCACAGCACTCCACCAAGGGTGATAAAGTGAATGCATTTTCAACTTCACTACCATACTTTTTTTTAACTGCCAGTAACACACATGAACCCTTAAAACTGTTACACTGCACACATGGGAGGGATGTAGGAAGTGTCCCTCTGAGGGCACAGCGCCCCAGCTTTACATTCTGATGGGTTTTGTGGGGGGATGGGGAGTGCTGGGGGGCACACCTGTTGTTTAAGTCCCAGATAATAACAGGGAGTGTACTGTATCTGCACACTGCCACCCCATCTGTGGCAGATTTGTACCTATGTATGACCTATCCATAAATAAAGTCAACGTAGGTCAGCAGCCACCTGTGTGTTCTAGATCACCATGTAAAGCCAGTAACTTCACCCCATGCCCTGTCACTTTGAAACTATGTGTCAAGCATTCTCAGTCACTCCAAGGTGTCTGAGCACCGTCTTATGGGAGAATCTCAGAGGGAGCCAGGAGAAAAGTCCGTGGCTAAAGCGAGTGTTGGAGAGCAGGTGACCCACTCTGGCAGCCAGACCGCCCCAGCATTACGAGGTCTTCTTGTTTCTCGTTCTTATGTTTCCCCTCCGCCATCTGGCATCCTGCTAAAATGCATCCAAGATAGAGATCTTGTTCCTGCTGTCCTCTGCCATTCAGTGACCAGCAGAGAAGCCATGTCATCTGGGTTTTAGCTCCTCCCTTTCCCAGTCTCCTGGGCACAGTTTCTAAGTCGGCGTTTTCTCAATATTGAGCCCTTGTTAGGTCTGTGCCACTGACAAGGAGAATTGTGTGTCCAGAATTCCTGCCTCTTCTGGAGAGCAAAGTGTGACAACCCCATCTTTCCAAGGTCTGCAACTGGGCTTGGGTTTTGGTGTTTGACTGTTGGAAGTGGTAAGAGGAGAAACACTGTCTTCTGAGCAAAGGTTCCCCCAGCAGGAGAGTGGGCTGCACCTCTCATCCGGAGGGATTCCTCTCGGGCCTTCTCATTACCTTCCGTCCTTCTTTCAGCATCAGTCATTTATTTCACAAGCAAAATTCAGTGGTGCCACGAAGAAGAAGAAGAAGATGAAAAAGAAGAAGAAGAGGAAGAGGAAGAGGAGGAAGAAGAGGAAGAGGAAGAGGAGGAAGAGGAGGAAGAAGAGGAAGAGGAAGAAGAGGAAGAGGAAGAGGAGGAAGAGGAGGAGGAAGAAGAGGACGAAGAGGAAGAGGAGGAAGAAGAGGAAGAAGAGGAAGAGGAGGAAGAAGAGGAAGA
>NW_003852588.1:719764-728206 GCF_000181295.1 Otolemur garnettii
AGAGGAAGAGGAGGAAGAGGAAGAAGAAGAAAAAGACAATTATGTTTTTGCAATGAGGTTTTTTGAAATTTGAAGGGTTTTGGCACATTTTAAAAATTCACCATTTTTATTTTGAATTTTGAAAATAACAATACACTGAACTTGCCCTAAACCTATCAGCTGCTGACACACTGTCAGCTCCAGGTCTCTCTCTGTGCACTCTCCCAATCTGGACTGTCGGGAGCAGGGTGCGGGCGCCCTGACACCCCGACACTTCATCCACAACACTTCCGCCCCAAGGAAACCAACATGAATTCAATGAGAGAACCCAGTTGTCTCACTGCTGTCCTTTAGAGTTTTCCTTCTAACTCAGAGTGGAGTCCCGGCTCACACACTGGCATTCGGGGCCAGGTCTGGTTACCCTTCCCTAACATAGAACAACTCCAGCACCTCACTCTGCTCTTCATGAGGTAGAGTCCTTTGGAGAGTCCCTGCAAAACATCCCTCACTGCACATTTGCCCCACTCTCTTCTTGTGATTCCATTCGTGATGCTGAAACGTGTCCAGCATGAAGGCTGCCTGGTGAATTTCTAGACCCTCCCTACTTCCCAGCAGCAGTGAAGTGATACCACAGCATCAAGTCCAACAACTCAGGGTTGTTCCACAACAGCCTCATCCCACTGGCTCCACAGTGGGAACCCTGCTTCCCTACGGGGGATATATTTACTCACAGGTACTAATCTACAGTTCAGGCCCCAGAGTTTAAAGTACAAACACCATGGTTAAGATTTCTGTGACTCATTTTTTTTTTTTTTCTTTAGAATGTATTCCATCAAGGCCAGGCACAGTGGCTCATACCTGTAATCCTAGCACTCTAGGAGGCCAGAGCTGGAGGATCTCTTGAGGTCAGGAGCTCAAACCCAGTCTGAGCAAGAGAGAGACCTCCACCTCTACCAAAAATAGAATAAAAAATTAGCTGGGCATGGTGGGCACTGTAGTCCCAGCTACTCAGGAGGCTGAGGCAAGAGGATCACTTGAGCCCAGGAGTTTGAGGCTGCTGTGAGCTATGATGCTAGGGCACTCTAGTCCGGGTGACAGAATAAACACTGTCCCTAAATAAACAGACAAATAAATAAATAAAACCAAGAATATATTGTACTCAGGGGGCATCTGTGGCTCAGTGAGTAGGGCGCTGGCCCCATATACTGAGAGTGGCAGGTTTGAACCTGACCCCAGCCAAACTACCACAAAAAATAGCCGGGCACTGTGGTGGGCACCTGTAGTCCCAGCTACTTGGGAGGCTGAGGCAAGAGGATTGCCTAAGCCCAAGAGTTTGAGGTTACTATGAGCTGTGACTCCCCGGCGCTCTACCGAGGGTGACAAAGTAAGACTGTCTCTAAAAAAAGGACTATATTGTACTGAGGGTATACTGTGAGCGTATTATTTTTAAGCTATTTTAATTATTTCCTATTTGTATAAGACATTATGGATGATGTTAAAGAACTGTAAATAATTCATATATGTCCTTCTGTTAAAATAAATACAAAAATGTCAAGTAATTCTATTTTCTAGTAAAATAAAGTACAGGAATAAGAAAAAAGGAAATGCAAACAGAACCAGGGAATTTTAACAGATTCTTGGAAGAGAAGTGGTAACTGTCTTGGCAGAGAAGAGGAAGCCACACCTACAGTGTGCGCCCAGGAGTCTCCCAGAAAAGGAACTGGTTGGTCCTACCTGAGCCGAAGTAGCCCAAGGCTGGGGCAACAGATGACTCGGAGAAGAGGCCACAGTGTGGGGGGAAAGGCAGGGCTTAGAGGAAAGGCTTCACATCGGGAGATTATTCTCACAGCCTCCCTCTCTACCCTGTTTGCAGAATACCCAGAAGACTCTCAGAGGCCTTTCCTGGGGAAGCTACACTGTCCCCCAGAGAAAGGTCTCTGTGCTGGGTGTCTCCCTGTCATCCCTGTATCTACTCTTCACCCTACTGTGTCCCAGGAGGTGACTCAGAGCATGCTGGGCCCTTAGCACTCTCCCTCTCTCTCCCCATCTGCGGGGCATGGAGAGCTCTCCCAGGCTGGGGGCGTGGAGAGCTGGTGTGTTTATCCTTCTTTTTCTTCACGTGGGGCTATAGTTTGGCAGTAGCTCTATTCCCCTGTCTATAGTAATGATTCTTGTTAAGAAAGCCCTTTTCCACAGACAGCAATGAGATTGTAATAAAATCCAGAAGCTTCTAATCTCCTTGGTCTCCCAGGCCTCAGGCAACAGTGGCTCCTACTGTGGCCAATCACAGAGCACTCTGACACCTTCCAGGCCCCAGTCCAGTCCTATTGTTGAACTCTCTCCAGGCTATTTCTTGACTAGACACAGGCTGACACAACTTCCTCTGACCAGTAATTGACAAGTTACCTGTCATCACTCAAAAGAGGATGACCAGGCAACTTCCAATCTGCTTCAGAGTGACTTGCTCTTCCATTGAAATGGACAGCCAAGGACACAGCACATGCAGGGAGGCCACCATGTGTAGCCAGAAAAAAGCAAAATGAGGGAAAGGAGGAATCGGAGTAACAGAGTATGCAGGCAAAAACTTCTAAAAATGTAAATAATATCCCAAGAGGATGTTGAACCCATAAACCAAGAAGTGAGTGAATCAAAAACAAGAACACAATCTTGAAGTTTAAAAATATGATCTGGGGCCAGATGTATTAGTGTAGCCCCCGCCTTCTCCACAGTGTTTCCGTCTGTGGTCTCAGTTACCCACTGTCAGCCGTGGCCTGAAAATATTACACCTCTACTCTTGCATTTTAAGGACTGTGTGGAATAAAAGAAGGGCGACTTGGACATGTGCTTCAAGGTGGGCACTTTTAGCTGAAGGGATTTGGAAGACTGTCCCTCCCTGTCCCATCCCTCTCATTTAGAACATCTCCCTGATGTTCAGAGGGACCAGGAGACTTGCCCAAGGTCATAATACTAGTTAGCAGCCAAGCCAGGATTGCCTGCTGAGCGAGCTGGACATGAACTTTAGCTGCTGCCTTCTCTTCTTGGTCCACACAGCCCCCAGGCCTCCAGCCCCTTGGCTGAGCTGCCTTCCCCCTTCCCCCTGAGAAAATGACATTTCAGTGGGCAGAGGATGTGACCTCCCAAGAAGAGCTGATGCTGCCCTCAGAAGGCAGGACAGTGGTTCCCCACAAGGTATGTCTTGACCTGGTGGGAACAGGAGTTAAGAGGGAACTAGGTGAGAAAGCCCTGTCCCCACACTTGGCTCCATAGGTGGTCTCCCCACGCAGACCCCAGCCACAGCCCGCATGGCCCGGCACCACACAGCACCCCCTCACTTCATGTTTCTCCTCACTCTCACTGCTCTGGCCTTGACTCTCCCAAATAAAACACAGACACCCTAATTCCTGCTGTGGTTCTGCTTTCCAGAGGACTCTGGCTGAGCTATTACTGATACTCAGCCTCAAAACTGAGGCCGTAGAGTCCCAGAGCACATCCTTCATCAATTACTGGCCCACAGATTCTCACCTCAGGGTCTGCTTCTGAGCAGCCCAACCTAGAACCCCATTTAGTTGAAAAACATTTTTCTTAAATTATTAAGCATTTATAACTCTCCCAATCCTCCTTCTCTGCCTGATTTTCCCTGTTGGGACCAGGACTTGGAGAGAGCCTGATTACCTATGCATAGCGTTCATCACAATATAAACTATTTTGTTTCTCCCCTGCGCCCTCCCAGTAGAATGTAAGCTTCGTGAAGCAAAGACTTCTGTTAGTTTTGCTCACTGATGTTTCCCAGCACATAGAGAAGTGCCTGCCACAGAGTAGGCACGTTAAATGTTTTCTGAATGAATCAGTGGGCCAACAACGGGCTACACACCAAAAATGAAACAATGACCAAGAAAGACATGGTCTCAAGCTTCAGAAAGCTTGCAGTCTAAAGGGAAAATCCAAAACCCAAATAGACTATCCCATTTCTCGTCCTCTTCTTCAGAAGATCCCAGCCACCTCATGTCCTATTATTCTACCTTGGAGTTTTCCTTCACTATTATTTTTGGGTCTTCGCATTCCCAAGGGATTCATTCCCTTACATTCTACTGTGGCATCTGTTTACACTAAACCTTTTCCAGCCTGTGTTTCCTCTTGCCTTTTAGGTTGTTTCATCAGAAATCAGTGTTCTTTTCCTGCTGGAATCATGGGGCAGGTGTGTCTAATCTACTTCTGGTCAGAATACGTAGTTACTTTCTGTTTGGGGATCTATGGCAGAGACTTGTGAGTGTCTTCTAAACATTCATTCTACCCTTTTTTCTCGTAACATAACTGGTATTTGAAATCCTGTGGTTTAACTAGAGCCAACTCTTACCAGCTCCCAAAAGCCAACTATATTTTTAGGAATTGTCAATAATCATTGGTATCTTAAAAATGACCATGGTGATAATATTTATACATACCACATACCACAGAAATTATCAAATACTTCAGTTAGGGGGCTTCCCCTCCACCCAAACTGGATTATTAGTGCACCACTGGGAGTGAATATGGTGAATTTGCACCCAACCAAAAGACTACATTTCCCAGCCTCCCCTTGCAGTGAGATATAGCCAAAGGGTCAATGAAATATGAGAGAACATGTCATGTAGGACTCCCAGAAACTCCTTTTAGAAGAGATCCCCCTTCTTCATTATTGCTGCCTGAACTATTATAATAATATGATGTCTGGAATTCCAGTAGCCATCTTGGATCATAAGATCAAGGAGAACCAGATGCAGCCTGATTCCTAACTAATGTAGGGTTAAGACAGAAAAAGAAGGTTGAGGGCAGTGCCTGTGGCTCAAGGGAGTAGGGTGCCGGCCTCATATGCCAGAGGTTGTGGGTTCAAACCCAGCCCTGGCCAAAAAAAGAAAAAAGAAAAGAAAAGAAAAGAAAAGGAAGGTAGAGAGAGAGCCTGAGTGCAGCCAAGTGAGTGCAGCCAGTTTGACCAGTGCCAGACTCTAACCACCCTGAACAAAGAAGTCTCCAGCAAGTCACCAGCCTGGGGCCACGGGAGAAGGGATGGATTATTATACTGAGTGACTTAAACACTATTTGTGCTCACCTTTCTGTGACAGTAGTTTATGTTTAAGCTTTATGGCCTGACATCAAGACAATGTTGGTCACGTATGGTTGTCAACAGAGAAGACGCCGTGCTCTGTAAAATATTTTAAAGGTTTATTTTGAGCCAAATTTGAGGACCATGACATGGAGCCATGCCTAAGAGTCTTGAACAAGTGGACTTAACCTGGTTGGGTTTTATACAGTTGGTTTTATACAGTTCAGGGAATATAGAAACTCCAGATAAAGTCATAAATCAATAAATGGAAGGCACACATGAGTTTGGCCCTAAAATGAAGGACATCTTGAAGTGAGGGGTTACATGCTGTAGGGGGGTTTAAAGATTCTTTGCTTGATAATCAGCTGAAAGATTGTCTAAATGACCTGGCCATCAGCAGAAAGGAATGTTTGAGTTATAAGAGTCTATTGAATCCATTTTTATAAGTGGTGAGAGGTGCAGGTCCAGTTTCAGTCTTTTACAAGTGGTTATCTAGTTCTCCCAATACCATTTATTGAATAGGGATTCTTTTCCCCAGGATATGTTCTTGTTTGGTTTATCAAGGATCAGTTGGCTATAAGATGTTACTTTCATCTCGTGGTTTTCTATTCAGTTCCAAATGTCAATGTCTCTATTTTTGTGCCAATACCATGCTGTTTTGATCACTATGACCTTGTATTATATCTGACAATCAGGTAGGGGGATACACCAACATGTTTTTTTATTACTAAGAATTGCCTTGGCTATATGGGATTTCTTCTGGTTCCATACAAATTGAAGAATTATTTTTTCCAAATCTTGAAAGTATGATGATGATATTTTAATGGGGATTGCATTGAACCTATAGATCACTTTGGGTAGTATAGACATTTTGACAATGTTGATTCTTCCCAGCCATGAGCATGGTATGTTCCTTGATTTTATATCCTGAGACATTGTTATATTTTCCCACCACTTCCAGGAGTCTTGTGGTTGAGTTTTGGGGGTTATCTAAATATAAGATCATATCATCGGCAAAGAGAGTTTGATCTCCTCTGCCCCCATTTGGATGCCCTTTATTTCCTTCTCTTGCCTGATTGTATTGGCTAGAACTTCCAGCACTGTGTTGAATAGTAGTTGTGATAGATGGATAAAAGATTTAAATCTAAGGCAGGAAACAATACAAATCCTTGAAGAAAGTATGGGAAAAACACTTAAAGATATCAGCCTGGGGAAAGATCTTATGAAGAAAACTTCCATGGCAATTGCAACAACAACAAAAATAAACAAATGGGACTTAATTAAACTGAAAAGCTTCTGTTCAGCTAAGAAAACAACAACCAAAGCAAATAGATAACCTTCAGAATGGGAAAATATATTTGCATCTTATTAATTGGACAAAAGCTTGGTAGCTAGAATCTATAGAGAACTCAAATTAATCAACAACAAAAAAGACCAAACAATCCCACATATCACTGGGCAAGAGAAATGAATAGAACCTTCTCTAAAGAAGACAGACAAATAGCTAACAAATATATGAAAATGCACATTGTCCCTAATCATCAGAGAAATGCAAATCAAAATTATCCTGAGATATCACCTAACCTCAGAATGGCGCACATCCCCAAATCTCAAAGCTACAGATGCTGGCATGGATGTGGAGACATGGGAACACTTTCACTGCAAACTGGTGGGACTGCAAACTAATATAAGGCTGGTGGGACTGCAAACTAATACAACCTTTTTGGAAGGAAGTATGGAGAATCCTCAAAGAACTCAAATTAGACCTCCCAAACTGGTGGGACTGCAAACTAATACAACCTTTTCGGAAGGAAGTATGGAGAATCCTCAAAGAACTCAAATTAGACCTCCCATTTGATCCTGCAATTCCATTACCAAGCTCTACCCAGAAGAAAATAAATCCTTTTGTCATAAGAACATTGGCAGTAGACTGTTTATTGCAGCTCAACTTACAATCGCCAAAATGTGGAAATAGCCTACATGTCCATCAACCCAGGAATGGATTAACAAGCAGTGGTATATGTATACCGTGGACTACTATTCAGCCACTAAAAAAGATGGAGACTTTACATCTTTTGTATTAACCTGGATGGAGGTGGAACACATTCATCTTAGTAAAGTATCACAAGAATGGAGAATACTCTATTCTAATATGAAGGCAGTAGATGAGCTAATACAAGGGGGGTATAGGGGAAAGAGTAAGAGGGGAGAGGGAAGGTGGGTGGGGGTTGGGGGCTCACAGTGTATGGCACATCTCTTGGGGGTGGGACACAATTATAAGAGGGACTTTAACTGATGCAATCAGTGTCACCTAATGCTTTGTGCCCTCAATGAATCCCAAATAATAAAAAATAAAAATAAAAAATATTGTTGGCTGGACACAGTGACTCACTACTATAATCCCAGCACTTTAGGAGGCCGAAGTGAGTGGATTGCTTGAGCTCAGGAGATCCAGTCCGGCCTGAGCAAGAGTGTGAGACCTCATCTCTAAAAATAGCTGGGTTGTGGCAGGCATCTGTAGTCCCAGCTACTCAGGAGGCTGAGGCAAGAGAATCACTTGAGTCCAAGAATTTGAGGTTGTTGTGAGCTATGACACGAGGGCACTCTACCTCAGGGCGACTGAGTGAGGTTATCTCAAAAAAAAAATTTATTTTATGTAGCTGACACACACACAAAAGATAAAAGATAAGGGTCTCTTAATCAGAGACAAGCTATTGGCCATATATTTGTTGTATAAATTATGGCCAGGTTTGTCCTGCATAGCCGGAGACCTGTTGATTATCTACAAAGTGGATCTCCAAGACGGGAAGGTGGTGACGAGGCATGTCTGACCTCCTTTCTCATGGCTACAATTTTGTTTTAGGGTATCCTCTTGACCAAGAAGGGGTCCAGTCATTTAGCTGCTGGGTGGGGAGAGCTTTAAGATTTTATTTTAGTTCACAGCTATTTACCAACAGGGTTTTAAACATTTAAAAATGCTACCATTGCCCCATAAGTGACTCCCTCACAGCTTAGGAAAAGACCCCTATATTGCCTGGTTGCAGGAAGATGAGGCCCAATGGAGAGAACAAACACCCAAACACCATGTTTAAAAGAGGAAGGGCTTTATTACAGCTGGCAGAGTGGCGGCAGACCCATAGTCCCAGAATGGCCACTCTCCATGACTGGCTCAGGTTTCTCCTTTTTATCCCCAGTCAAAAAGTTCTGGCCCGTGGGTACCTTTCTCATTAGGCAGTTTGACTCAAGCTGTAGAAGTGGGTTGGGCTTTTAAGAACCAGGGGCTTTTGGCTCGGCGCCTGTGGCTCAAGCAGCTAAGGTGCCAGCCACATACACCTAAGGTGGCGGGTTCGAATCCCCAGCCCAGACCCACCAAACAACAATGA
>NW_003852588.1:728384-735781 GCF_000181295.1 Otolemur garnettii
TTTATAGAAGTGGAAGCAAGCGTTAGTTTCCAGGTCCCAGGAAATTAAGTTTCTACAAATTCCTCAGAGCTGAGTCTGCACAGGGAGGACCTTGCAGGTGTATCCTGGGGGCCTCCTGAGAAGACCTCTGCTCTCTTAGACCTCACCGTTTCTGGGTCTATGCCCTCAGTCTATGGAGTAGATCTGTCACGTGTCTTTCTGTTGTTAATTGGCTCCCTCTTGAATTCTTTCTCATGTGAGGCCAACAACTGACTTGGCTGGCAAGTTCAGGGGCTCCTCTCCCTTTGTTGGAACACCCCCAAATCACAATGATCATAGGGGCCTGGTACCCTGTTAGGTAATTGCCCCAGAGAAGCCCCTTCCCCAGAAAGCCCCTTCCTGCTTTCAACAGACCAAGACTAGCTGTCTCACTCTTAAAGTTACAGCTCCTTTCCAAGCACAGGGAGTTGCCCTCTGAACAACAGGGAGTTGCCTGCTAGACATCTCCTTATCTCTCAGTCGCAAAACTTACCTCATCTCCCTGTCTCAATTACCCACTGAAATTTTCAAACTTAGGGCCTGCCCCTAGCGGCTCTTCCCACCAGAGCAGTAACTCCTTATTGGCTATTCTACCATCCATCGCCATTGCGAGACTTCCCTAGCTGAACCTATATAAGGGTGCGCTTCTCTTTTAGTTCCTCCTCCTCTTCTCTCTCTCCTCTCTGCTCTTCTCCTCTCTCTGCTCTTCACTCTCTTTTTTCTCCCCTCTTCTTTCACCTCTTCTCTCTTCTTTTCTCTCCTCCTTGGTGCTGCTCTGCATTATCCCTCACCAATAAAGACCTTTGGTACAAGCCTTGGTCGTCTGTGAGATCTCTGCCAGTTGAGTGCCGCCCTTTCACACCCTAACTCCAGACCAAAAATTAACTGCTACCCTTTTTAACCCATTTTTTATTTGGGAGTTTCTATCATCTATAGTGACATTTGCTCTTAACTGACATAGGGCCCAGCTGAGAGCGAATTTAACATCAAGAAGACACATATTTTCTCTTGCAATATCATTAATGTCCCCATCACAGAGGCTCACAGATGTTACGATTCAGTTACATCATATTTTTCATCACATGGGCTACAGTTGCCACCTACCTTACCTTAATCTTCTCATGAATCGGCCTCTGACGTTTTCTTCTTTATTTTGATATTTGACAAGTGATTGAATTTCCTTACAAGTCCTGAATTCTCCTAGAAATTTCTGTGCCTTTCATTTCAGCCACTTTTCCACACAAACAGCAGCTGGTTGGTGCCATCTGCCAGTTGACAGTGTTAGGACTCAGAAACCAATATCCCCAAATTTGGCATCTTGACATGCTGGACTGAATGAATTTACCTGAAGGTCTCTCTGACCTACCCTTCTTCCATAGGATGTCCAAAAAATTTTAACTTCCTTTATCTGATTGAGATCCAGACCCACCAAGCGCAATTGTTCTTTTCCTCCCCTCCCTGTAAGACCAGGAATGTGACCACACCTGAACAAGCTCTGTAACAAGGCAAACTCTCATCTCCCAGGCGCATTCACATTCCAAACAGAACTATTTGCCAGTTACTCTTTGTTTCACATCCTTTCACCTCCCTAGTAATCCTCTATAGAATTCCTCTTTACTTCCTCCCTTAACAGTATTGTTACTGAAAGCTCAGCACTTGTCGTCCTCTGAAGCTGCCTTAAGGACGAGAACAACTCCTTTGAGGAAAAGGAAAGAGAAGTTTATTACTTTGCCAGAAAAGGAGGAAAAATGTCAGACTCTCATCCCAAAATACCAGGTAACCTGTATATAAGTAGAAACACAGAGCTTTTAAAAGGGAGGGCCTATTGCAGTTGAATTATGGTTAATGATTATAATCATCCAGTCTCTACCAAAGGCAAAGCCAGTGACCTCCACTCACCTGGGAGGCCCACCTGGTCCATCTTCTGCAATGCAAAGAAAAAAAGACATTCCCTTGGCCCTCCTAACCTTAGAGGTAGGAATATAGGTCTCAGTTTCCAAAAAGAGTGGGGAAAGTTTTCAAGAGACAGAAAACATTTTTGAGGAGAGGGGAAGGGTTTCAAGCAATTCCATCTGTTCCAATATAAGGTTCTAAACTCCACTGGGGAAATGAGTTTTCAATCAGCCTGAAGGAGCCAACATATACACATTAAAATCAAATTTGTATGCCTTATTGTCTAGTTAATCATTCCACCTCATGTCAGTGCTTTTTAAGTGAAACTTTGTGAGCTGAGAGCCTTGGTCCCTTAGTCCCTACCAAGGTGTGCTTGTGCAGGAGCCAAGCTTAGGCTGTTCGTCAGGTGTCTACAAGGGGAGGAGGGAAGATGAAATGCTGCAGGAAGATAAGGCCCAATGGGGAGAACAAACACCCAGACACCATGTTTAAAGGAGGAAGGGCTGTATTCCAGCCAGAGGAGCAGCGGCAGACCCAGAGTCCCAGAATGACCACGCTCCCCGACTGGCTGTCTTCTCCTTTTTATCCCCAGTCAAAGAGTTCTGGCCCATGAGTACTTTCTCACTGGGAAGTTTGAATCAAGCTGGAGAAGCAGATTTGGGGTTTTACAGAACTGCAGTTTTATAGAAGCAGAAGCAAGTATTAGTTTCCAGGTCCCAGGAAGTTAAGTTTCTGCAAATTTCTAAGAGCTGAGTCACCAGGGGGAGGACCTGGCAGGTGTACCCTTGGAATCTCCTTGAGGAGACCTTTGTTCCCTCAAACCTCACTCTTTCTGAGTATCCTCTCTCAGTAGCAGCAGAATCAGCTCAGGCACATTAGGGGCAAGCTCCAGTTAAAATGTATCATAGTTAGACAAAATATTTACTAAATGAGTGAAAACAGTGATGCAAGTGAGCTCCTTTTTCTGCATAATCTAATTATGACCAAAACACAGTTTGTGCCTATTTTTATTCAATGGGTAAATGTGAAAGAAATTTAATCTGCTTGTAAGGTGATTGAGTGATCAATTTGTTTTTCCTAAATTAACTCAATCAGCCAGATGTTAGGCATTATATATGTAATTTCCAAATTTATAAAATAAGTCCTATGAAACAAATTAGCCAATTTCATTATTGCAGGAAGATAAGGCCCAATGGAGAGAAAGAGTACCCAAACACCGTGTTTATAAAAAGAAGGGCTTTATTTACCAGATGGGAGCTTATGGCATAGAAGAATTCCAAATGCTGGTGCTCCCCTTTTTATTGACAGTCAAAATATTCCAACCCATAAGTACCCTCCTCACTGGCCACTTTTAATCAAGTGGGAGATGCTATTCCAGCCCCGACAGGATTACAAGATTTCACACAAGTAGAAATTTCCAAGTTCCAGGAAGTTAAGTTTACAAATTTCCAAGAGCTGAGTCACCATGGAGAAGACCCTGCAGGTATATCCTTGTGGTCTCCTTGAGAAGACCTGTTCTCCTAGACCTCAGTCTTCTCGGGTATCCTCTCTCATTCCCCCTTTTGAGACTCCAGTAAATTTTAATTTGGGGTCTCAATATCAGCTTGCTTCTACTAGTGCCAATATTAATTACTTTTCAGCACTGAGATTTTGGGAACTCTTCTTGGGTTCTCTTATCAGGCCTTAATAGTTCCATGTTGGTGGGCTAATATACATACAAGTTTTTACTTTTCCTTGTGTGATATTCTTCCCCTCCTTTTCCCAAAGTCTAAAGTCTAATTAAGACAAGTCCCTCAAGGAGTTTCCTTAGGCTTCAGCTGTGCATTGACCAGCCAGCTCCCAGTATGTGGCTGGAGCAGGGCATGTTGATCATCTTCAGTTACCTTTATTTCCCAAGGAGCAGTGAAGCTCTATTCAGCCAGCTGTGATGACTCCAGGTGAGGATTCCCTCCACCTTTGCTGCTGTGTGTGTGGTCAGGATGATGGTGTAAAGTCTTTTCTACCTTGGTTTGAGGGGGTCCAGGTTCTGATCCTGGACCTAAACTTAGTCTCTTTGATCCTCCAGAGAGAAAGAATGTACAGACACAAAAGACCAAACAGAATATAGTTAATTATCCAAGTGGAGGCTCGGCACCTATAGCTCAACTGGCTAAGGCACCAGCCACGTACACCTAAGGTGGCGGGTTCGAATCCCCAGCCCAGACCCACCAAACAACAATGATGGCTGCAACCAAAAAATAGCCAGGTGTTGTGGCGGGCACCTGTGGTCCCAGCTACTTGGGAGGCGGAGGCAGGAGACACCCCTGAGCCCAGGAGTGGGAGATTGCTATGAGCTGTAATGCCACGGCACTCTACCCAGGGGGATAGCTTGAGGCTCTGTCTCAAAAAAAAAAAAAAAAAATTATCCAAGTGGAGATTTTCCCTGCTACTCTTTCTAGGGTTTTTGTTTCTTCAGTTCGGTGTTTCCCAGTTGTTTTAGGTGTCCCTGCTACATTGTAGAGGATTGATGGAGGCTTCTTTTAACAACACCAGTGGCAAGGCCTGTAACCAAGTAAGCTTTGCTTCCTGGCAGCGTTTACTGATACATTTTCTTATGGCCCTGATCAGGCACTTTACCCTGTTCAAGCTTTGAAGCCTATAAGTTACATATAATTTTCAGGTGATATTCAAAGCTCTAGCTTATTATTTACACTATTTCTCTTATGAAGGCTAGCCCATTGTCAAATTAAAACCAGAGTGGCAACCTAAACCATGGGATGATTTCTCTGGGCAACATTTTTACCACTTCAAGAGTCCTTTTTATCCCAGTGGGAAAGGCTTTTACCTATCCCAAGTATGTGCAGACCATTACCAGTGAGAACTTGTTCCGTCTACACCTGGGCATTTCAGTAAAGTCCACCTGGAAGTCCTCAAAAGGTGTTGTTCCATATGACTGGATTCCTGGGGGTACCATTGGTCCTTGGAGCATGTTGAACTGACTACAGGTTACACACCATTGACTGACAGGTTTGGCCAAGGCTGCCAGGTAGGAGCTGTAGAAGTACCAGCCTAGCAACTTTACCAAAGACTTCTGCCCCAGATAAGTGCTCTCATGTATGGCTGTCACCAAGGTTTCTCCTAGAAGCTGGAGGACTGCTACTCATCTATCTGGCATCTTCATTCATCTTCCCTCCATTTCCTGGCTTCTCTCTGCTGCCAACTATTCCTTCTCTTCCCAGGAGTAGATAGGTGAGAGCTATGGAACCCATGGGATGAGAGGAGCCACTCACAACACCTGGTACAGCTTGGATGCAGCCCTTTTTGCTCCAGTACTGACCCGAGTATTCCCTCTAGTGATGGTGGAAGTATCTCATTGATGTCCACAACAGTATATCACTGCCACTTTGGGGGGTTTCCATACTGCTCCTAGCAATTGAAGTATCTCCTGCTGATACTTAATGTCCTTTTACCCAGAATTTAATAGTCCTCCTTATACAATGCCCTGTGTACTTGGAGAGTCAGAAAAGCATGCCTGTCTGTGTAGATATTCACATTTTTCCCTTGACTTAGTTCTAAGGCTTGAAACAAGGCAATGACATCAGCCTTCTTAGCTGATGTTCCTTGGGGTAGGGGCTTAGCCTCTACAATCTCTGTTAAGGTAACCACTCCATACCCAGCCCACTGCTCACCTTGTGCCATCGTGTAACTGCTTCCATCTACATGCAAGTCCCTATCTACATTGTCCAAGGAAATTCAGGTCTGCTGGAATACACATTATCTATAACTTCTGTACGGTCATGCTCAGTCTCTCTTCCACTGACAGGAAGGAGGATGGCCAGGTTAAGGTTATTACATACTTCTATTGTTATGCATGGATTGCCACATATTAAGCTTTGGTACTTAGTTAATCTTGCATTAGTGAGACAGAAGTGTCCTTTAGTGTCCATTAAAGTGACCACAGAGTGGGGTACTTTCACTCTGAGATTCTGCCCTAGAGTCAGCTTATCAGCTTCTTACACAAGGACAGCAGTAGTGGCTAGAGCCTGTAAGCATGGTGGCCATCCTTTGGCCACTCCATCCAACTGCTAAGAGAGGTATGCTACAGGTCTTGGCCAGGACTCAACCATTTGGTTAACACACCTCACAGCCATCTTTCCTCTCTCAGAAACATACAGAGTGAAGGGCTTGGCAAAGTCTGGTAGCCTTAATGCAGGTGCAGTTATCTGGGAGAAGGCACATATGTTCTCCGTATTCTAAGGGCTCTCCTTCCTCTCCTTCAGTTGCCTCATACAAGGGCTTAGCCAAGACAGCAAAGTTGGAAATCAAAGATGATGGAAGTTGATCATACCTAAGAATTCACGAACCTGCTTTCGGCTCATCGGGGTGGGGAGGTGATTAATGACCTGCCTCTGTTCCATGCCTAGATTCCTCTCCCTCTGCTGGATAATAAATCCTAGATAATGTAATTGCCACTGGAAAATCTGGGCCTTCTTCTTAGACACTTTATAGCCACATACCTTTAGATGTCGTAAAAGATAGTCCCTGCCTCAGTCACAACTGTCTGGGGTAGGGTGTCCTAAGAGGAGGTCACCAACATACTGAAGCAGTACACACCCTAATTCCTCAGCTGAAAATTTCTGGAGGTCATGAGCCAGTGCTTCTCCAAAAATCATGGGTCAGTTTTTGAACTCCTGTGGCAATCTGGCCCATGTGTACTGGATCACAGTTTCTGTGTCTGACCTCTTTCACTGGAAAGCAAATAGCCTCTGGCTTTCCAGAGCCTGGCTTATACTGAAAAATGCATCTTTTAAGTCCAGGCAAGTGAGACGCTTGGCCTCTGCTGGCAGCAGACTCAGCAGAGTATATGGATTTGGCACAGTAGGATGTAGTGCTAGTTATACCATTTACTGGAAAATCTCATTTTAGGTTTTAATTTTTCCTGAGGTAGCTATATAGACACAGCAGATAACATTTAATACTGCACAATTTTTTCCAGTGTAGTCAACAGGCAAACTTTATTGAGTCTTAAGGCTTCAGAGCAAATATAACTACTGTATAAATTCAATACTCTTTGGCCAGTCTCTTAGTCCCATTTAACAGATCAGTTTAGTAAAACAGTTAAGTCTCCTTTTATGAGTTTACAGTGCAGATAAGGCTGAGATTTAATACAGGTGGGCCATAGCCTTTTTTCTCCTTTTAAACTATTTCTCTCTCTCCGATTTCTCTTTCCACTAGAGACAAATTACAGCAGAACCAACTCAGTTGCCAAAATAAACTGTACTTTCAGTATACTGGGTCTGATTATTTGCATAAATTGCAGTAAGAAAAATTATTTGTCATTTGGCTCTCCTTTCCTTTAAAATTGGCTTGGCTGGAACCTTTTATAAGGAATCTCAGGTTAAGACTTGGAAGCCTGGCTCAGCGCCTGTGGCTCAGGTGGCTAGGGCGCCAGCCACATACCCCTAGGGTGGCGGGTTCGAATCCAGCCCGGCCCGCCAAACACAAAT
>NW_003852588.1:735868-780173 GCF_000181295.1 Otolemur garnettii
TTGGAGGTTGCTGTGAGCTATGATGCCAGGGCACTCTACCCAGGGGGACAGCTTGAGGCTCTGTCTCAAAAAAAAAAAAGACTTGGAAGCCTTTCACAAACCCAGGTTTCATCTGTGCCATTAGATACCCATATGCATTGGGTAAATTCTTCTTCTCTTGAGGTTCCCAACCACATTTCAATTCCCAGACCTGTCAGAAAGTGACCCTCATTACTGACCACAGATCAGGAAATGTTATTGATGGGTATCTGGCTGGTTTTCCAAAGGACTTTTTTATTTGCCTTACAAAGTCAACCTTAATTTCTTAACACAGTCTGGACACCTCTGGAAATGCTATTCCAGCCAAAACCTTGGTAAAATAACCAGTGTCTTCATCATGTCCTATAGAACAAAACAGATTCTTATTGAACTTATGCAAATAACTGTATTGTCAGAAATTAAGAATACTTACAAATGGCTTTCAAATTCTGAAGAAACCAAAGAGAGAGGAAAAAATACACGTTTCAAATTCTACTCATAAGTACATACATTGCTTGAAAAGCTACAAATAGCTTAAAAGACAGAAAATGGTTCTCTTGACTTCTGCAAAGCAGAACACAGAAAGAATCAACAATATTTCAAACAAAAAGACGTAACAAACTCGCCCAGTTCCATGTGACTAATTTCTGTGCTGTTTGGGGTTAGGTTAGCAATACTCATAGACATTTTAACTTTCCAGTGAAAGTTCTAAAAATCTGCTTTTAATCCAAAGGTACTCAATTTTCAAAGACATCAGGAATTTGAATTCAAGAGAATTCATCAGCCTCTCTTAATATTTCTTTTTTAGGACAAACTTTGGACTTAGCCAGCTACATAAAACACTTTCTTTCTTTCTTTCTTTCTTTCTTTTTTTTTTTTTTTGATGAATTAAAATCATTACTGACAATATACATTAAGACAGACCAAAGTTTTATACATAAGAACAGACCAATGCTTTATAATATTGGAATATGCATATAACTATAATCTACACAAAATCAATCATCATTTCATATTTGACAATGTTTCTTATACATTTTTCATAAATCAAATAAATTTAATTTGTTTTCCTATGACTTTCAGTGGTCTTACTATTTCAAGAAGACCAAATTTAGAGTTGTGTTTTTTATTGTTTAGTTGGCCCAGGCCAAGTTTGAATCTGCCAGACTCGGTGCATGTGGCCAGCACTGCAACCACTGTGTTAAGGCGCCGAGCCCCAAATTTAGAGTTTTGATTTTGGAAGTTTTGTAAAATATCAAAGGTTTAAAGCACTTGTTTAAACAAGATTATAAGCCAAAAGATTTTAGAGGAAATACATAGTCACCTGAATCACTTGTAAACTCCTTCACAAATTCCCTTTTAAGAGCTTCATTTAACCTACACAGATAATTTATAAACATTCTAAACTTTCTTTAACTTTTGCCCTGCCTTTCCCTTTCTTACACAACCATTCTGTTTCAGGACAAAATTTATCACACAAGATTCTTTCCTTACACCATGCCATTTTTCTTTCTGTCTAATTTTTCTTACTTTCAAAAACTCACTTTCCATAAAACAGGATCACAGTCCACTATAAACTCAACCATTTACTTGGCTAAACTGATAATTAGAAGGTTTAAAAGGCAAGAATCTTATTCTTTGACAAAGACTCAGTTTTCCCAACAATTTAGTGGGAGATGCTATTCCAGCCCCCACAGGATTACAGGATTTCACACAAGTGGAAATTTCCAAGTTCCAGGAAGTTAAGTTTACAAATTCCCAAGAGCTGTGTCACCATGGAGAAGACCCTGTGGGTGTATTCTTGTGATCTCGTTGAGAAGACCTGCTCTCCTAGACCTCACCCTTTGCAGGTATCCTCCTTCATCATTACTGTGCAATCACTGAAATCACCCTCAAAGACAGACATATATACTTATGAAGAATATCAATGTGTCATTCAAGGAAAATAGTTTTTGAAAATTCATATTTAGAGCTTTTTATTAGCTATAAATCTATGAGAGATAGAAACAAAAGAGGGACATGCTTCTTGTTCTTGTTGATTAGGATAATATTCCAGCCTATTATAAATATTTTGGTTATTATAATGAGATGAAATTGAAGATGAAATAGCTGTGTGGGTCTAAGCAGAATTGGAATATTGTGCTTCAAATGTAGTGTATCAAAAATTATGCATTTGAAGCCAGATTGGTTTATCACAAAGATAATTAACTTACTTTGGTGGCTTTTACAGGCAACCCAAATGTCTTTCAGATACTGCTTTTTTATGCTCATTCCTAAATGGTACCCACTACATTCATGTCTTGCTATGGGAGCATCCAGCTGTCTAATTTGTAGTGTGTTTTTGGTTTTTTTGTTTTTTTTTTTACTCAGAGTCTCATCACTCTGTTGCCTAGGCTAGAGTGCAGTGGCATCAGACTAGCTCACAGCAACCTCACTCTCCTGGGCTCAATGGATCCTCCTGCCTCAGCCTCCTGAGTAGCTGGGACTACAGGCACCTGCCACCATACCCAGCTAATTTTTCTACTTTTAGTAGATACAGGGTCTCACACTTGCTCAGGCTGGAAATTTGCAGTTTCTTAATTGAGGCCAAGTTTCTTCCCTTGCTCAGGGCAGATAAATTTGTCTTCAAGAAACTACAAAGGTCAAAGGTAGTATAAACCCACACAAATCACCACTACCTACCACTTTCCAACACTACAATACAATTTGCTTAATAAATTGAGATTTATTTTTTATAATAGAAGAGAATAAATGTGTTGTATATTTGGAAGAAACATCTATTTTTCTATTTATACTTTTATCTTTTTAAAAGAAATGTGCAATAGAAATAGTTTCTATTTCTCATTTTTAGAAATAATCATATTTGCTTATAAATCATTATTTTTTAAAAGCAATTAATATCTTAAATTATACTGTTAGAAATGTTACTGCCCAAAGAGCGTATATTGCCCACCACATGGAAGGAAGCTGATGCACTGAGACAGCAGGAGTTGAAAACAAACCAAAAAAAAGGGCACTGAGTGAGGAGATGGGAGAAATTTCTCAAACCCATCTCCCTGAGAAGTTGGGGGCTAAGGCTTTTAAAGATAGTTTGATAGACAAAGTGATAGGAAATTGGGTCTGCTGATTGGCTGGGGATGAACTCATAGGATTGGGAAGCAGAAATAGTCTTATTCTGCTGAGTCAGTTCCAAGGTAGAGGGTCGCAGAACCTGTTGAGTGAGCTCCTAAGCGTGGCCACTGGTCACTGGACATTAGTCAATCTTCCCAAATTCTGAGCCTGGAAAATACCTCAAAGACCTGTCTTAGATTTTACAACAGTGATAATCTCTATAGGAGTAATTAAGAAAGCTACAAACCTTGTGACCATCCATTACATGACTCCTGAGTAGTAAGCAATTATAGGCAACCAAGTGAGGGAACAATGGCTGGTTATTTTTTTAACTATGCCTATAGCTTTGCAGAATTCAGGCCCCTACCACAGTTCCCACTTTGTGGCCCTTTATTAATTTTATAAAGGGTAGTTTCTGAAATAACATTATGAATTATTAATGCAAACTAAATGTTTTCCATGTATTAATATCTCTCAAAATTATATTAGGGTTAAAAAGTTTTATAGACATTGAATTTAACATGAAGGTAAATAGAAAAAATATGTACAAATATAATGAAAACAATGTGGCAGCCATTTTGGAATGTAACAAATTTATACTTATCAAAATTGGAAGTTTGACCTACTGGATTTAAAGCTGGGAGAATGGGTTTGTGTTCCAGCCCTGATCGCTGTACAAGCAGTGACTCATTATCAAGATGTCTTTATGTCTCATCATTTCCTTCAAACTGAACCAAACCTCAACTTATGTTGTAGACAATGACTCTATCATGGGCCACAGAATGCTGGTGTGGGGATCAAATGACATACTTGAAAAATTAAAAACAGGATTTCTGCATGTTTTTATCAAGCCTTGATGAGAAAGGTAGCTGATGGAAGAAGCCACAAGTTTTTGCTGTTTGTTTGTTTTCTAATTTGTTTGCTTTAAGCAGGAATTTTAAAAGGATGAAAAACTATACAAACAAGTGACTCGAAGAAGGCAAAATCCCTGCATTACCCATTGTCTTTTATTTTGAAAGATAGATAAGAAAGAAAGTTAGGAAGGATTCGCCGGCAAGTTACCATACAACATAAATTACAGCTGGGTGCCCATAGCTCAGTGGTTAGGGTGCCAGCCACATGCTTCAGGGATGGTGGGTTGGAACCCAGCCAGGCCTACTTAAAAAAAAAAAAAAGCTGGGCATTGTGGCGAGTGCCTGTAGTCCCAGCTACTAGGGAGGCTGAGGCAAGAGTTTGAGGTTGCTGTGAGCTATTGTTGCAGGAAGACAAGGCCCAACAGAGAGAAAGAGCACCTAAATACCATGTTTATAAGAGGAAGGGCTTTATTAACCAGCCAGGAGCTTACAGCATAAAAGAATTCCAAATGGCTGCACTCCCCGACTGATGTGGTCTTTCCCTTTTAATCTCCAGTCATAAAGTTCCAACCCACAGGTATGGTTATGGTTTTGGTTATGGTTTTACAGTATGGTTATGGTTTTTCATTGGCTAGTATGAATCATGTGGGAAATGCTATTCCAGCCCCCACAGGATTACAGGATTTCACAAAAGTGGAAATTTCCAAATTCCAGGAAGTTAAGTCTACAAATTCTTAAGAGCTGAGTCACCATGGAGAGGACCCTGCAGGTGTATCCTTGTGGTCTCCTTGAGAAGACCTGTTCTCCTAGACTTCACCCTTCTTGGGTACCCTCTCTCCCTATGACTCCACGGCACTCTACCAAGGGTGACTCTGTCTCAATAAAAATAAATAAATAAATAAATAAAACAAAAAAGAAAACATAAATCACATTTATATGGATCTTGTTTTTGTTTACTTAAGAGAGTAAAGAGCCTTCTTGTTTTATTGAAAGATTTGTTGAAATTATTCCTAGAACTATCGATGTGGAACCTGGAGCCTAGGGGTATTTGTTATGGGAAACCACACTCTTCATAAGGTTTTGATGTAGAGGGACATGTTTACCTACTTAAAGAAGAATATGCTTGATAACGTTGTGCTACCCTGCCAACAATGACCTCAGAGACCTTGTTTTGATTAATACAGTGACAATAGGTGATCGTGTGGATTGTCAAGCTGTGGAACACCCCTGATGCCGCCCCATACACACACAAAAAGATATTTTTTCAAGTGAAATACAGAAGTAGCTGTTTTAACTTTAAAGGGTAATATAAAAATTAAATTCCCCATGACATACTAAATGCGAAAACTTTTTATAAGCTGTAAAATAATACATACAGGCAAGATGTCAATCATTTTTTAAAAAGCCAAAAAAAATAAGAATGTTTAAGTAACAATGACAAATATCGCTGCAGAAAGGCAAATATTTTTCATATGACCTTGATGATCTTTACTTGTGAGGTACAGCACATAGGTATTAATAAATGCCGCTGTTACTTGAGGAGCGTTGTTGAAGTCCGTTCGTTTTCTGAGATGTACCCTATGTCCTTTTCCCCAATATCACCTCCCTCTCTTATCTCCCTTCCCCACTTCTCTCTTCGTCACAGGCCAGGGTCCCCAAACCGCACCTGCCAGGGGGAATTGAAATTCCCTGGTTCTTAATTGTGCAGGATAGTCTAACTCTTCTGCAACTCAACTATGCTCTCCTAGGCAAGGGATAAATAAGAAAATAAATAACCTGTAAGTTTCATAAGGGAGGAGATGTTTACATAGTATCAGAAAAGCTCCCCCCCAAACCATTTTACTTACTAAGGGAAAGAAGAGCAACCTTCAGGAGGGGAAGCGGGCAGACAGCACCTCCGTCAGCGGTGTGGGGAACCTTGCTGAGAATGAGACCAACTGGAAAGGGCTGCGTGGACCGCGGCGCTGAGAACCCCGCGTCCCTCTGTGTTCCTACAAAGGGGTGCGGTCTGAGTTTAACCACGAGGAAACATCAGACCAGTCCAAACTGAGGGTCATCCTACTAAATAGCCTGTAATCTTCAAAAGGCATGAAGTCGAGGAAAGACTGAAACTGTGGGAGGCTGAGACCGGCGAGGGAAGGCCGTGAGAGCCTTCAGACTGGACAGCTGTGCGGAGTGGACATGTTTGGGGCAGCTTGCCAAATGCAATGGGGGTCTGAGGATTAAGCGGTAGTGGTGATGCATGGTGTTAACTTCCTGATATGAATGGTTACTGTATGGTTATGGAGGAGAAAGCTTTGTAGAAAATACATCTGAAGAATTGGGGGTGGGGTGGGGCATCACATGGGCAGATTACTTTCAAATGGTTTAGGAAAAAATAGTTATGTACAGTACTTACCACTTCCCTTTAAGTTCAAAAGTTTCACTTAAAAAGAAAAGGAAAAAAGTGAAAAGAAGAAAAGAAATACATTAGGTAATAGCAGTGAGAACACAGTACACTCAGAACAAGGGGATAGAGAAGCAGGTCCGAGTTTTCTAAGATGGTCAAAGCAGAATCGGTCTGGACGCGCCAGTCGGCATGATTCAAAGGATGTTTTCGTTTGGGAAAGGGAATTGGGACGATTAATATTTTACATAGTTTCAAATAGGGAATTAGAACAGGAAGAATATCAATATTTTTCTTACGATACAAGAGGATAATACAAGAGAGCAGTAAAGATAATGATAGTAATATAAAAGAAGTGAAACAAAACGAGCAGACACGAAAAACAGTCCACCGGTTGCTCTTCCTGGGGCCAATGTAGAAAGGCGCGCGACCTGATGGAGGCGGGATGGACGGGAGGGGTCTCCTGCCTGAAGAGCGGAGAAGTCTTCAGATTTACCAAAAAGGGGAGCTACTTCAGTAAGGAGACTCCGGAAAGACTACAGGTCGGCGGAGTTTGGGTGGGGTGAGTGACGCAGGGAGGTCACCAGATGCACTGCGCGGTAGTTGGCGCTCTTGGGATCCGGGCAGCGCGGTCAGCCAAGAGCTTGCGAGTTCGACCTCGGGGAACACAGCGAGGCAGTGCCTGGGAACCCACTGCCTGCCTGGTTGCCAGGCTACGGGACCCTCTCATTATGTTAATGGACTCTAATGAGGAGAGCCAGCAGAACTGAAGTAAACAGTAATTACAGGCAGGGCCGTGCAGGCTCTGCGGAGGAGTGCAGTGGTAATTTGTCCCAAAGGCGAAGGCGGAAGGCTTTGACTTCTCAAACCTGCGGGCTGAGAGCTACTGCGTTGTGCTGAGAGCTCTGCAGACTCTGAAGAGCCACAGGGTCGAAAATTCTCACCTTCTCCCAGGCAGCTGGTCTGGATAAGGTGGAAGCACGTGCTCCCAGGCCCAGGGCCAGGTGAAGGTGTCCGGCTCCCAGCCCTGCGGGCAGCCACTGCTCCCTGGCTCCCCTCCAGAGGAGAGGACCCAGCGGGCGAGAGAAGACCCCAGGACAGGCCCCTGAAGGAGGGGGAGCAGCTGAAAGTTATTTCCCTGTTCCAGGCACATCGTTTTCCTCACATGTGTACCTACAGCCCCAGTACACACAACCTCTACTTGTAGCTTTAATTTGAGGCTCCAGAAATTCTCTGACCTCTGTGTCCTCCTGTTCTGGTATTTTCAGTAAGGCATTTCAGTTGCTCTAAAAGTAGGTAAAACTGTCTTTCTCAAGCAGAAAAGTCTTCTCACTGTTTTCACTGTTTGTACTAAATCAGAAAAGTATTTATTTACACTTCATTTATGGTGTGGCAGGAGTTCCCACAAATCAAAGCAATTTTCCACTAAATGTTTCTGTGAAAATGCTGACATACTGGAAGAAGCACAATTTAAATTTATTCAGAGGTCACATTTTAACACTAAGCAGACTGAAAACATCTGAAAAAAACTCTTAAATAGTCCTCTCTCCTGTCAACGTCTTCAACCTGGAATATCACCCTCACACTTGACTCTGTGCAACTGATGGTTTAACGCACGCCAGCCGTGCACCGACATGCACTGGCCAGGACTCTTAGACATCCACATTCAGTGTTGGTTAGATGCAAAGAGCTACGTACACCCTCCTAGTAGATAGGAAGAGGGTGGGGTTTGCTTGTTTTGAGACACAGTCTCATTGTGTTGCTTGGGCTAGAATGCCGTGGTCTCAGCCTAGTTCACAGAAACCTCAAACTCCTGGGCTCAAGTGACCCTCCTGCTTCAGCCTCCCAAGTAGCTGGGACTACAAGGAGGCTATAGTCTGCCCCACGCCCACCTAACTTTTTTCCCTATTCTTAATAGAGACTGGGTCTTGCTTTACTCAAGCTGGTCTTGAACTCCTGAGCTCAAGCAATCTTCCACCTTGGCCTGGCAGAGCTCACAGATTATAGAGATGAGCCACCACAACCAGCAGAAAAGGGTGGTTTTAAAAGCATTAAAGCATTTAAAAATATTAAAACCCCTGGCTCGGGACCCATAGTTCAGTGCTTAGGGTGCCAGGCACATGCACCAGGGCTGCTGGGTTTGAACCCGGCCTGAACCCATTAAACAAAAAGAATAACCAGGCTTTGTGGTGGGCACCTGTAGTCCCAGCTACTTGGGAGGCTGAGGCAAGGGTATCGCTTGAGCCCAAGAGTTTGAGGTTACTGTGAGCTGTAATGCCATGGCACTCTACAAAGGGTGACATAGTGAGACTCTGTCTCAAAAAATTAAATATATATAGATGTAGATTAAACACATATACACACGTACACCTGTTGAACTAATAAACAAATTCAGTGAAGTTGCAGAATACAAAATCAACAAGCAAAAATTAGTTGTGACAGTAACAACTATGTTTTTGGACATGACACCAAAACACAGGCAACAAAAGCAAAATCAGACTAATGAAACTATATCAAAATTTAAAACTTCTTTGCACCAAAGAACACAATCAACAGAGAGTAAAGAGACTAGGTGAGGTAGCTCATGCCTGTAATCCTAGCATTCTGGGAGGCTGAGGCAGGTAGATTGCTTGAGCTCAGGATTTTGAGACCAGTCTGAGCAAGAGTGTGACCCCCATCTCTAAAACATAGCCAGGTGTTATGGTGGGTGCCTGTAGTCCCAGCTACTCAGGAAGCTGAGGCAAGAGAATTACTTGAACCCAAGAGTTTATGGTTGCTGTGAGCTATGAAGCTATAGCACTCTACTGAGGGTAGCAAAGTGAGACTCTGTCTCAAAAAGAAAAAGAAAAACTAGCTGGGTGTGGAGGTGGACACCTGTAGTCTCAGCTACTTGGGAGGCTGAGGCAGGAGGATCACTTGAGCCCAAGAGTTTGAGGTTGCTGTGAGCTATCATGCCACAGCACTCTACCCAGAATAACAGAGTCAGACTCTGTCTCAAAAAAAAAAATAAAATAAAATAAAAAAAAGAGAGAGAGAATAGAGGCAGCCCATAGAGTGAGAGAAAATATTTGCAAATTTTGTATCTGATAGGGATTAATATCCATACTATGTAAAAAACTCCTACAACTCAACAATAACAACAATAAACAACTCAATTAGAAAATAGCGAAAGGATCTGAATAGACATTTTCCCATACACAAATGGCCAACAAGCCCATGAAAAGATGTTCAACATCACTAATCAGGAGGGAAATGTAAATCAAAACCATGTTGAGATGTCACCTCACACCCATTAGGATGGCTACTGTCACCAAAATAAAACACGAATGTTGATAACATGAAGAAATTGGAACCCTTGTGCACTGTTGGTGGGAATGTAAAATGGTCCAGCCTTTATGGAAAACAGTATAATGGTTCCTCAAAAAATTAAAAATACAATTATCACATGACCCAGCAATTCTACTTCTGGGTCTATGAGGGCTGTTTGGAAAGTATCCAGCCATTCTTAATGATATTTTTTCATATTACATGGCCAGATACTTTCTGGACAGCCCAAAAGAAGCCAAAGCAGGGTCTTGAATCCCCGTGATATAGCAGCATTATTTGCAGTAGACCCAAATTAGAAGAAACCTGAGTGTCAAAGGACAAAGGGCTAAGCAAAATACATATACAATGGAGTGCTGTTCAGCCTTAAAAAGGAAGGAAATTCTGACACATGGGCGAAACTCAAGGGAGTTTTTTTTTTATTTTTAATTTTTTTCCCTTTTATCCTCAATTGGTGAGACCACACCAGTTGAGGATATTATATTAAGTAAAAGAAGCCAGATATCAAAGGGCCAATTCTAAATTATTCCATTTATCTGTGGTACCTAGAGTAGTCAGATTCATCCAGACAGAAAGTAGAATGGTGGTGGCCAGAGGCTGGGGAAGTAGGGACTGGGGAGTCCTTGTTTAAGGGGTATAGAGTTTGAGTTTGGGGTGATGATAGCTCTGGAGATGGAGGATATTGATGGTTGTTGGACAATGTGAATTTACTTAATGCTGTCAAACTGTGCACTTAAGATGGTTAAAATGGTAAATTTTATGTTGTATGTATTTCACATTAAAAATAAAAGTTATATTCCTTCTAAGCTAGAGTTCCTTAATGTGACTTGAGGTTGTGTTAATAACAAAACCGATAAACAATAGTGCAACACAAATTGCTCCCACTGTAACCCTTGGATTGAGGAGACCCAGGCAGAATGGCTGTTAGTGCTGTACATTTGAAACTACAGGGAAGCAGATTTTAACTCAATGGAATTGTTACTATATCAAAAACAAAGTCCTATTGGGGGTGCCCAACCCGTGGGCCACAGGCTGCATGCTGATTTTGTGAGGACTTTGTCTGCTTATCTGTTGTGTTGGATATCATGGAAAGTATGCATCAGCTTTCGTTCCTGTTTGTGTATTTAATGTGTGGCCCAAGACAACTCTTACTCTTCCAATGTGGAGCAGAGAAAAAGAAATGGTTGGACACTCCTAAATCAAGCACTTACAGATTAGTAAGATAAAGGATACAATAATCTGAAGCAAGGCAAATAAACTCAAGTCACTTAAGAAACCATATCCTATGATTTCAGGGAATATGCAAATCTCAGCCACTGAGACCAACAATGTCTGGTCCTCCTTTCCTGGCTGGACTTTGCTGGCAGTTGAAAAAAAAATAGAAAGAAAATTTTCAAAACGTTCCTTCATGAGCTGATAATGCCAGTAAAGGCAGTTCTATGGGTTGAAGAAGTTTAAACGTGTGATATATCTCAGCAATACAGATGGAACCTCAAATATTTTGAACCATTTTGGGGCTGGATTGTGTGATTTCCAAGGTAGTGGGTAAGAGTAAAAAAGAACCCACTTTAAGACTAAAATGTAATATAAATAGCTTGAGCAAATAGAGTTTTGACATGCTGATATTTAATGTTCTTCATTTGGAAGAGGAAAAAATTGAAAGATTTATGAGTGAATGGATTTTAAAAACTCATCCAGATACAGAATTTGGAGAAACACTTCCCACAAAGCCGGAGAATGCTAGTAAATGGATGACAACAACCTGAACCAAACGCAGGGAGCCCAAGAGCTTCAGGGTGGGGTTCAGAAAAGTCAGGAAGAGGAGAGGCAATGATACCAAAAACTGTAAAATTTAACCACATTTTGTTAGTATAATTTTAACCCAAAAATGCAGAATGAAGGATGAGGTAAGGGGAAGTGAAGCACTAAACCCCCACTTCCGAGACGCGGAATTAGCAGATGCTGCCTACCTCTGACGAACCTGGAAGTTCTGAATAATAAATCAACCCTTCCCTCTTTCTTCCCTCGCCCTCTCTCCATTTCTCCCTCTTTATTTGTTACATTAAGTGAGAATATAAAAACAGTGTTTGTAACACTGAATATTTGTTCCAAAAAATATGTATGACATTGATTAAAAATAATAAAACTGACTTAAAAGAAAAGGGAATAAAGGGGAATTGAAGACATCCAAGTGTGAAGCTGCTGGAACCCTTGGGAGCAGGTGACCTTGTGACCCTGTGAGCAGCAAATTCCTTCCCTTTCCAATGGCCTGTGCAGTAAAAGCAGATATTCTTGTCTGGGTAACTATTGTAACTTGAATCATTCTTCCACTTGTCTGCTAGTTGATGTGGCCTGAAAATGTGCTGCTTAGAGAAAGTGCCTGTGTCCTTCTGTCCCCTCTCCTCTCTTCACTTCTAATCTGTTCGGTAGAAGATCCGTGGCGTTTGTTCAGACACCGTGCCTGTGGTTACTGTGGGACTGGCGGATCTCCATCCACTAAAAGTCATTCCTCTGTAATCTGTGCTGCTGCACCTGCTCTACAAGTGGCCTGTGCCAGCCGTGTGACCTTAAATATGTGCATTTTAGGAGCATAGTTGTCCTTGCAACCAGCCAACAATGTATTTACCGAGCACCTACTATCTTCCCAAGACCTTCTAGGAAGGTCTTGATTTCACGTTCAATGTCCTAAGAGGCTGCCTCATTAAAAGCATTAGGAGGCCTCAAATCTTTTTTTTTTCTTTTGAGACAGAATTTCACTATGTCACACCCTGAGTAGAGTGTTGTAGTGTCACAGCTCACAGCAACCTCAAACTCTTGGGCTTAAGTGATTCTTTTGCCTCAGCCTCTGGAGCAGCTGGGAGTATAGGCACCCGCCACAATGCCTAGCTATTTTTTGATTGCAGCTGTCACTTGTTTAGCAGACCCAGGCAAGCTCGAACTCGCCAGCCTTGGTGTATGTGGCCTGTGCCCTACTTACTGAGCTATGGGCACCGCCAGATGGCCTCAAATCTTTACACAAGGAGCAGAACAGTAATAGATCTAACTCAACTGATACATCCACCTGATTTTTACATTTTTATACAAGAGTCACTTTTTAGGTTTGGCATAAGTTCTGAAAATATAAGAGACCTCATTAATTTATCAAGGCCTGTAAATAAGTTTTAAAAAAGAACTTCAGGTCACATCGTCAGTAAGTTGCAACATTTCACTGGTGCTGTGCAGAGCCGGGCCGCAGGGATGGTGGGAAAGGCTGCAGCCAGAGGATGGCAGGAGTGTAGTTAATGCTTTAATTATGGCTCAGACAGGAGGTCATAATTGGTTTGTAGTAATTGTTTTTACTTTCCCAGAGCATGGCCTTCTTTGGCCTAATTTCTTCTGGGCCCACAGCCCATTGCCCTCTGCTAATTAGGCTGGCTGTGTAGGGGCCTTTTGATGTCAGTGTTTCAATTTGTGCTGTGGTAAGCTGTTTTATGTTTTGTTTCCATGATCTTCGAACCATGTACTTGATACAGATAACAATATAGATCTTCCCTTATTTCAGTATTAACGTGCATATTGCTAAAAGTTAGTTTCCTTCCTCGTATTTCCAAAAACTGTTTTGGATTGCCTAAAGCACCTTCACTATAGAAATTATTGGAAGTTAGAGCCTTTTGTTCACAATTTATGAGATGACAACAATACTTTTATTTTATTTCTAAGATAGAAAAAGCACTTAAGAATTTCAATCCACTTGTGTCTACGTTTATAAAATAAAAGGCTTAGAGTTGTGGGGCAGGGGGAAGGGAGAATAGTCTTCCAGGCCAAAGGCTTAGCATGTGCAAAGGCTCAGATCAGAGGCAGAAGTGAGAGGAAGAAGGATGGGGCCTGGAGACTAACCTGGGGCCAGTCTGGGAGGGGCCTGGAAACCAAGGACATGAGCCTGGGACACCACAGCAGAAATCAGATAAGTCAAGTTCAAGTAGAGCAGGGCAGGTTCCCAGCTCCCGCGGAGGCAGGCAGAAGAGATAAGCAGATGTACAAACCCAGGGACACGCTGGCCACTCTGCACGTTTGCCTCCCCTCCTCCTACGGGAGGCACTGGCATCTTTCCTTGTAGGATCAGAAGCTGATCTATCTAAACCCTGAGCACAGATGCACTCTCAAAGGCAGGCGCAGATTAACCATTTATAAAACCAAAAATTGAGCTGATGCAGAAAGCCAAAATGCTATTTGTTCACTAGCATGGGGACAGTGGCACAGACTCAATGCCTGGAGCCATCCTGAGCAGCCCAGCCTCTACCCGTAGGCACTAGGGCAAGGGAAGTCCACTGGGAGCTGGAAGGTTGCCCAGAGCAGGGATCCCAAGAGCAGGACACCAAAAGTACGCAAGGACTGAGACAAATACACGTCCCTCCAGACAGTGCTGGGGAGACAGGGCCAGTTTCCACCTCCAAACCCTTCTCTCAGTAAGTTTCAACATTTTCTTCTTTATTTTTGAGACAGAGTTTTGCTATGTCGCCCTGGGTACAGCTCACAGCAACCTCAAATTCTTGGGCTTAAGCAATTCTCTTGCCTCAGCCTCCCAAGTAACTGGGACTACAGGTGCCCGCCACACAGCCCTGCTCTTTTTTTTTTTTTTTGATTGCAGTTGTCATTGTTATTTTAGTTGGCCAGGGCTGGGTTCAAACCCACCAGCCTGGGTGTATGTGGCTGGCGCCTACCCACTGAGCTATAAGCACCCCTCCAAATTTTCTTCTAATTGACATGGGCGTGTTCTAGGGCTGTGCTGTCCAATAGAGTGGCCATGGGCCACATGTGACTACTGAGCCCTTGATGTGTAATCAGCTTACATTGAGCTGTGCTATGTGAAAGACATCTGTTTCAAAGACTTTGTGGAAAAAATCAAGTGTAAAATACTTATTAATTTTTATACTGATGGCATGTGGAAATAATGCTGCTCTGACTATATGGGGTCAAAAAATATAATTAAAATAAGTTTCACCTGTTTCTTTTCACACTTCTTTAAGTGGCTACCAGAAGATTGGAAGTTATACCTGTGGCTTTTCTCTGTCTCTGCCAGACAGCTCTGCTCCAGACATGTCACTGAATGCCATCAGGTGACAGTCAGATTTTGCTGGCCCAAGCCCCTTTCTGCCTTGCCAGGATGTGTGTATCTGTTCTGATCCGGCTTTTGTAGGTTTTGCCCAGGGGTGTCAAAGGTCAGGCTCCCCAGATACATGCCCTGAGAGGAGGCTTCACGTGCAAGTGGCCCTGCAGGGATAGGCTCATCGGGAGCCAGTCAAGAAGGCAGGAAGGACAGGGGAGGCCAGAGCAGAGGCCTGCCTGGGGCAGGTGAGCTGGGTTTTCATACCCACCTCCATTGGTGGTTGGGGTGGAGGGTCCTACCCAGAGCATGTGTCAGTTCCCAGGCTCTCTGGGTCAGCACTATCTGGCAAAGTAGGGCCAGGTGCTGAGCTTCAGGAGTCCAAGGCTCCAAAGGGGCGATGCACACCAATCCAAAGAAGAGACAGCTGGCATCTGCAGGGATCACTGGCTTTGTCCCCATGGCAGCAGGAGTCAGCAGGCCCCTCTGTTTCCTAAGGAAGTGCCCATCTGCAGCCCCAGAGTATGGATAGCACACATGTGGAGCAGGAGTGCAGCCCCTCAGTGAGTAGCTGGGTCTCTGTTCCCTGGCTTTCCTCCTCACCAGTGTCAGGGCCTGTGCCCACCATGCTGACATCACCAAGGAACCACAGGCTGATGGACTCAGAAAAGTGATCAGCATCATGTTACTGCATCCTCGTCATTACAAGCCGAGTAATCCCTACATGAATCAATTTTATTTAAAAACCGAAGAATCGGTTAAAAATCTAGAAGCTGAGTATGATAGAATCATGGCCCCCAGCATCCACATCTCAATCCCTAGAACCACATGGGAACTGTGTGACCTTCCACAGCAGAAGGGACCTGGCAGAGGTAAGTAAAGGAAGGATCTTGAGATGGAGAGATTTTCCTGGATAATGAGGTGGGCACAAAGTCATTACCGGGACCTTGGCAGTACAGAGGCCAGTGGTCAGAGTGAGAGAGAGCAGATATGATGACAATAACAAGGTCAGAGTGATGCGATTTGAAGAGGCAGGAGGGGGCTATCAGCCAAGGAGTTCAGCTGGCCTCTAGAGCTGGGAAAGTGCAAGGAACACGTTGTCCCCGAGAGCTTCCAGAAGTCACCCAGCTCTGCTGACACCTTGATTTTAGCTCTATGAGACCCCTTTTGGACTTCTAACTGTCAGAACCATAAGATGATAAATTTGTGTTGTTTTAAGCCACTAGGTCATGGTAATTTGTTATAGCAGCAGCAGGAAATTAATACAGTAGTCATATTTATGGTAATGTTTTGTTATTCCATAAGATAAAATGATAGCATTAGTGTTTCCATACTTGATGGCCACCAGTGGTTTAATAGTTCCCATGACTTTCTGGCAAACAAATTATTTTTGGCCAGTTAAGGAAATTTTTTTAACCCTTATACTGATTTAAGTGCAAAGTCCAGGTGTTTTTCATCCCTTACTAAAATGAAGTCAGTCTGATCTTCCCCTTCCAAATTGCAGGGCATAATTTATCCTTGGAAGCCATTAAACAGGAATGACACTGTGCTGAGGTCCTGAAATTTCCTTCTAAAGTTGTCATTGCTACCATTGCTCTTCACAGGACAGGCGGCTCTGGGCTTTCCTAGCCAGGTGCTGGAGGGTTGCCCGTATTCCTCTATCCTTTAGCTCCCATTTCAAGGCCACAGTGACAAGCTCTAGATGTCTTGTACAGTCAGTCTTGAAGTCTTAGCAGTCAGAATAGGGAGAGTAAGAAGTGGAGGAGATAAAAGGTGCCCTGCCCCTTCTGGACGCATGACATCATGGGAAGAAAAGAGATAGGGGAGGGAAGAGAAGGGGAAAGGCAGGCATTCGGATTCTCCTGCAGGATCCTCCTCACCACCTTCTCTTTGAGACCAAATCTTGTGAGGGGATAATTGAAAACATAAATTGACGGGGAAAACATAAATTGGGTGGCACCTGTGGCTCAGTGGGTAGGGTACCAGCCCCATATACTGAGGGTGAGGGGTTTAAACCCGGCCCAGGCCAAACTGCAACAAAAAAACAGCCGGGTGTTGTGGCGGGCACCTGTAGTTCCAGCTACTCGGAAGGCTGAGGCAAGAGAATAGCCTAAGCCCAGGACTTGGAAGTCACTGTGAGCTGTCTACTGAGGGCTATAAAGTGAGAGTCTATCTCTACAGAAAGAAAGAAGGAAGGAAGGAAGGAAGGAAGGAAGGAAGGAAGGAAGGAAGGAAGGAAGGAAGGAAGGAAAAGGTGATGTATGGTATAACTCAAGGACACAGGGATATCTGCCTACTTCCTATCTATAATCTGCCCACTCTGTATCTTCACATATGGAAGGAAATGCTCCCTCACAGGCTGCTCCTTTCCCATTCTTCTGTGATGAAGCAGAGGAAAATGCAAGTTTCTCCTCAGAGTCTCCCTTATGATAAGAACAGTATCCAGAAAACCTATATGACTGGACCCAAAAGGTAACTGAGAGCAGACTGTACAGTTGGTCAGGTTGTGCACTGCACAAGAATACCACATGCAGGAGAAGAGCTGTTCACTGAGAACCCTCTTTATTGTGGATTTTGTGTGTCTTATTATTAATCTTCGTCCCCTTCAAAGACGGGCAATTTATATAATTATTATGACAATTTTCCAGGAGATGACAGTAATGCTTCTTTTAAAAAAATCAGTATACTTTGATCATTATTGATAGATAGAAGAAAAGAGGTTTACTCCAATAGCATAGAATAGGACATGTACCAGTTCCTCTTAAACTTACAAAGAGGGAGTCAGTCAAAGACTGTCAATCTAATCCATCTCAATAAATCTGTGCTTTCAAACAGGATTTATCTTTTAGTCTGATATACTAATTAGCGAACATCTTTAAAATTTTTTCCTAAATCCCCTATTGCTATATGTGTACTGACTAAATTTCGTATTTCATAATGTAACTGTTTAATTTGCTGTTATAAAAATCTTGTCAATAAGAAATTAAGAGTAGTGAAAATGGAGTTTATTTAAAATGTGTTATTTTTAAAAAATTTAAGATAAAAAGGTAAACCACTATGTTGTTTTTCCTCATATAGCAGGAAAAAAACTTAATCATCAGAAACAGAAAATGAAAACACAAATGGTTAAAATTCTTTTGGTCATTGAGTAAAGTTTTGAAGAAAGCAGGTAAAATGTGGGAACAAAATGAAGCAACTCCAGAGAAGACAGCAGCATTGGCAAGCGCGCGATCAGGCACTTGGTTTCCAAGTCTACCATCGCCAGCAAGTTTCCAGAAAAACGGGAAGGGAATTGTTTTCTTAAAATGCATTAAACCAGGCTGTGCACAGTGGCTCAGTAATCCTAGCACTCTGGGAGGCCGAGGTGGCTGGAATGCTTGAGCTCACAAGCTTGAGACCAGCCTGAGCAAAAGGGAGACCCCCTCATCTCTACTAAAAATAGAAAAACTGGCTCAGTGCCCATAGCTTGGTGGTTAGTGCACCAGCCATATACACTGGGGCTGGTCAGTTGGAACTTGGCCCTGGCCTGCTAAAATCAACAATGACAACTACAGCAACAACAAAAAAATAACTGGGCATGTGGTGGGCACCTATAGTCCCAGCTACTTGGGAGGCTGAGGCAAGAGAATCACTTAAGCCAAGAGTTGAGGTTGCTATGAGCTATGACACCACAGCACTCTAAGAAGGGTGACAAAGTGAGACTCTGTCTCAAAAAAAAAGAAAAAGAACAACTGAGGCAAAAGTATAGCTTGAGCCCTAGAGTTGAAGGTTGTGTTGAGCTAAGACGCCACAGTACTCTACCCAGGGCGACAGCTTGAGATTGTCTCAAAAAAAAAAAAAAATAATACATTAAACCAAATATATTTTCTTTCCAGCCAAGTATGTACTCACATGATTTGAACATTAAAACCTAAGCCCTCTTATTGAACGCTCTTGCTGGAAATAGTCTAAAAATACTAAAGGTAGAAAGATTTAGAAACTTACTGCACAAAAGTGCTTCCCAAATGGAGAAAAGGAGGAAAGTAAGATTCTCATTACTTTATTCTACCTCAAAGAAGAGAGATAATACTGTCTGTGTTACAAATTCCCTAGGGATTAGAAAAAAAATCTGCTGAAGGATGGGAAAGAATGCAAAAGTTATCAGCATGTGCTTGGTAAGCATGAAATAAGTGAAATGCACATCTTTAATAATTTCAAGTATTTAAAAGTAAAAATTTGAAAAATACATATTATAGTCCATGTAGTAGGACAGAAACTACCTGAAAACAAAAAAATGTTGGCACACTAAATGCATAATACACATAGTACAAACAAACCAGGCACAGTGGCTTATGTCTATGACCCCAGCAACTCAGGAGGCCGAGTAGGAGGATGGCTTGAGCCCAGGAGTTAGAAGCTATAGGGAGCTGTGACTGCCCCACTGTACTGCAGCCTGGGCAACAGAGCAAGACCTCATCCCTAAATATATATACAAATATAATACATTTTTGTTTTGTTTTTGTGAGCAACGTCCTGTGTTCAGAGGATTGTCTAAGAACTTTTATGAATATGATCATGGGAACGTTTTCCTTTTGACAAAAATAATTACAAAATTTAGTATCATTATAACAGAAAACACAGAATATAAGGATTGATGTAAAATATTACACATTATTCTAGAATTAAACACAAAACCACATCAAAGTGCAATAGAAGTGGGGAATGAAATAACCTTGAATAAGGAGAGAAATGTAAAATACTACACACTTCTTTTAGATACAATCCCATATGTAGCCATGTAGAGCAGATAATTATTGTTTGATTTCTGGATTTCTCAAATGCAAATACTCTGTATGTAAGCATTTTGTGAGATTTTTCCCAAACAATGTGAGTAATGAGGATTCATGTATATTGTTAAAAGGCTAATACCAAAACTGAATTTAGACAGAAATACTTGATGGGCCATAAGTATGCCTAGAAAACAGAATAGACTCCAAACGCAGAGCCACAGAAAAATTCTAGAGCATTCTGTATTCTTGTTTTACACATTTTCAACAGCGTTTGGACAACATGGAATGTTTTGTTAATATCCAGCAACTACTTTGTTGCTTCAGTAAGTACTGGGGTGGAGTAAGAACGCATGTGGCAAGCATAAACTTGAAAATGTTGTTGAACCTCAGGACAAAGGCAAGGTGATGCCGCAGCTTAACTCACTTAGAAATATTTGAAAATATAAAGATGCACATTCTAGAATGAAAGCCAAATGCATAATTTTAAAATACTTACTTTCAATTATATTCGCTCAGCATTGATTTGGAATCACATTTTGAGTAAAAATAATGTTACAAGTAAAATGATGCAGTAACAAAAATTTAATGTACTAGTGTCCATGAAAGCATCAAAGGAATTGAGTACTTTGAAGAAAATGCAGTGATATTTATTTTTGAAAAATAAGTTATTTAGTTGAAACAAACTGCAGAATTTTCCAAATCAAAATCAATGTCTCGAATGTAGAAAATATAGTAGAACCTCCAGAGTGGACCACCTCCCTACACTGACCACCTCCTCAAGTTGAGCTAATTGTCATAGACTGGGCATACACCACATGTACGTATCAGTACAGGAGGCCTCATTCCGCATATTGACCACCTCCATATGTGTCCCAGGTTGTTACGCCCCTTGGGTGGTCAACTTACAGAGGGTCTACTAGGAAACAGAGGCAGAGCACTTGCTTTGATTACAGATCCCATGATTTATGACTCAACACTAAAGTTCAAAATTAATTTTTCTTTTTCCCACATTAGATACAATATCCTTAAAAGAAAGTTTTAAAATATTTATAAGACTAAATCATAGCCTTTATTTGTAAAATAGCAATATGAAGAACTAATTAACTTGGGTGATTTTCTGATACCTTTGACCCTTGTTGAAGATTTGCAATGTATTTGTGACAATAATGTGCCAGCACATTTCTAAGCATTTTTGTATTTTTTAGTCACTTGTGGAGAATATAGCATCCCAAAATTAGATTTTTAAACAAATTGCTCCAGGTCTACAATGTGACTAGAAATCTAATGAGCCTATCTAGAAAATGGTATCATGGAGACCTAGGAATCAGAACTGCTGCTGAGACTTTTCACACCAACATCTTTTCTTTTTTTCTTTTTTCTTTCTTTCTTTCTTTCTTTCTTTCTTTCTTTTTTTTTTTTGAGAAAGAGTCTCACTTTCACTCTCTGTGGAGTACAGTAGCATCATAGCTCACAGCAACCTCAAACTCTTGGGTTCAATCAATCCTCTTGCCTTAGCCTCCAAAGTAGCTGGGACTACAGGCGTCTGGCACAACGTTTGGCTATTTTTAGAGACTGGGTCTCGCTCTGGCTCAGGCTGATCTCCAACCTGTGAGCTCCAGCAATCCACCTGCCTCGGCTTCCCAGAGGACTAGGAGTACAGACATGAGCCACCCCTCCAGGCCCTTCTGACCAATTTTCAACAAGTTCTGACATGGAATATCTAATTATTGTTATTTACCACTTAAATTTCACGTTATTTTATGTTCATTTATTTGATAATGCATAACTTTTTCACTTTTATTTTTTATATGGTGTATATATGTGTAAGGTATACAACATGATATTTTGATATGCATATACACAGTGCACTGATTCCAACAGCTAGAGAAGTTGCGACATGCATTAGATCTGTCACCAAGGTACAGCACAAATGATGCAGAGTTAGAGGTCCATTATGGGGTGATCCAGATTTTATATCCAGTGAAAGCCAAGGTAGGATCCAGCCAGCAAGAAGAGGTAGTTAATGCTTTCTAGAAGCATCACCTAGGCCACAAAGATGATCCAGAGTCCTTCACCACAGATTTCAGCATTAGGGACCTCAAGATCCTCCTCTGCAGAGAAGCCACAATGGACCCTCCACTAACACAGACATTCTTGCAGGAAGAGACCCTGGGGTTGGAGATGTCCTCTGTGCCTAGACATGTTCCAAAGAACAGCTGGCCATTTTCTAAATCGACTGGGTACAACTGAACAAAGGTTTCACTGTCTCCTCTACTACACAGGAAAACCAGATCAGTAACATACAAACTAAACTAGGGGGTTTTTTTTTCCTTTTAAAAAACATTTTAATAGATTTAGGGGGTCAAGTTGAATTCTGTTGCATCAATGTATGTATTTGATAGTGGTAGAGTCCAGGTTTTTGTACCCATCACCCAAATAGCGTTCATTGTACCCCACAGGTAATTTTTCTTCCCTCACTCCTTCCCACCCTCCCCTTTATGAATCTCTAATGCCCATCACATCACTGTGTGTGCAAAGGCAAGGTTGATGCCACAGGTTAATTCACTTGTTTTTACCTGTGTGGCCATAGTTTAGTCTCCACTTACAAGTGAAAATATGCAGCATTTATTTTTCTGTTCCCGAGTTACTTCACTTAGGTAATGGCCCCTAGCTCCTTCCAAGTTGCTGCAAAAGACGTCCTCCCACTCTCCCTTATGCCGGAGTGGTGCTCCATGTGTATACCACAGTTTCTTTACCCACTCATCAGTTGGGCACTTAAGTTGATTTCATATCTTTGTGATTGTGAATTATGCTGCAACAAGCATGTAGGCTCAGGTATTTTTGATGCAATGATTTCTTATCCTCTGGGTAATACCCAGTAAGTGGGATTGCAGGATTGAATGGTAAGTCAACTTTTAGTTTTCTGAGACATCTCCATGGGGATCTCCCTAGAGGCTGTACTAATTTACATTCCCACCAACAGTGTGTAAGTGTTCCCTTTTCATTGCAAAACACCAACATCTGTTGTTTTTGACGTTTTTATCATGAGTGTCCTGACAGGAAGGAGATGATCTCTCACAGTAGTTTTAATTTGCATTTCTCTGACGATTAGTGATATTGAACATTCTTTCTTATGCTTTTTGGCTATTTGTATATCTTACTTTGAAAAATACCTGTTCATGTCATTTGGCCATGTTTAATGTTTATTTTCTTTTCTTGTTGAGTTTTTTGAACTCCTTATAGGTTCTAGATGTCCGTCCCTTGTCAGTGAATACTTCCTCCCATTAAGTAGATTGTCTATTTACAGTCTTTTTTTTTCCCCTGTGGAGAAGCTTTTTAGTTTGATTAAGTCTCACTTCTCTATTTTTATTTTTGTTTTTGTTTTGAGACAGAGTCTCACTCTGTCACCCTGGGTAAAGTGCTGTGGCATCATAGCTCACAGCAACATCAAACTCCTGGCTCACACAATCTTCTTGTCTCAGCCTCCCAAGTAGCTGGCATTACAGGCACCTGACACAATGCCCAGCTAGTTTTTCTGTTTTTAGTACAGATGGGTTTCACTCTTGCTCAGGCTGGTCTCAAATTCTTGAACTCGGAACCCACCCACCTCAGCCTCTCAGAGTGCTAGGATGAGGAGTGAGCCACCAAGCCCGGGATCTATTTTTGTTTTTGTGGTACTTGTTTTGGGGAAGTGAATCATAAATTCTTTGCCTAGGCTAATGTTCAGAAGAACTTTTCCTAGGTTTTCTTCTAGGATTTTTATGGTTTCAGTTCTTAACATTTAAGCCTTTAATCTATCTTGAGTTAACTTTTCTGTATTGTGAGAAATAGGGACCCAGTTTCCTTCTTCTGCATGTGACTACCCAGTTTTCCCAGCACCATTTACTGAATAGGGTGTCCTTTCCCTAGTGTGGGTTTTTGCCTGCTGTATCAAAGATCAGTAGATTATAGGTATATGGTTTTATTCTGGGTGTTCTGTTTTTTCCATTGATCTGTGTGTCTGGTTTTATACCAGTACCACACTATTTTGGCCTTGTACTATAATCAGGTAATATGATGCCTCCAGTTTTGTTCTTTTTTGCCTGGGATTGCTTTGACTATTTGGGTTGTCTTTTGGTTCCATATGAATTTTAGAATTGTTTTGTTCTGATTCTGTGAAAAATAATGTTGGTATTTTGGTAGGAATTGCATTGAATCTGTAGATTACCTTGGGAGGTTGAGGCAAGAGGATTGTCTGAACCTAAGAGTTTGAAGTTGCCGTGCGTTATGATGCCACAGCACTCTACCCGCAGCAACAGAGTGAAACTCTGTCTCAGAAAACAAACAAATAAATAAATAAATAAATTTCCTCTTACCATTGCTTTTTCTGTATCCTACAGGTTTTGTTATATTGTCTTTTTATTTTTATTCATTTATTTCTTCATTGACCCAGTGATCAGTGAGAGCATGTTGTTTCATTTTCCTGTGTTTATATAATTTCTGAAGTTTCTCTTCATAGTGATTTCTTACTTTATTCCATTGTGGTCTGAGAAGATATTTGATATGATTTCAATTTTTAAAAATTTATCAAGATTTGTTCTGTGACCTAAAGTGGGTTCTATCTTGGAGAATGTTCCATGTCCCAATGAAAAGAATGTATGTTCTATAGTTGTTGAGTACCAGGTTCTGTAAATGTCTACTAAGTCCAATTTAAATTCAGTGTTTTTTTAATTTTCTGTCTCAGTGATCTGTCTAGTGGGGATGATTGTATTGCTATTTATCTCTTTCATTAGGTCTAGTGGCATTTGTTTTGTGAATCTGAGTATTCCAGTGTTGGACTAATATATACACACACTTAGGATTCTTATATTCTCTTGTTGAACTGATCCCTTTATCATTGTCTAATGACCTTTTCTGTCTTCTTGTTGTTTTTGTTGTTTTTACTGTTTTTGATTTAAAGTCACTTTCATAGAAGTACAGCTACTCTGGTCATTTTTAGTTTCCATCTACATGTAATACCTTTTCCAGCCCATTAACTTCAGTCTATGTGTCTTTAAGGATATGGTAAGTTTCTTGTAAACAGCATCTAGTTAGATCATGGTTTTTATTCCGCCACCCCTATTCTGCCAATCCATATCTTTTTTTTTTGAGGCAGAATCTCACTATGTTGCCCTTGGTAGAGGGCGGTAGTGTCATAGCTCACAGCAACTTCAAACTCTTGGGCTTAAGCAATTCTCTTACCTCAGCCTCCCAAGTAGCTGGGACTACAGGTGTCTGCCACAAGACCCGGCTATTTTTTTGTTGTAGCTGTCATTGCTGTTTAGCCGGCCTGGGCCAGGTTTGAACCCACCAGCCCCAGCGTATGTGGCTGGTACCCTAACCACTGAGTGACAGGCACTGAGCCTGCCAATCTGTACCTTTTAAATGGATCATTTAATCATTTAATTTCAAGGTTAATATTGATATATGAGGTTTTGTTCTTGTCATACTGTTGATGTTTAGCTGTTTTATAAAGGTTTTGTTTCCTGCTCTTGCTTTTTCATGTTTCCTGTGTCCTTCCATTAATATCTGCGCATCTGAAGTAGAAGTTGCTTGTTCCAATTTTTTGGAAATTGCTGTCAGGCTGGGCATGGTGGCTCATGCCTATAATCCTAGCACTGGGGGAGGCTGAGGTGGGTGAATTGCTTATGCTCAGGAGTTTGAGACCAGCCTGAGCTAGAGTGCGACCCCATTTCTAAAAATAGCTGGGTGTTGTGGTGGGCACCTATAGTCCTAGCTATCTGGGAGGCTGAGGCAAGATGATCACTGGTGCCTAGTGTTTGAGGTTGCTGTGAGCTGTGACCCCACAGTACTCTACTGAGGATGACAGTGTGAGACTCTGTCTCAAATTTAAAAAAATGAAATTGTGTTCAAAGGGAAGAATTTTTCCTGACAATGTGTGGTGTTGGTTGAGTGAGATACTTGGCTTTTGATTTTGGGTGCTTGCAGTAGTGTGATCTTTGTATTATTACTTAGGCAGTACACAGGGTCATTTGCAAGAGACCGACCACCAGGCTTATAGAAATGGCCACTGGTTCTTGAGGGAGGCACTGGGAACAGGACAATCTCCCAGCCAGCAAGGAGACATTTTGCAGCCCAGAGACAAGCCCTCCAGCAACTGCATGAGTTAATGAGATAAGATCAGTCACTCGTTAACAAGCAGGTGTTGGACCTCAACATTTGTGGTGCATCAGGGTGGGAGTAGAGCCCGTGGGGAAAAAGTACATAGCAATCATCAAGCACGTAGTCCTTGTACATGGGCCCCCCACACCTGTTGTGTATTGTTTCAATAAAAGGCCACAGCAGAGGTGACTCAGGGCTCTCCTGCACCTATGAAGAGTCCACCTCTTGCAAGCTAATCCATGTACCAGCTGGGTCCTGCGTGCAGTGACGAGTCATTAGTATCTGTGATTTTCTTGGTGGCTTAAGGTCCATTATTAGTTGAGGCTTTCATAAAGTTTTGTGGGCCCCCAATCAACCAGCCAGGCCATTTACCACTGCCCAGGAATCTATGAATTCTTGCACCTCTGAGCAGTTCTCCACCCAAGGGAACACTGACAATAGCACTTGCAGCTCTGCCTACTGGAAGAATTTATTTCACTGCTGTCCATAAGGCTACCTCTGAATAGTAGCAGCAATCTACTTATGGCTAACACCAAAATATCATGATTAGCCATCTGTGAACCAGACTTGAATTCTGTCTACCTTTCTTAGCTAATGGGAAACCTCCCTTCTGTAACTCCCAGTGAATCCAGAGAAAATCTGAACTTCCAGATTTGAGTTGAGGCCTTTGTCTCAGAGGTTCTGGGCCACCTGTTCATATAATACATGGATTTAGGAGGTCTGCTTGGGGCTGATCTTGAATGTAGCATTACCTTCAGAGCTTCTAACATAGCATCTCTGAGAATATCCAGCTCATGGTCGACTCCATCACAGAGGAACTTGGTGTCTTACAAGGGGAATCAGTCCTTACCAGGGACAGGAACATACCAGAAGTTGTTTTTCAAAGGGCCAGGAGTTTCTATGCTACAGAATGGTGTTACTTCAGATGTGTGAAGTTTTGCCATAGCCTCCTTGCCGATCGTGGATATATGTCACAGCATAGTTCTGCTGGGTCATGTGATCTGAATGGAAGCATAGCCTGGGGCTGCTGCAGAGCCTTCTCTTACTCGGAGACTTAGTTAAAACTGGTGACCTTCCATCTCATTCAATACATGAGTCAGAATAGTATTTCAAGTGCAGTATGTGGTATGTCTCAAAAATCCAAAGAGGCTTACCAAGTGCCTTGTCTTTTTGGTCTATTGGTAGAGGATACAAGGTGCAACCACTCCCCTTTGGCCTCAAAAGGGGTTTCTCTTCTTCCCCAGATTATCAGGTCCCTACAATCTTTATCAAAGTGGCAAATCCTTATACCATCATAGGGTTTATCTCCCACCAGAGTTCTTGCCAGTTTATACTCAGCAGGTCCACTTAGCATGGAATTATCAACAGAGAGAACCAGCATGGCAGTTTGTGGAATGTCCAGATATTTATTATAGCCTGGCTCAAGAAAGTCCTGGTGTACTTCCCTGTAAAATCAAGCTGCCTTTGATTCTTTTTATTGACGGCAATTGAAAACAATTCATTTGCTAGATCAGTAGCTGCAAGCCAGGTGCCAAAAGAGAAGCTAATGTTCTCCATCCAATAAAGATATCACATCCAGTGCAGCCGGTGCAATTGGCTACCACTTGTTTATGTTTGCAAAATCCACTGGCATCTGCCATGATCCATCTGGATTTTGTAAGAGCCACACAGAACTGAATGAGATATGATGAGACTCATACCCCCTATACCCCTTGTCTTTGATGGTGGCACTAATCACTGCGATATCTCCCAGGACATAATTGCTTTTGAATTATTGTTTTGGCCAAACAATGCAAAATAGAAGCTCTTGTCATCTGCTGGCCAAGGCACCCATAGGGGTTAACTCCAGCACATCTAGCTTACATAACTGCATAGAGGCTAAGAGATGCCCATGTGTGGTATCCAAGTGCCCCAAGTCAGAAGTGAGAGGTCCTTGACCAGGCCTGTGGGAACACACTGTGCACCAGGCCATGCCTCACAAAGCCCTACCCAGTGTGCACTGCACTGTGGCTGTAGCCCTGGTCAGAGAATGACATGAGTGGGGCTGACAGGATCTGAATCACCCCCAGAGGCACTCCATGCACTGACTCCCTCATGCCAGTGGGCAGAAACAGGAAGACACACTTTGTCTGTGGGCTTGTCAGGTCTTTAAAGCCTGCAATCCTTTCCTGGGCCCCTCGATCAGCTGGCAGAGGGCTCACAGCAGTAGGAGCATACTGCAAACATTTGTTGGATGCAAAAACTAGAAAATGAATTAAATGATAAATCAACAGTGTATTGATCCAAGTCACATCCAAAGATGTGGCAAATATGGATTTTAGCCTACCCAACAAGCCTGAAAGGAAAGGTGCCCTGGTGAACCACGTGAGCTCGGGTGTCCCCGGATGCAGACTCGCGGAGCGATGATGGAGGGGATGTCTCCAACATGAATTTAGGCAACAACATGGCCCTGTGGCCAGGGAACTCCAGGGCTGGAGGGTGTTAGCAGGCCCCACATTACTCACACAAAACCCCATTTTTTTCTCTTCAGATTTTCTACATACGTAGTCAGAGAGAAGTTCCTGTGGAAACTCTCTGTGGCTGGAGTGTCTGGGTAGAGCCCCGGGGGGCTTTCTGCCTGGACCTCCAGCCTAAGGTGGGAGGACATTTGATAAGGGGGAGGACTTTAGCTTCCTACTGCCAAGTCTCTCTCCTCGGTGGGGAGAACACGAAGGGTCAGTCACCAGGCAAATGCAAAGACATCTGCTAAACTAGCCTGAAGTTGGTTTATGTAGAGAACAAAATAGAAAGAGAGGGAAGGAGAAAAGGAGGATGGAGGAGAAGCAGGAGGAAGAGGAAGAAAAGATGAGAGAGCTTTTCTCATGTGGCAGAAAGCTGCAGTTCTACCATTAACAAGCGTTTGCTCTGAATAGAAAGCCCAGCCCCAGTGGGCAGTGGTGACTTCAGACTTCACCCATGAAAGGAAGGCAGCAAGTCAGAGAGGCGTCGTCTGGGTCACGGGGTGACTCAGGCCACAGACACCCCACCTGGGAGCCCCACCTGGCCTGGGGCTGCCTGTGGGGAGCACCTCTTGAGAGACAGCACCGCCAGGACAGTCACGTCACAACACTCAGGCCAGCGAACGCGGACAGTGTTGAAATACCGTGCTGCTGGGTTCAATCTGTGAAGTTTGAATATCTCCTTTCAGGGAGGAAGAGAAAAATCTGAATTTTTTTTTTCAACAGTATACCATTCAATGAGGGAATCCAGAAGAACATTTGAAATAAATAAGAACTTCTATCTTGATCAAAGCACAGAACTTCTGGAGTTTTAAACCCCCTGTGTACCTTCTCACTTGTGTCCTTGAGGTGAGCAGGAAGGGCACCTGCTGCGCAGCTCCGTTATTTCCTGATGGCTCCTCCCTGCCTCCTCATGTTGAATAATTTGAAAGCACTCCTTTTAAATGCTAAAGTGTTACATAAATGAAAAGTATATTCATTTCCAGTTTTAACTTCAAAGCGGAGGGTGATATAATCCCTCAAAATCTAATTTCTCTAAGTGAAAAGAAAACATAGTTGCATTTAAAAAATTTTTTAAACAAAATACTTGCAAGGTGAAACAATATTATTATATTTACTTATTTATTTATTTTTGGAGACAGTCTCGCTTTGTTGCCCTAAGTACAGTACTGTGGCATCACAGCTCACAGCAACCTCAAACTCTTGGGCTCAAGCAACCCTTTTGCCTCAGCCTCCCAAGTAGCTGGGACTACAAGTGCCCACCGCAATGTCTGGCTATTTTTTTCTTTTTTCTTTTTTTTTTGTTTTTTTTAGAAACAGAGTCTCACACTTGCTCAGGCTGGTCTGGAACTCCTGAGCTCCAGGAAGGCCTCGGCCTCCAAGAGTGCTAGGATTACAAGCATGAAGACAATATTCTTTTCTTTAAAATTAAAATGAAGGCTGGGTGTGGTGGCTCACACCTGTTTGAGCCCAAGAGTTTGCTGCTGTTGCTGTGACTGTGAAGCCATGGTACTCTATCCATGGAGACAGAGTTAGAGTCTGTCTAAAAAAAAGAAAAAAATTAAAATTAAGACAAAAGGGGAGGCTTTGTGTAGTAAAAATGGGCATGTGGGCTGAGACTCTTGTCTGAGAAAGATCACATGCCAAACTGAGGCTCCAAGGAAGTTGGTGAGATTTTAGGGGAGGCAGTCAGCAACTACCCCTCTCCTACCCCAAAGGCCAGAATGTGCTGATCCTGCAGGAATTGATGCAGAGGGTTTTCAGAGAGAGCTATTGGCACACTGTAAGTCCCAGCCCTGATGGAGGAAAAGTGGGGCTGATTGCCTCAACGCAAGCTGCTAAGAAAGACATCAGGGGCACCATGTGGAGAGCTGTTGTATGTCCCATGTGGTGGGGGACCCAGGAACTTAAGAAATCTAAAGTGACTCTGTCAACAGCTGAGCAGACAGAAGGTGGCTGTGCAGGAGGCCCACACCCCAGAATGCTGGGGCAAGGGGCTTGAACGCTTCCTGTGGACCCAAGGGGGCCACATCTGTGCTGAAGCCATTGCCTGCCCCTTTAGGTCTTGCCCCAGAGGACAAGGATTCCCATGGCCATCAGTGAATCGCAGATAAGGCAGAAGAAAGTCGTCAGCCCCCATGCCCCCATGAGCGAACTGCCAGCGGGAGATGCCCACCTGCGTGGTGGCTGGAGGATGATCTCCAAGGAACCCACACAAACCTTTGTGAGAGAGACAATCAGCCTTGGACACCCACCAGGATAAGGGAGCAAAGAGGCAACTCAACTCAGAACTGATCATTCCTCTCTTCTTTCCCTCTCCCCTACTTTGAAACCGCCAACCTATAGGTGTCAAAAACCATGGCAAGCTGGAGGGACTAGGAGAGTTGTAGTATGTTCGGTGGGGAAAGAGAGAAGGACCTATTTCCTAGCTCCTCCTCCTCAGCTGCAGGCTGCTCCCCTGCCACTGCCCCCATGGTGGAGGACAGTCGCCTCTACTTACATCAAATATTGCAGGGGACTGGAAATGCCCATTTCTATCTTGACAAATCTGTATTACTTCAGAGTAACCTGAAAAGTTATAGGGCTGAGTTTTCATCTGGGGACAGGGAAAAATCAGCCCCACTGAATAAATTTAAAGGAATAGTGACAAGTAAAATAAAATGACTTCATGACAACACTCCATGAATCATATCTGTTCAATGCACAAATTAGAAATGTTCAGAAAACAGAAATAAAGCTCTGAAAAACTTGACACCTGCTGGATTACCTCTATTATTACGTTTTTAAAATGTTAGTTTTTTCAAATGGTAAAAGTGGATTCATTGTAGAGAATTTAGAAAATACATTAAATAATAAAAGACAAACTTCAAAACACAGTTTTACCATTATTTCTTTCTTAAAGTACATGAATAGACTGAGTCCCTCCTCCATGGGGGATAGAAAGGCATTTGAATATTCCAAGTATTATCTTTAATGGTACAATTGCTGGGTTCTCCCCTCTTTATTGCTTATGGGTGGAAGCAGAGAGCTATAATTTTGTGTCCCTAGCTCACTGTCCACACCCCCTTGGCCACCCCTTTCCACTTTTTTGGAATCTGCCCATTAATCTGCCTATCTCAGAGCTGCTGTGTTCCTCATGATGTCATGAGGTCACTTTCTTTGCCATTTTCCCTGGTCTAAAGATGGAACACCAGCTCAAGCCAGGCTAATCAGAGGACTTCCCTGTGAGTTGGAAATAGAACACAAGATGTTAGTTTATATTCTTTCTTTCCACAATTATAGATAACAACCTTTTCCTCTTCTTGGAACTGGGAAACAGAGGAGCCTAATAAGAGATGAACAATGAAACTGACACCCACGTGTAGAAGACCCAGAGGTGTTGAAGTTGCTGGTTCCGATCTTGCCCCCGGTTTGCTTGCATTTCTCTCTTTGGTTTCTACAGGATGTGCCCATATCCTTAAAACAAAGTTCCTCTTTTGTTAAGTTGAGAGCTTGTCACTGCTTAACTTCTGTAATTGGAACCAACTTCACTACTTAATATCTTTACATTTTCTAATTTTCCTTTTTAAAAACATATTTACTTGCATAACTGAATTTCCAAAGACATATTGTATCCTTTTCATGATAAAGGCTCTGGATCCACTCCAACAGGACATGGGCAGAAAAGCACAGTGGGTATTTCCTCTTTTCATTCTATTCTCATGTGTATGTTTGAAATAAAACAACAATATTAAAGAAGTAAGAAAAATCACAAAACATCAGCTGTGTTTGTGCGTGTGTGTGTGTGTGTGTGTGTGTGTGTGAGAGAGAGAGAGAGAGAGAGACTCACTGCTGCTCTTTCCCTGGCTGTGTGGTTAAGTCATCACTGACTTCTTCTTACATGTCCAGTGATCTTTAGACTTTTTGCAACAAGCTAACGGAGCCATCTCCTCCCTCTACTACGTTTTGCTGTCCACTTACAGAGAAAAGGAAAGATACACAACAGGTTTCGTCCAGCCCCACAGGCTCTACTATGTTGGTTTTGTCTAATAGATATACTTTCATCTTTAAAGTTTTACTTAAAATAAGTGTAGTGGATCACTCCCCAGGATGCCTGCCTATCCCCACTCCTTATCCTAGTTACTCATTACCAGCAACTCAAGAGGATGAGAAAGGCCAGGTTTTCATGTTTCTACCACAAGACTCTTCTGCCAACAGCCACAGCTCTTATTAGACCAGGATGGACATTTGACCCAACAGAGTTCATCGGATTCTCTCTTTCCGGAGAGCACACAGTTGGTTTAGAGTCACTGGAACTGAGAGATCACCTAGACCAACGGTTCTCAACCTATGGGTCATGATCCCTTTGTAACAATGAAAATACATCAGGGCATTAGGAAGGTTGAGAACCACTGACCTAGACTCAATGCTGGGAGGGACCATTTTGCCACGTGTATCAAGGAAAGCCAGTTTGTAGATATAGATGAATAAAGTAAATGAGCCAAGAAAAGTAAAAAATAAAGGACCTTGGACTCCACAGAGGGGGACTGGTAACCTTGTAACCCCAGCGCGTGTGTTCTCTAGGACTGCCGTCACAAAGCAGCACTAACAGGGTGGTTCAAGGTTCTGGAGGCCGGAAATCAAGATCAAAGTGTCAACACGGGTGACTTCTCCTGAGGCTTTGCTCTCGGACTCCCTTCAGGTGGCTGTCTGGACATGCTCAGGGCTCACATGGCCGTCCCTTGGTGCCCATCTGTCTCCTAATCTCCTCTTCTTATAATTCTGGTCATATTGGATTAGGGCTCACCACGTCATCTCACTGGAACTTCATCACCTCTTCAGAGGGTCTGTCTCCAAATACAGTCTCATTCTGAGATAGCAGGGGTTAGGATTTCAACGTATGAATTTGGGGGTGAGGGCCTAACTTAGCCCAAAACAGTCATTCCATTTCCTGATTATATCATCTCATGAGACCTGGTTCTAACTCTTATCCTTGGGGTATGACAACAAATTCTAATTTTTGACTTATGATAACTTGAGTATATTTCTGTTCTTTCCAATCAAACAAGTCCTCACAAAGATAATCACTGGTCTTGCAAAACAGCTTTGTGATTTGTTCAGAATGTGAGAAACAGAAAAGTTAATACTCCCTTTGTACATGAATTTTAAACAGTAACAATTTCTAGTTATCTCTCTAAGTTTTTTCTTTCTTTCTTTCTTTCTTTCTTTCTTTCTTTCTTTCTTTCTTTCTTTCTTTCTTTTTGAGGCAGAATCTCACTTTGCCACCCTCAGTAGAGTGCCAGGGCATCATAGCTCACAGCAAACTCAGACTCCTGGGCTCAAGTGATCCTTGCCTCAGCCTCCCAAGTAACTGAGACTACAGGTGCCCCCCACAACACCTGGCTGTTTTTAGAGATGAGGTCTTGCTCTTGTTCAGGCTGGTCTCGAACTCCTGAGGCCAGGCAATCCACCCCCGCCTCAGCCTCCCAGAGTGCTGGGATTAAAGGGATGAGCCACCTCACTCAGATCTAAGTTTTCATTTTAAACAGAATCCAAACTTCTCTAAGCCTCCTCTTCTTGTAATTAAAATCCACATTCAGGCTTTCATGTAATATGCCAAATCCAAAATGCTATCATTAGCATTCCTGTTAACATGGAGGCAGTCCTCATAGGCATTTGGGAATCACTGTATGGTTTCCACTTTCTGAATTTTATAATGTTAGATGTAAATATCTAACAGGTATCTGGATAGATACTTGACTTTCTCAAGAGAAAACAGAAGGTAATATTTGGACAGAGGAAATCGACAAATTCAGCAGACAGAAAATCAGTAAGGATATAGCTGAACTCAACACCATCATCAATCAGCTGGATATCATGGACATCTATTGAATCCTTCACCCAACAACAGCAAATACACAGTCTTCTCAAGCTCACGTATAATAGTTACCAAGACAGACAACATTCTGGGCCATCAAATGCACTTTAATAAATTTAAAAGAATAAAAATCCTACAGTGTCTCCTCTCAGACAACAGTTAACAGAAAGATAGGTGGAAAACCCTAAAACACTTGGAAAATAAACAACACGCTTATGGGCTAAAGAAATAATTTCAAAAGAAATTTTAAACTTATTTTAATTAAAATAAGATAAAAGCACAACTTATCAAAATTTGTGTAATGCAGCAAAAGTGGTACTTAAAGGAAAATAAACAGACACAGATCTTACACCTCCCACAAAAATTAACTCAAAATGTATTGCAGACCTAAGTGTAAAATACAAAACTGTAAAACACCTAGAAGAAAAATCTAGATGACCTTGGCTTTGTCTTTTTACCTATAATCCCTGAAAGAAAGAACTGGTAAGATGGACCTGAGTAAAATTAAAAGTTTCTTCTCTGTGAATTCTTATAGAATTCAAATAACCAATGAGTACATGATGGACTAAAACTCAGTAAAAAATCAAAATAAGATTTCGTCATTCAATTATCAAATTGGCAAGGATTTTTTTCTTAAAATTATTAGTGTTGGGTGGTGCCTGTGGCTCAAAAGGGTAGGGCGCCAGCCCCACATGCTGGAGGTGGCGGGTTCAAATCCAGCCCTGGCCAAAAAAAACCCAACAAAAACAAAAAATTATTAGTGCTGCCAGATTTGGGGATGCAGAAAGTTCATACACTGACAAAATATGAATTGTCTCATCTTGGGTAATATTTAACTTACTTTTAAAATGTGTAAAATCAAGGATTTGGGGGGCAGTGCAACTACTCTGTTGATTCTGTTGCAGGAAGATGAGGCCCAGTGGAGAGAAAGTGCACCCAAACACCACGTTTATAAGAGAAAGGGCTTTATTCACCAGCCGGGAGCTTATGGCATAGAATTCCAAATGACCCCTCTCCCTGACTGGCTTGGTCTTTCTCATTTTATTGACAGTCAAAAAGTTCCATCCCACAGGTACCCTTCCCATTGGCCAGTTTGAATCAAGAGGGAGATGCTAGTCCAGCCCCTACAGAACTACAAGATTTCACAGAACTTAGAAATTTCCAGGTTCCAGGAATTTAAGTCTACAAATTCCCAAGAGCTGAGTCACCATGGAAAGGACCCTGCAGGTGCATCCTGGTGGTCTCCCTGAGAAGACCTGCTCTCCCAGAACTCACCCTTCTTGGGTATCCTCTCTCAATTCTACAACAAAGAAACACAGGTCGTTATACATTGGTCCAGACCAGCAAAGTGTAGAGCACCAAGTAAGAGCTGTACAGTGATAATGGTGTGTCGGGGGGAGAGTCATTAATTGCAACAAAGGCAGCGCTCTGGTGGGGGCTGCTGCTAGTAGGGAGGCTGGGGGGGCTGCTTATTTAAATAACCAATCTCTGTATCTTGCCTTTGTTTTTCCTATGATTCTAAAACTGCTCTTTAAAAGTCTATTAATAAAAAGGTAAGGATAGGGAAGTGGTACCCAATAGCTCTCCCGAGTCACTGTGGACCTCCTTCCCCTGCATCTGCAGTGGCTTCCTGGTTTTTGAGGGCACTGCTATCACCTAAAGGCAGGTGGAGGTTTGGCCAGGTGGGTTTCTAGGGTTCCAAGGTAGTGACTGACTGGCTTTATCCCAGGGTGGGTCTTAAAAGCAGAACCTTTACTAGGGTCTTTGCAGGGATCATTGAAAACCTTACAGGAGAGGAGAACAAGGGACTTCAGTTTTAAAAAGCACAGCAAGCTGGCTGAGCCACACCTGGAGCACCAGGAAACCAGGTGCACAGAAAAAGGAGCGACAGAGGAATTTTAAAGAAGGAATTTCATATTTCCCAGAGGAAACACCAAAGGCGTCTAGATGATTATCACGACAAAAACCCTAATTCCTTAGCCCTTTGTATCACTTCCTAGCACTGCTCCAGCAAAGGTGCCCCGGGGTTGGCCAGAGAACAGAAGCTTATTGTCTCTCAGCTCTGGAGGCCAGTGGTCCGACAGAGAGATGCAGTGGACCCCACTGGCTCGGAAACCCCGGGAGGTTGGCGGGGGGAGGCACCTTCCTTTCTCCCAGCACCTGCGCTTTGCTGGCAATCCCCAGCCTGGCCTTGGCTTGCAGCCGCAGCGCTTGAATGTCTGCCTCTGTGTCACGTGGCATTCTCTCTGGCGTCTGTGTCTCTTCTCTTCTCTCTTTTCTTTACGTTAATAGATTGAAGAGGTACCCGTTGAATTCCAGTTTATGTTGTATAGTTGGTGAAGTCTGGGCTTTTGTACCCATCACCCAAATACTGTACATTGTAGCCAACAGGTAACTTTTCGTTCTCCACCCCCCACTCTCCTGCTCTTGAGTCCAATGTCCTTTATACTCTCTGTGTGACCATTCACATGGGTCAGCTGCCACTTGTACATGAGAACATGCAGTATTTCCTTCCTCATTCCTGAGTACTTCACTTAGGATGATGGTCTTCTGTTCCATCTAGGTTGATGCAAAAGACATTATTTCATTCGTTTGTATGGCTGAATAGTGCTCCTTGATATCTCTCTTTCTCTCTATATATATACATACACACACACAAATACATATATCAGATTTCATTCATTAGTAGATTCTTCTCCTCTTATTATAAGGACATCAGTCATGTAGGATTAGGGGCCCACCCTGCTTCATATGACCTCATCCTAATTTAACTAATGATACAATGATTCTACTTTCAAATGAGCCATATTGTGAAGTGCCAGGGGCTAGGACTTCCACATATGTTTAGGGGGACACAATTCAACTCCTAACACCCTTCTTAAGTTTTTATTGAATTTTGTCTGCTTTTCTTTGGAATTACATTTGGGGGAAGCAGTAGTGCAGGCCACATCGTCCAGGGCTCAGGGCTTCTTGAGGTCCAGATCCACCCTGGAGCTTCACAGACCCATAACACAATGGCTCTCAAGGGGCTCTGGCATCTGGCACACACTGTTCCTCCCTCTTCCTCACAAACTTATTGAGGACCACTCTCCACTCCTCTTTCCTCTGTCTGCTCAGAGCCCTCCCGTATCTTACTGGGTTCAGCTCTCAGTTCTTCCTTCCATAGGTTCCAAGCTTCTTTTCTTATCCATGAATTCTAAGGCAGAATCCTCAAGTACAAAACAGATATTCTTCTAGTAGTGTAAATGTATTTTATACATTCATATTTGAAACATCTTAATTGAGTAATAAGGACAGAAACTTTACTTTGATTTTAATTAATATACAAATGTGAGATTTAGATCCATCACAAGGTTTATCACAGGCTTAACCTCAGGACCCCTCATTTGCAGAAGCCCCTCCAAGGCCTGGGAAGATCCCCAGCACTGTGTTCACATCTGCAAGTGTTTTTGTAGAATTTACAGGAGTATAACTTGACTGTGATTTGTTAAGGCCACTGCCTCTTCTCCTGCCTTCTCTCCACCCATCTCACTTCCTTGATGTCAGGTAGTCTTTGACTGGTCACACCTAAGGAGAAATTGAACTAGAAGGACTTTTACTTTAGGCTTAATGGGATATACTGATGTTCTCAGTCACTTCTACGTTAAATTACTGCTAATAATTCTAGGGATGAATAAACTCTCTTCCCACTGTGCCAACTAACAAAAGGCTGTGCTGGCTCGGCGCCTATAGCTCAACCGGCTAAGGCGCCAGTCATGTACACCTAAGGTGGCGGGTTCGAATCTCCAGCCAGGACCCGCCAAAACAACAATGACGGCTGCAACCAAAAAATAGCTGGGCGTTGTGGCGGGCGCCTGTGGTCCCAGCTACTTGGGAGGCGGAGGCAGGAGACTCGCTTGAGCCCAGGAGTTGGAGATTGCTGTGAGCTGTAATGCCACGGCACTCTGCCCAGGGGGACAGCTTGAGGCTCTGTCTCAAAAAAAAAAAAAAAAAAAAAGCTGTGCTATAGTGGCTGTGTCCGGAGGCCGCACTGCAATTAGAACCTGACAACAGGTGTGTGGGCAGAAGAGGGGAAGGGGTTATGGAGCTGGAAGCCCATCTGTGGGATCATCGGACAGAAACATAAAATCCTAAGTGGAGAATCAGTCTCTATCAATAACTAAGCAATATGGCTTCTCTCCTGTAAGGGAGTTACTTAATAATGAAGTGTCAGCTGTTGTACATTTTTGCTTCTTTTTGAGATGCAGATGGTATGAAGATCACTCAGAATTCCCATGTTTGTGGAACACAAGCCTCCCACAGAGATAGACACATGCCTTACACATCCCAACCCCCAGTCACAAAAGGACCGACTCCAGTCAGCTGTGTGAAAGGAAAGACTGCACTTCATTATCTCCATAAAGGATGAGGTTTTAGAATCATTGTTATACAATCAAATGTGTGCAGCCAATAAATACAGTAAAGAAATTATAGCAATGATCCAGGCAATTAATACAGATTAAGCTTTAAAATTGTACTTAGAACTTTTATCAGCTCTTTTACATTTATAAGTTATTTATTTTATCATTTGAAATAAATAATTACTCTAAACCTTTTTTTTGTTGGGAGACAGTTCTCCATAGGTCTCTCATGTTTCTGCACATCTCATGACCAGAGGCACTAAAACTTTGTTCCAGACCATATTTTTAAGAATGTTTGCATAGGAGGGAGAGGGGAGGAGGGGGAGGGGAGGAGGGAGAGGGTTTGGTAAGCTCCCACCGAATGGGCACAATGGAGGGGAATGGGGCACACTTCCTGGGTGAAGGGCTCGCCTACAACTTGGGTTTTACCTAACAAATGCAAACACCGTAATCTAAGGGTATGTATCTTCATATTAATCTGAAATTTTTTTAATAGCTTGTACAGTTAGAAGATAGAGATGCGTCTCCTTCCATGGTAAAGGCAGGAGCTGTTTGCTGACCAGACTAACAAAGATAATGTTGGGCAAGTTAGATGGCAATCCTTTTAAAAATTGGGGTTTCCTAAGCTTAGGTTTCCTCAGCTGTGATGCTAACTTCTGTGTGTGGCATCCACCTGGGTGCAGCCCCCATCCCCCTTGTGGAACTTGGGAACGAAGGAAACTGAGGCCAACATAAGACTCATGTCACCTGCTACACTGTGAGTAATAATCAAATGAAATAATAAAATGTAACCTGGCAAGAACAGATTGAGACCTGCTTGCTTCTCTATATCCCTACATCTCTGATCCAGGGGTCTTGTGTCTTCTGGCAACATCCTGCAACCTTAGGAGGTCATCTTTCTAGCTTGAGAGAACAGCCAAATCTCAGACCTTTCATAGTTCTTGGCAGTTTCACATTTGTATTTTGAAGTTTCTTTTCTTAAAGAGGGACCACAAAATTGTAAAAGCTTCAAAACCCCACAAAACCTGGGTCCACTCTGAGTTCATAAAAGATTCTTTTTCATATCTATCTTCATACCACCAGATTTTACTCTTATTTCCAGTATTAGAAAAATATATTGGAATCCGTATTCTTCTCTAGCCACTCCACCATCTGTTTCACCCCTGCAAGCTAGTACATGGCACAGTTTTTAACTTAGTACCATGAGACACTTGTGCATATGATCAGGGACTGAGACACTTGTGCATATGACCACCAATCGCTAAAGCAATGATGTTTGTGAATCATATTCTTTAGAAAAGAGTAGGACTGATTCAATCCTATCTCTATAATGCCATTATATTTGTAAGGATGTATTTCTATATTTGTCCAAATAATAAAGACAAATGTCTGACCAAGAAAGGAATTGATTATCTTGCATGGTAAGACGCCTCTAGACAGTGGTCTTCATAGGTGGTGAATCCAGAGGCGTCACTGCCACATCAAACTCCTGTGTCTTTTCATCTTTTCATTCTGTCATCTGCAACATACCAGCCAGCTATCCTCAAGGCTGGAAGACAACAACAGCAACTACAACCATTACGCTGCACACACAAAGTTTCCCAGGCAAAAAAAAAAAGGGACTGTTCTCCCTGAGGTCTTTTTTTTTTTTTTTTTTTTTGAGACAGAGTCTCACTTATATCATCCTTGGTAGAGTGCTGTGGCATCACAGGTCACAGCAACCTCAAACTCTTGAGCTTAAGCAATTCTCTTGCCTTAGCCTCCCAAGTAGGTGGGATGATAGGCACCCACCACAACAGCCAGCTATTTTTTTTTTTGTTGTAGTTGTTTAGCTATCGTTTTAGCTGACCTGGGCCGGGTTTGAACCCACCACCTTACGTGTACTTGGCTGGAGCCGTAACCAGTGTGCTGCGGGCACTGAGCCCCTTAGGTCTTTTTTTTAAGAGTTCACAACATTTTATCAGAAGGGAATCTGTCTCTTTGGCTGGAGTGTGGTCATGTCATTTCCTGAACCATCGACTGATTCTGAAAGGCTGATTTAGAAAATGAATATTCAACCACTAGTCCTGCTACTTTAGCAAGTTTTACCTGAAGCACATATTTCACAGAGCAGTGTGGGTATCTGATTTCTGTTAGTGTAGAGGAGAATAAGGGAGTGGTTGTGGAGGGAGTAACTGCGATCGGTGCTCACTAGCATTCTGATGTGCTTTCCTAGGAGAGATCAAAGGGGTGAAGGTGTAATTAGAGGCCTACGCATGGCACACAGCACTGTTTGTCTCCAGGGGAATGCGTGATGAGATGGCTAACCTGCACCTTGGCAGGAGCTGGATTGAGACCTGCTTGCTTCCTTGTGTCTCTGGTCTTCACCTCGCATGTGTCACTCAGTCCAGTTCCATCTTGCTCCTACCCACATCATAATGAAGGCTTTAAATACAGGCAGTTCTTTTTGATTGGCTCCGATAAGCAGAAAATTCATTTATCACAGTTTAGTTAAATAGCACCAGTCCTTCAACATTTTAGATTTCAGTTACACTGGTGTATTAACTATGAGTAACTTTAGAAAATACAAACATCATAGCTACCTCTTTAGTCTACAAATCACAACATAAATAATGTGTCCATCACAGTGACCAGTCACATCTGTTTTAGCCTGTGAGAATAGATAGGTTGAGACCCTGAGATAGGCTGAGACCCTGCGAGTCCTTCAAAAGCCAGGTAAAGCCAGCAGGGGGACCGCCCCTGTGCTCCTAATTGAGAACAAAGGAGTCTGAAGGTGCCCCGGCAGGGGAATGTCCACGTGACTATCCCTGCATGGGGAGATTAGCAGTGCAGGCAGCCGAGACCATCAATTAGTAGCAGAGACTAGAGAAGCTGAGATGTCTGCCTGAGGAGATGAGACTTGCTCTCCCCCCCCATCTTGCTTGTACCCATATCTGGCCACTTCACATATTCCATTACCCTTTCTCCCTGTTTACCCTTTACCTAACCTTCCTGGAGTCTCTACTCTCCCCACCCTCATTTTTAACCTTGACGGCTAACTACTGACTGCTATACATTCTTGCACATACACTCTGTTACAGAACCCAATAAAAAGGCTCCTGAGAAGCAGGACAGGTTGTTGCATTGTCTTCAGGCTGCTGCTTGGCACATGACACAATATATGCCCTTCCAGGCTTCCAGGCTTCCAGGCTATATGCTATAGTTTGGTGTAAAGTCTTGTGATTTCTCCAGTGCTGTCTCCCTTGCTGACCCCAACAGTAGATATTCTGAAGAACAGAATGGACTTCCACCAAAATGCCACACACACCCCCTAACGGAGTATGTTTGTTATTTGCATTGGTTTGTTATTTGTGTAACTGAAGCTTTCTGAGTAGAACAGGGCAGCCCTCCCAAACTGGTTTGAAAATGGCTTAACAGAGTAAAGAAGATGGCTGGATATATTTATTGCATTCAGGAGAGTGGACTAGGGTGAGGTCTGCATGCAGGCAGGGCTTGTGTGATGTGAATCTCTCAGAGGCACCAAAGAAGGGAATATACAGGCTTTCTTAACAGCTTGCACAAGGTAGGGCAGAGCAGAAGAGGAAGAGGTTAGATTTCAGCCATGTCAATTCTTCATTATAACGTCACTTGTTTCAAAGTCTGTTGGTGAGTGGTCACTGGTGAGTGGTCTGTTGGTGAGTGGTCATTTGATTCACACACAGACAGCAAAGTACATAGCAGTGTTACTTCCTCATCTCAGTACTAACCCCAACATGACATTTTTCAAAAATGGTCCAGGGAAAGAAGTTCTCCAACTAAGATAAAAGTGAAGCAAAGGAACAAAAAGTGATAATGGCGGGAGTGAAATCTGAGTCTACTATAAGTGGAGTTAAAGCAGAAACAGCTGACGGTGGCAAAGTGATGCTACCACCTTCCTATATGAGAGACTCTTGGCTCTGTGCATCCAGGGGAACTTGATGACAGCAAGCTTATCATCTTCATAAAGGTGCAAGTGGCTGTGATAGAAAAGATGAAGGTGGTCATGAAGAAGTAACATAAAGGGAAAAAACCCTGATATTAAAGGAACTCTCAGAAACATTACATGACATTGAAAGTGCAAAGAATAAAATGGTGGAGACTGATCCAAACTTGGAGGATGATGATTCACCAAGACATAAACAAGATGCTCACACCTTATAGTAAGCAGACAAGTGCTGGCTGGCTGGGTGCCTGTGCTCAGTGGTTAGAGCACCAGCCCTCTGGCAGGTTTGAATCTGGCCTGGGCCCGTTTAACAACAACAACAACAACAACAAAAAGGCAAGTGGTGTTCAAACTATTCTTGATAATTTTTAACAAAAAATACCCAATTTTAATTCTCAATGTTTCTGATCTTTTAAAAGAATGTCCTAAATAAGTACTAATTTTATGATTTTTTTCATTTATTTATCTAGTATAACCAGTAATTGGAGTGTTTTCAATGTTTTGACACATTTTTTAACAGTCATGAAAAAAAAATAATTTTTCCACATAATTATTAAGATCACTTAGCACTATTTGAGCTTGCACAAAATTGAAGGACAATTTTTATGGTCCTTCACTGCCATGCGAATGGGTGATGGCCGGTACTTATTTCACCTGACACTTCTGTGACATATGGCTTTTTTGATCACTCCCACTTTCGTGAAACACAATTCTCTCCTGCTTTTCCATGACCCCACTATTTCCAGGTTCCTATCTCCCTTTCTTCCCAGGTTTCTTCCCAGCTTCTCTTCCCTTTCCTAGTTTTGGGTATTGGTGATCCCCGCAGTCTGTCCTTGACTCTTTGCTCCTCACCCTACGTGCTCTTCTGGTTCTGGCCTTTTGTAGTAGTTGAAACTTCTCTGCCTTGGGTGGTGATAATGGTGTTAAGGTGAAGACAGTGGAGATTCCTTCCTACCTTACCAACTGGTAGAAAGGAGTTTAGGAGGGAAAAGGGCAGGCTGTGTGGTGTCCCCTTTATTTCAGAATTTGGATTTAGGACAGAGTCAGAGGAGCCAATTAACATTATTAATGTAGATAGCTATGAAAATTGCATTAATTTATTCATTCCACCAATATTTACTCACTTATACTATGTATGTGTATCAGGTAGAGTTCTAGATGCTGGAGTACTATGGACTGACACACATAGTATAAAGTACAATTAATATCTGGAGAGAGACAGGGACAATATTCACATAACTTTTTTTTTTTTTTTTGAGACAAAGTCTCCTTTTTTTTGCCCTGGCTATGTCATCATAGCTCACTGCAATCTCAAATTCATGGGTTCAAGTAATCCTCCTACCTCAGCCTCCTGGGTTGCTGGGACCACAGGTAAGTGCCACTAAGCCTGGCTTTTTTTTGGTGGAGATGAGGGTTTAGCTGCTTTACTCAGGCTGGTCTTGAACTCCTAGACTTAAGGAAGATTCCTGCTTTAGCCTCCCATAATGTTAGGATTATAGACATATGTCACTGCACCTGGCCCACATAACTGTTACTATAATATATTGTTAACATTCGTTCTACAGTTGACCCTTGAACAATATGAGGGGTGAGGGGGTCCAACACCCCATACAGTCTGAAATCCACGTGTAACTTTTGACTCTCCCACAACTACTACTAGCCTACTCCTAGTAGTAGAAGCAGCCTTACCTGTAACATAAACAGTTGATTAACATGTTTTTATATGTATTATATACTGCTTATTTTTATAATAAAGCTGGAGAAAAGAAACCATTATTAAGAAAATCATGGCTCGGCACCTATAGCTCAACTGGCTAAGGCGCCAGCCACATACACCTAAGGTGGCGGGTTCGAATCCCCAGCCCGGACTCGCCAAACAACAATGATGGCTGCAACCAAAAAA
>NW_003852588.1:780344-782844 GCF_000181295.1 Otolemur garnettii
AAAATCATAAGAAAAAAATGCATTTACTTTTCATTAAGTGAAAGAGGAGCCTTGTAAAAGCCTTCATCATAGTTGCCTTCCCCTTAGGTAGGCTGGGGATGGGGAAGAGGAGGGACTTGTCTTGCTGTCTTGTGACAGAAGAGAAAAAATATCCTCATATAAGTGGACACTTGCAGTACAAACCTGTGTTTTTCTAGAGTCAACTGTATTTTACTACTAGCTATTGTTAATCTCTTACTGTGACTGATTTCCAAAACTTTACTGAAAGTTTTTGTGACTGAAACTTTACCACGAGTATGTATGTGTAGGTAGAAAGCATATACAGGGTTCTGCACTATCCGAGGTTTCATCCCTCCACCCGGCATCTTGGAACTTATTCCCCAAAGATAAGAGGAGCTGCTGTAATTGATTTAATAGTAAGTGTCCATTTTAAGTACCCTCCAGAGGTACTACCCATCCTCTATCTTTAGCCCATTAATTATTCTAGTGGAGGAAATTACAGATACACCTTTTGGGGAAGATATTTTATTTGGGGGCAAGAGGTGCTCCAGCTCTGTAAGCCATGCTACATGCCTCTGCCTATAAGGACAGGCAGTGCTGTATGTCAGAATGGATTGAATTAAAAATCTGAAGATTACTTTTGCAGAGATGTCTCCATTTGTAAAATCACAGTGTTCCTGTAAAGTCGTGCATCAATCAGTTTCTTTAATTTACACAGTGTGTTATGATTTACAACAGACTACACAAATTGTTCATTCCCATAAACAGAAGAGAAATTCACAGTTAGAACATGTTCCCTGACTGGTAAGTGATGGATCTATGTTTAAAATAATAGAGATGGATCATATTTTACATATTCTAATAACTACACACTGAAAAGATTCCTACTGTGATTTCTTTTACAAAGCTAAAAATTCTCTCATAAATGCAGACTTCTTCCTGTTTACTCTGTGGGCAATGCTAGACTTTCACAAATCAGGTTTGTTGTGTAACATACACATGTTCTATGCATTACTAAACTTAGTTCTGAATGCAGCACCGCTGAAATTCGGAGGGTAACGTGATCACTCAGCAAATGTTGCCAGCTCCTATCATATTTAGAACCCTGTGTTCTGAGGCGCTCAAGTTCATGCTGAGGCATTTGCTAAACAAATCTTTGGCAAGGAATCAGCACAGTGATTTTCTGTATCCTTAAATCCGGAGTCCGTGATTCCTAAACTCTCCAGAGTTTCTTTTTTTTTTTTAATGTTTCTATGTTTATTTTTTTATTAAGTCATATATACATAGATGATGAATGCATTTATGCCTTTGTGGGATTCAATGTGTTGATTATTTGTACAAATTGGAGTGCTTACATCCTACTAATTAACATAGCTTTCACCTCATTTACTTAATCACAGTGTTAAGACATTTGTGTTCTATACTTGATAGATTTGACTTGTACCCTTGCAATGTGCTCCGTTGGTATGGTCCCACCATTAACCTTCCCTCTATCCATCCACTTCATCCTGGGCTATAGTTCTGATTCATCTCTCATATGAAAGTGTGAGTGATCATAAATTGGTTTTATAGTAGTACTGAGTACATTGGATATATTTTTTTCCATTCTTGAGATACTTTACTAAGAAAAATATTTTCCAGCTCCATCCATGTAAACATGAAAGAAGTAAAGTCTCCGTTTGGAAATAAGTTTGGGGAACACTCCCGGATCTAAACGGAGTTTCAATCTCTTACCGCTGTTGGAGTTTTAACTAGCGTGCTTCTCAAAGAAGCATACCATTTACTTATTTTAAAAATTAAATGGAATAAAAACTTACGAACTCTGAGAGAGACCGCGATCGGTGTTGAAAAGAGCTGATTTCGTGTGTTTCCATGGAAAATGGGAGGCAGGGTGACGAGGAAAGAGGAAGAGGGCACGGGCCCACCAGGGGTGCACAGGCTTCCACCAGGGCCTGAGTGGCGTTCCTGCGCCACAGCGAGTGTAGACAGGAGCCCAGAGTTGGCCGCGTGGACGGCGGAGGCCTGGCTTGGGGTACTTTCCAGAGTCCCAGCAACATTTTGAGTTCGTGGCAGTGATTACGGGGACTATCTTTAAAGTGTAACAGGTTTGAAGAAGAGATGGCTAATAAACGTGCGTGGTGTTTGTGTTTGGGACTGTGCACTGGGAAAGAGTGGAAAGGGAGAAACGGGAAAGTTGTTAGAGCAGAACAGATAGATAAAAAGAGCCGACGGAAAGGCGAGGGAAGCGCAGGCTGACCCGTGCGAGCAAGCAGCAAAACAGCAAGTGCGGGAGCTGCAAAGCCGGGAGAAGACACAGACGCCGCCACGCAGGGCGAGCGGTCCTCCCGACGGCAGGGGGCGCCCGCCACCCCGCCCCGCGCGGGCCCCGCCTCCCGCCCCGCGCCTGCGCTTCCTGCCCCTCCTCGTCCGGGATGTTGCTGCCGCTGCTGCGGAGTAGCTGCTTCCCTTCCTCGGCTCCTGGCGGCAGCGGCGGCGGCGG
>NW_003852588.1:783141-814131 GCF_000181295.1 Otolemur garnettii
GCCCCCCAGGCCGGCCGACTTCAAGCTGCAGGTCATCATCATCGGCTCCCGCGGCGTGGGCAAGACCAGCCTGATGGAGCGCTTCACGGACGACACCTTCTGCGAGGCCTGCAAGTCCACCGTGGGTAAGGGCGCCGCGGCCGGACGGGACCCCAGGCTGGGCCTCCTGCCTCCGGCGCTGCGCTCCTGGCGCCAGAGCAATGCCCTTGGCCTTATCGGCCTTGTTTCTTTTTGCGTCCAGGAGCCTTTCTCCGTCTTCCGCTGTGTGGCTCCGGGTGGTCTTACATTTGGGGGATGTTGTCTTCGCGGAAGCGCTTCGATCCCATTCCAAAAGCCAGAGTTTTTTGTTTAGTCTTCACGCAGCCTTGCCCTTGGGGCCTCGCGCCCTCCATCCTACTCAGGCGCGAGCCTCTCGCCACCCCGATCCCCACCCCGCGTCTCCAGTGGTTGCGGGGTCCAGGCCATCCCCTCCTGCACTCTTCGCAGGTCTTGAGGTAGGGTGATGCATTGGGCCCGCTCAGCTCTGGTAGGGATAGCCGGTAAAGGGAAACTTTTGGCCCTTTATGTACTCATCCAAGAAAAAAGGGGGTGTGACGGGGAACCAGGCAGGCAGTAAATTTACTGCCCCAAAGGCCTTTTTTCTGCCACTTGCGTGCCCATGGCCAGTGCAGATCCTCTATAGTGGGTGTTGATCTTGCCTTATGAGCAAGGAGGAGGAGGAGGAGGAGTATTTTCAATGTAGACTAGGACTTATTTTCTCATTTTGAACCCATTTTCGTGATGTACTGAAACGATGAAGTTTAAAAATGCCTACAGAGAATATTAAGACTAAACTACACTAAGTTTCTTGTTTTAACTATAAGTGCGGGTCAGAGGAACTTCAGCTGCCTATCCTTTACCTCAAATAACCTGGTGACTGGCAAACATGAGGATAATTCCTTCAGTACCACTCACTAGGAGAAGTACAGTAGTGAAGTGAATACTCTAAGGCCCCAGGTCAAGAAGTGTACTGGCCTCCACTGTATCTGAAATTGAAGCTGCAGGGGAAATTTCTTCAGGAAGTCATACTTAGAGGTTATTGGGCTTGTCAGGTGGTGTAGACAATAGTTGCTATGGAAAAACCCTTAAAAGTTGTCAAAACTAAAAATAAAAGGCAATCACCTTCAGTGACAGGGATTTCCCCAGGGCGGCATAGCAAACACTGAATAATGTGGAGATTTGAGATACAAAATTTAAAGTTATCATTCCATATCCTTATACAGATACCCTTGGTTACAATACTGATGGTATGATTTTGAGGTTGATTGTTTTCACATTGTCCTGTTACAAAGTAGTACTGCTGTACAGTATTTACAATGTCTTATTGGAAAATTAAACCTCCCGTTTCTTTGTATTATCTGTTTTGTTTTTGAGAACTTCCCTTAGTGCTCTTTTGGAATAGATCATTTTGAAAATATTTGTGCTGTTTGTACTGTTTCTTTTTAAAATATTGGCCTTGGGGCTGTGATATTTCAGTAGCATAGCTATATATTTGTTTTAAATATCTAATCTTGGCTCATATGAGTGCAGAGGGTTATTAAATCATCAAATGAAGTGTATACCGTTAGTATCCGATATAAATAAAGTAGGGTTAAAAACAATTCAGAATTATCAGTGTTTATGACTCCACACTTAAATCTATAAAAAAGAGGGAGATGTCACTGTGAAGAAGAGAAATTAGTACAGGGACCAGAAGGTGGGTGCCTGTGATGGCTTGGGTGGAGGGGAGATGAGTCAAATGAACAAAGATGTGCTTTGGAATGGGGAAGAGGAGAGGTGAGGAAGGGTTTCCAAGCCAGGCAGCAGTGGAGTGGCACCCCCACATTTGAGGACAGGTTGCTGAGGGGCCATGGGATGGATGCAGTGACGCCTTGATTTCTATGCTAAGCAGGGCAGACCCTCTTTTATGGCATCTGGAACCATAACAGTTTCCAAGTAAGCCTTGGCATGATGGCAGTGAAACTAATTTGGCAGAGTTACCTAGGATGTTCAGGAATAAGAAGAAAGCAGGAGGCAGGGAGAACAGCAGTTCGTCTCTCTGTCCCTGACACACATGAATACATGTGCTTGCACGCACTCCCGACACCAAGTGAGGCTGATTTTTTTGTGTGTTGTTCATTTTTGTTTCTTTTACATATTGCCTATAGTTCTATAATACTGTAATACTCAATAAATGTTTCTGCCCCTGGGAAGTTTAGAGGAAGCTGGCCTGCCCCAGGGCATAGAGATGTGTAGGAAACCGAACTAGCCCCCCTCAGTTTCTGCCACAAAGTTGCTTTTCTCTTCCAGTTATCAGTTCATTTGTTGAATACTTGCTCTTGGGCGTTATACCTACTCAGGGGATTCAGCCATACTCAGGCCTGTGTCCTAAGTGGGAGCTCCCAGGTGCTATGACACAGGTGTGCACAGATAGGGGATTGTAGCGGGGGGTGGGTGGGTGGGGGTTGTGGTCTGGAGGTAGGTTTGGGGGCTGGTTGGAGAAGACTTCCGTATTGGAATGTTGTGAAGAAACATCATTCCTCTAGCCCCGTTAGAAAAACCCTTACTTAAACATGATGCTGGGTGTGGTGTACAATTGTGATTGACTCACCTGAATGAGCTCATGGGATTCTTACGAGGCTCATTTTCCTAACTTCATCTCCATGTGGTACAGTGAGCTGCGCTCTACTTAGAAAGATTCTCTTCCAGTTTTTCCCTTACCCTGTCAGGGCATGCAGATGTTTTCTGCTCATGACAGCAGAGTTTGGAAAAGACCCTGAGCCCCACAGCATGACCCAGGGCAGAGTTCCAGGGCATGCCTGGACCAGGTGGGTCACAAAAGTGGTAGTATCATGTAATTCACAGGCTGGAAGAGTATGTCCAGTAAGTGCCTTTTAAAAGCAAATCAGTCTTACTGATTTGGACTTTCTATAAAAGATTATAGTGAAAATCCTTTAGGGAACTGAGATGATTTCCTCTTTTAAAAGAGGAAAATGTTTTTCTTTTGGTATCGTTAATCAGATCAGAAGCTGATTTCGTTAAGATACACAAAATTCACAAAGATATGAAAAGCTAAAAAGATTTTTTTTAATAATTGACCTCTTGAATGGTAGTTGTCTAGGTGAAGCATTATTTTCAAAGAGATTTTGTATTAATGGAATCAAATTACTTAGTCTGTTATAACTAGCATAATTTGACAGGTTCTTTAAGTACAGGAGCAGCTTTTTAAAGTATAAGAAATTAAAAAGTACTTGACTGTAGGAATTTACAACTGTCTAACATATCTTGGACCACTGTCTTTCTCAGTGATGCCTGTATCATAAGTGTACTTAACTATCACTGTGGATCTGTGGGCGTGTGTGTGCACATCGATACCATTCTGACTGCAAGTTGCAGAAACCATTTCCAGCTTGCAGAGCAAGAGAATTCTTGCTCTGTCTTCCTTCTGTTTAACTCACACTGGATTTAGCATAAATAGGCAAATGAGCTTTTAAAAAGTATATTTCAGAAAACTGCATAAAATTATGTATTTGTCGATCTTTGTTTTATTTTTATATAAATGTTGCAAGCTAGCTATTGATTTTGTTTGATTGAAATGGTTTTACCCAAAAGAAGCCCACCCCCACCCTTGCTCCAACAGTATTGCATTCTCCAGTGAGTAGGACTAAGAATAAGAAACCTGGGCTCTTACCTTGAGCTCTGCCACTGACTAGTTTGTGACTTTAGATAAGTAATTTAGTTGTCTGTGCACATAAAATACAGTATTCTATTGGTGAACACTTACTATATACCAGCAAAAGGCCTCACAGCAGCCCTGAAAGTTATCCCCATTTTGCAAATGAGAACACAAAGTCTCAGAGAGGTAGCAGCTTACCTTCTATGGCACAGCTGGTTAGTAGGTGGTCAAGGCCAGGGTTGCAAGTGAGTATTTTTTTAACTATCTTTCAGTCTATTCCTTAGCTTCCTTTGAAATTTAAGTTTACTTTGCTTTATTGAAAATACTGATGGTTCACACATGTAAAGGTTAGATGTGGCAAAGCCCTTTCTGGTTTTCTAATGTGGTCCTACTTACAGCCCTGCAAAGATCGTGGTATAATTATTCTGCAGTATCAGTGATGCTGACTTTGTTTAACTATGCCCATGTCATCACTTCTTGCCTTTTGAATATTAAAATAACGCTCTAAGGATTCAAATATCTTAAACCTTTAACATATTTAAAAAAAAAATTCCGAAATGGGTATATTTAAATATGGGCAAAGTGTAAGTAAGGCAATCTAGATGAGAATTTTGATTTTTCTGGGAAGTAAAATTTTTCACAAAATGCTGGAGTCCATAGGATTGCCATTCGTTTATGTTGCCAAGTAAGAACATTCAAAAATCTATCTGACCAGGCATGGTGGCTCATGCCTGTAATCCTGGCACTTTGGAAGGCCAAAGCTGGTGGATAGCCTGAGCTCAAGAGTTCAAGATCAGCTTGAGCAAAATCAAGACCCCATCTCTACTAAAAACAGAAAAACTAGCTGGGTGGTATGGCAGGCACCTGTAGTTCCAGCTTCTTCGGAGACCGAGGCAACGGGATCTCTTGAGCCCGTGAGTTTGAGGTTGCTGTGAGCTAGGATGTCACAGCACTCCATCCAACGCACAGAGTTAGACTCTGTCTCAAAAAAAAAAAAAAAAAAACCTACCACAGACTTTTTTGAAAAAGACTTAAAATGAAAAAGGAAAAAATAGGAAAGAGAAGATACTGTCTTCACTCTTCTCAATTGTGTAGCAGCACGTTACAGTTCATAGCCTGGCCGCTGAGAGTGCCTGGTCTTAGAAGATGCAAGGACTCCAGGGAAGCTGTTTAACTTGGTTACTGGCCGCAATCCCCGTGTGCTCTTTGTGTGACTCTGCCCTTTAGTCTGTGTGGAGAGAAGATTCAGTCAGGACACCTGTTTGGTGGAGGTGGGGGCGTGGGGTGGTGCAGGTGACTCTGTTTCTTCAGGGCTGGCAGTTGAGCTGGCAGCAGAGTTGAAGGGTCTAAGAAGTAGGTGAGTGTGAATCACCTGAATAAGTGCCTGTCTGAGAGTGTAGCCTTGAATGTTAGGTGATTGACCGGTGGGTCGGAGTCTAGGAGTGTCTTAACCTAGGGACTGATATGGCTGTCGAGGAAAATGGACTACTTGCACTTTATTCTGGAAACTTAGGGTAGGATATTTTGTTAGAAATCCCGGAAAGAACATCTGCTGGATTAAAATATTTATCTGTGTATTTTTTTTCCCCTGCTCTTCTGTATTTATATGCAGTGTTCCCAGCCATACTGATCTGCCCAAGTGTTTCACTTAAAAGAGAATTAGGGAAAATCGCCCAATTCCCGCTCCAAAAGCCCAGATTCTTCAGCCCTCCAGTGTTGTTTCGCTCCATCTGGGAAGAGCCTCATGCAGACTCCCCTGCCAAAATGATGTAACATGATGACTCAGGGAGCTGTGAGTGCGAGAGGAGTAACGTTCCGTCCTTGATACCCACATGTGCTGTGTGTTACGTGGTTAGGTTGATTTAATGAACTTAATACTAGCTGGTAAGCGTGTGCGGTGCCCCCTTTTGTGGAATAAAGAAGCTGTCTTTTGGGCGACAGCATGGAGATCATGCAGATTTAGTTGGCATTGGTCTGTTACGTTGAATAAAAATCTGTTTAAAGAGGCTAAGTGCTTGCAGCCTCTGTGTCACTGCCTGCACTCACTGAGGAAGAAAGGTTTCATTATGCTGATAGAGATCCGGATTCTTAGAGATCGTCTCTTTCCCTCCAGTCTATAGAATCTGCCAGAAACAATCTGCTAATAGATCTTGGAACTGGCTCGTAGAAGGCAGAGTAGGTTCCTTTGAGAACTGATACATCCAAACTATTCTCTAGCCTTGGGTGCCAGACACTGTTCCAAATAAACATTGGTTTGGCTTTGTACAATAGTTATTCAGCGGATGTTTTGAGAGGCTCTTTACATTTAAGTAAGACACCACTCTGCTGGCCATCTTGTAGGGCACAGTGCTAAGGCCTGCCGACCTGGCACATCCTTGTGAGGAGGGGAAGTGAGTCCTGGAGATCGCTGTAATGACGGGCTGGAAAACAGCTACCATGCCCTTGTGCTTCAACGAGGAAGAAATTGATCATTCTTCTGTTGTCCTTTTATTGCACATCTTTGACATTTGGAACATATTTGAAAAACCAAAACTACAGGCCAAAAATAGTGCCCTTAATTGAGTGTGATTATGTTTTTTTAAAAAAATCCTTATCTTCTAAAGCCAGGAAGCAGGACATAAGCTTAACAGAAAACTTTTTTTTGCAGAAATGGCCCCCCTACCCCTACCTCCAACTCTGATAACACCACTGTTTGGTTTCTAGTACTTTCGTAGTTTACAAAACAAACAGAACAACCTGAAATTCCAACTTAGGTGCTCCTGTGGGAGAAAGTAGCTGACAAGTAGGACTCTGCAGGCCCTGACTTGGGTGAAGGGACAGGCCCTCCACAGAGGAGCTTCCTTCCCCCCCTTGCCTGTGTGAGATAGAACCTTAGCACTCGTGTTGATTGGCCAAAGAATCACAGAGGAACATTCAGTCTTCTGGGTCACCTCTATCTTTCAAGATGCTCCCCAGGTGGTGGTACATGTGGAAGGAGTAGATTTTGAATTTGGACAGTGCTGGATTTAAGTCCTAGCTCTACCACAAGCTGCCGGTGTCTAGACAAGCTACTAACCTCGTTTCCTCACTCATGGGGGGGTGGTGGTGGGACTTAATGCTCTTTTCCTATCTCCTGGTATAGGAATAAATAAGAGGATAAAATAGCTTAAGAGCCTGGCCCAGAAAAAGGCATTTTATAATTCTCTTCTCCTCCTAATTATCTTCGAGACATGAAAATTATTCATACTTCAAAAAATTCTTTATCCTTTAAAGATACATACTGATACACACAGGTGAATATGAAATGTCAGAGTGTAAATGCAGGACCTGGGTTAGGGTCTGTTTGAGGGTCCCTGTGCTTTTATGGATTTGTTCTGAATAATAGTAAAGTTAACATTTTTGTTTGTGAAGAAAATGTTAATGATCCACCCTTTAATCATCTCAGGTTTTTCCTCCAGATCCCTCCCTCCCCTTTAAATATTTTCTTCTTGACAAAGAGCTCAAAATGACACGGTGGCCTCAGCCTTTCAGATGAGGGTTTGTTTATAGCCCTCGAGTAGAGAAGGGCTCTTGGTGCAGGAGCATAATCTGTCCCAGACAGCCAGCTTGCATGCCTCACTCCTAACTTTCTAGTGTTGGCCTAGCAATGGAAAGGGTTTTTTTCAATCTTAAGTATGTGTTCATCCCTCATTTCCAGCCTCTCCCTCCACTTATTCACTGGGTGAGGCCATGCTAGGAGTGGGGAGAGGCACAGGCAGGAGCCAGACATCCCAGGTTTAGATCTGTGCTCTAAACTTAACTAGCTCAGTGACCTTGGGCAATCTCCCAACCTCTCTGATTTCAGTTTTTTCATCTATAAAATGGGGTCAATAATAATATCTACTTCATAAAATCATTAAGATGACACACTGCAGTGAGTTAATACATAAAGCCCTTAGAATAGTACCTGCAATACAGCAAATGCCAAAAATAGTTCTTAATCATCTTTTTATTTCTGAAAAGAATAAACATCTTTCTGTGGAATTCTTTCATGGGTGTGTATTTCCACAAGAAAGGAAATATCCAGCTCCCCTGATGGACTGGTTCTGACCTTCCCGTCCCACCTCTGCCTGATGTAGTCTGTGGTGTTACTGTGTGGTCCAATCAAGTGCAAGGCTGTGTCCTTGTGCTTCTGTGTACTGAGATCTGGGTGGTCTTTCTTTTTTCTTTGCTGGGTGGAACCATGCCAACCCTGGAATGCAAAAGCGGGGTAGATCTCATTAAACTTAGGTTGGACATTTGATGTCCCTGGGCCTGAATAAGCACTTTTTTCTTTTTCTTTATTTTTTTAAGGAACAAGGCCTTACTCTGCTGAATGCAATGGTGCAATCATAGCTCACTGCAACCTCGAACCCCTGGGTTCGAGCCATCCTCCTGCCTTAGCCTCCCAAGTAGCTGGGATTGCAGGAATGTGCCACTAGGCCAGGCTAATATTTTTTCTTTATTGAAAAGAAATTTGGTCTTGCTGTGTTGCTCAGGCTGGTCTCAAACTCCTGACCTCAAGCAGTCTTCCTACCTCGGCTTCTCAAAGTGCTGGGATTACAGTTCTGAGCCAAAGTACCAAACTCTGAGTAAGCATTTGTGAATGATACATGGCAGTGTCACTATTTTCTGCTTCTGAGATGATCAAAATAGTTTACACTGATAGCACTTAGTTTCTATTTGATTGAATCTCCATAATAAAGCTTTAGGAGGAAGAGCCAGATAGTATCAAACAATAGGATTTCATAAATTAGGGTGCTTCCTGAGGATAGTACAGGAATTGAAAGAAAATTCTAGCAGCGAGTTTGCATTGCATTTTCCTTTATAGGGTGTGAGGATTTGTTGTGAACTCTTCTGGAAGGTGCTGTAGTTGGACGGAAGACCAGCTCCATGTTCAGGTTAGATTTGCCTCCATCTCTGTGACCTTGACACATTTCTTAATTTATTTTCTCACAATTCACTGAAAATGTTTGAAATCTCTCCCTTAGTAGAAACATTATGTCGCAAATTGAATGACTGTATTAGATAATGTCCTTGGGAGAAAAGCCACTATACAAATGTAGGATAGTTATTCTGAATTTCAGTCACATCACGACCACTGTTTGAATGAGGACTTCCAAATCTGTGAAATCCTTCAACTTTGATTAAGTGTTAGGTAAAATCTGTAGTCTGGTGCCAACACAACATCTTTAGTGGAGAGGACACAGTGGAAATGAGTGTGGAAGCAAGGCCACTATCAGCTCAGCTGTAATCCTAGACATGGACCATGGTGTTATTTTTGCTTTGCTGGAAAGAAATGTGAAGAAAGAAATTTCTGTGTATTTTTGCTATTTTCACTTATGTAACTTCTTATGGCCCAGTAAAAAGAAACAGTGTTTTAGTAATGTTTTGCCTTAAGGTGAACTTAGAAGTCTGGGGACACTAAATATACTGATTGCTTGTGCCATTGCTACCATTTTGGGGTTAGAGAGCTAAAAAGACAAACTACAAAGTTAGGCTTTGTCTGTAAGAGCTTGATTACATTTTGTGGTCTTTCTTTGCCCATCTGACATTTATTTTAATAACCTTTCATGGTGGGCAGGGTATAGATCTGAATCTTGGTTCTGCAGCATGACCAGTGTGTAGTATGACCTCAGCGAGATGACCTCACCTTCACTATGTGCTGATGTCTTCCCCCCAAAATAGAAATACCAGTGCCTGCCTCATCGGGCTACTGAGAGGACTGGATGCCTTGGGTGTAAGACATGGGATGTTAGGCAGATGTTCGCTTACTTCCGTTATTATTCCTGAAGGAAATGAAGGTCAAGGATAAGGTGCAGTGACAGAAATCAGTAAGTCTGAGATCACTGTTAATACGGTAGCTCTGTAACATGGGTCCTTTTGGAACGCTTCCCTAAAGTACGTTTAGAAAGACTTCCATAAAATTGGCAAGCTTAAAGAAAGTACGCTACTCTTACGAAAGTAGTCTACTTAGTGGACCACTTCTTCATCTCAGTGACTGGATGAATGGGCTGTTACTGTAATAATACACTGGGACGGAGGAGAGGCTCTGAGCGTGCCGAGACTGCCCTGTGCCTGGGGCACTGTACGGGGTCTGCTTTCTTTCTGTACTCGGCTTCCTTCTCCCACAGGGGTGCTGGGCACCCTGCGTTCACTGCTGCTGTCCCATACCGGCCCACCATGTCTACCACTTGTCTTTATTTCTTTTTAATTAATCTGTCCTGAATTTCCCTAATTTTTCCAAAAATAAGCAGCATTTCTCCTTACATGTACCACATTTGATGGAGGAGAAAGGGTGGGTTTCTAGTCATCAGATTCATTGATTTGCAGTTGTAGGCCAGATGTTGTCCTGGACTTCACAGCAAAGTTGAAGGTATCCTCAGAGGCCGCATAGCTCATAGTGATGGCAGGAGTGGGGCACGGGTAGTGACCAAGAAGGAGCAGTGTGATGTGAGCCAAAAGAGTCCAGGGCCAAGAACTGGGAACAGAGATGAGAAGTAAGGGTAAGGTGCAGTCAAAGAAAGGTTCAGCTGGGAAATCGAGGACTTAAAAGGTTTCTGGGCAGATAAGGAGGTTCTCTAAGAAGAGAGAATAAGGGCACTGCTTTGCCAAGTACAAAGAAACTACTTTGCCAAGTGCATGGTGTGTTAATTTAGGTAAATATGACTGTTCTTTTCAAAGGCAGGGGCTGTCCCCGTGAACCCATGAGCAGAGAGGACAGATTCCTTCCCCTCTTAGTCCAAATGCCCGCAGGAAAGTACGTTTCGATGACAGGGCTGTAGACAGGAATGAAGTTGCCGCCCTTCTCATCCCTGATTTGTTTGTAAACTTTCCTCCTCAGTGGGAAGAATCCTGTGCTTATTTTCCTCAAAACTAATCCATCAGATATTTGAAGCTATTGGCCACTGGTTGCCTTCTGTTGAGGGTCATTGTCATTTCTGTAACATGTAAACATTAAAATAGACAACTTTAAGGGAAAATTTTGACTTGATATAAGCTTTTTGAAATGATTAATTGTACATGTTGATACAAATATTTTTCTGAGCCATAAATTAGATTGTTTTCCAGTCATTACCAGCTATTAGATACAGTATAGGCATAGGATATTTCATTTAAGACAGATGACTTATTTTTTTTTTTTTTTTTTTTTTTTTTTGAAACAGAGCCTCAAGCTGTCCCCCTGGGCAGAGTGCCGTGACACTACAGCTCACAGCAACCTCCAACTCCTGGGCTCAAGCGAGTCTCCTGCCTCCGCCTCCCAAGTAGCTGGGACCACAGGCGCCCGCCACAACGCCCAGCTATTTTTTTTTTTTTTGGTTGCAGCCATCATTCTTGTTTGGCGGGTCCGGGCTGGGGATTCGAACCCGCCACCTTAGGTGTACGTGGCTGGCGCCTTAGCCAGTTGAGCTATAGGCACCGAGCCCAGATGACTTATTTTAATGAACTTTTTTCATTCATTGAATTTTAGATTTAGCCTCTGGATATTTTCTCTGTTGTTAGTGATGCTGTTGATGTTAATCTACTCACTAAAACTAGATAGTTTTCCTTTTGGCTAAACAGATGGTTAATCCTATTTTGTTTTCCTATTAAAGTTAGTGATGTGTTTATAATCACATGGTGGTGATAATACCACTTATTTTCTGATTTTGAATATTAATGACTTATCCTTTTAATTTTATTTATTAAGCTTTGTGGTTACAAAACAGTCCTGGTGGGGGAATACTAAAGTTGGATAAGTTGCTCAAGTTGGTTGAAAAAGAACATCTGACCTGATGACATGACTCAGTTCTTAGCAGAGAAAACAGCCTCATCAAAACAAAACTTGTGTTCTCTGGCTATTCAAGGGACTCTTGCAATTGATTTGAAGCAGAACTCAACAGGGCATCACATGCCAATTCTTTTCAGTGAAGAAGCAGTCATGTGACAAGTCTTTACAAAAATTACCACTCCCTTCACTAAAAATCTTAAACTCATTTGAAATAACTGGAAACAAAACTAGAACAGTAGTCACGACAGAGCATGAATTTGGTTTATAAATTCCATCAGTGATGACATCTTAGTGTTTGGTCATTAAGCGGAACCTTTTTAAAATCAGAACACAGCAAGTAAATCTTCACACTATTTTGTGTCTTTTCTGTAAGTCATGCTTTTTCCTTGGTGGCGTCACGAGGAGCTCTGTTTAAGGTTTTAAGGCCTGCACAGACCTGATTCCTGTTTCAAGGCTTTGTCCGAGTATCCTTGGAGTTTGGAAAGCAAATCAGTTCTAGAACTGAAAGTGAAATTTAGTTAACCAGCTTCCCTTCAGCAACATGAAATTGTCTGCTGTGAGAGGTTAAGACTTGAAATCTATGGCGTGTTCTCAGAGCTTTGTTATGGGCCTCGCTGTCCACATCCAAGCCCCAGGGTTGTAAACATGCCTTTGGTGTCTGCTGTCTACCCTGGATTACTAATTTTAAACATTGATGACATGTCTTCCACTTCCCTCAAGAGCCTCCTCTGACTGCAGTGCTGCCTCAGCTCCCAGAGGTGGAGGGTGCTTATGCTCTGGGGTCACCCATACCTGGGTCCCAGGAGGCAGTCAGGAAATAATTCCTGTAGGAAGGTGTCTCATTTAGCCAACATTCCTTTGAAAATTGTGTTTAAAAAAAAGTATTGCCTTGGAATATTAAAGTGCCGGATGCCACATAATGTGGGTCCCCACTAATACAAACTAGAAATCAATCTAGAGCCCTTTCTTAAATAGAAGCCCTTCTGTGAAATCATAATTGGAATAAGAGACTAAATGAGCTGTGTTAACTACTTACATTTAAGTTACAGAAAACCATATAAGATGACATACTCAAATGAAAATTTGATTTTAAAAATGTATCTGGAGCTTTATGAGCTGAATTGAAAAGGATAGATGATACATGATTATTTGCTTAATAATATTAAATAAAAACAAAAATCACATATGTTAATTTGTATCTGTAAAAGTTTTGAAATAATTCCTCCCTCCCAGTATTGATAACATAATAAATGTCATGTTTATATTTACCTAAATTTTCTGTGAGTGCCCCCAAATTTTAATATAGTAATTTCTAAATTCACATTAAGGCTGTTTAAAATCAAGATTACGTTCCCAGTGTTCTATGTAAGAATTTTCCCCAAGATAATATACTTTTAAAGCCATCTATTTGTTGATATAATTATGAAATGTTTTGAAATGTAATTTTAAACTGGCTTTTCATGTTGAACTGTGGTAGAAGTAACTTAGATACGAACAGCAAGTGGTAGACCCATCAATCAGGATGGGGGGGATGTGGGTCAGCGTTCCAGGGAGTGCTCAGGCAGGAGGGGTGTGGGGCTGCACGGCTGGGTGCTCTGCCTTTTCCTTGGGTTTACTGATGCCAGCCTTGTTTGTTTGTTTTTCTGGTAATGATACAAAAATGTACAAGTAGGATTATTTTGAATGACAGATTTCATCTTTATTGTTTTGCTTCATATTTATTTGCTTTATTTGCAGGTGTTGACTTTAAAATTAAAACTGTAGAGCTAAGAGGAAAGAAAATCAGATTACAGATCTGGTGAGTGGAAGAGCCTGCCCCCGGTTATGCACCGTATGTGTTTTGTAATCCGTATGCTTGTCGAGTGAAATTAACCATGAGCTGGTTCACCTCCCCTACTTTTCTTCTTCTTGGCTTATTCTAGAATGAACAGTGCTTCTTTCAAAAGGGAATTTAGAAGAGGCTGCTATGTCATACTCCACAAGAAGAATGCTACTTCAATGATAGCTAGTTTGGAACCTTTTTGCCTCTGTTTTCAGATCATTTGAGGTGATATAAAAACTGTCATCACTAAAGTAATTGCCCGAATGCCTTTTTTCCTGTTTTTGTGTGATGAGATTCAAAGAAAGTCCAACATGTTCATAACCAGCTCTGCACTGTCTGAGGCAGCCCCACCTCAGACAGTCTGGGCTGTGCCCCCTGTGGATGCTGCTGCAGGGCGGGCAGGCGCCTTCCTCCTGCACTGCTGATGCCACATGCCCTGGGTCCCCACTAATGCCTGCCGGAAATGAATCCAGGGGCCCCTTCCTGAAGAGGAGTCCTTTCAAATTATAATTGGAACGAGAGAGAAACTAGCCGTGTTAAAACTGCATTCAGCACTAACAGCTTTCTGTTAGTTGTTAACCTGTTATCAGCGCACAGGTCTCCATGGCTTATCTGGAAGAAAGGATAAGGTCTGGTCTGGTGGAGGTTTAAAAGTGGCACTGCTGAGGTCTTCTGAGAATGCCAGTGTGTTTTTAGTGATGTGGACGCAGTGTACTTAGCTTACTAACTCCTCTCAGCAGGTCATCCTCAGCTCTGAGTGTCTGTCCACCGTGTGTGTGTTTGCTTTCATCTACGTTAACCACTGCTTCATCTGTGGCATCATCGGTCACCTATGCTTGAGTGTTAGTGCCATGTCTCCATTCTCCATCCGTGTCCCTGTCTGGGGCCCAGCTGCAACCGAGCCAGCGTTGTCTGAGGTAATACCTTCATTTGGTCATCTTTGACTGTATAATCCACTTTAAGGATTTTTTTAGGGTGGGGGGGGTTGTTTTGTTCTTTTAGTTTTTTATTTTTATTTTTGACTTGATTATGAAACATTAAGTCTTATCTAAATACTTGAATAACCAAAAATAGATACTTATTATACTTTGTTTTGTGCATTGCTGCCCATTTTTTAACTTTGGAAATGCCAATAAAGTGCCTTGTACAAAAGCTGCTATTTCTAATAAGCTCTTAAGATAAAGACGATCTTTAAAAGGATTTGGGATATGTCCATCTACATACCTAGCACCTGAGTGGGAAGACTTTTTGCTGAGATTGCTCCACAGGAGTGATGTAGGTAATATTAGAGTGGGTAGACAGCTTGCCTTAATAGATAGCACCTGGTCCTGGGGACCATGGCACGCATCTTCATTAATGCACTAAGACTTCTAGCTCCACCCCCAATAGTAGAAATCTGGTTTTATATTAAAGTACATGCATATTTCCACATACCTCCTTGGAACTCTGCCCAGTAAGACTATGCTGGTGATGGCAGATACTTCTGGAATCTGACAGTGGTGCCTTTGACTGTGAGCTAAGGGCCCACCTTGTGGAATCCCTCTCTGATGAGAGAGAGTGATAATGTGGCCTCACGAAGAGCCAGGTGCTCAAAAACCACTTTTCTCTTTGATGTGAAAACATTCCAAAACATTCTTCCCCTGCTCTGCCTTCACGTCTCACCCCTTTGCCTTCATTCTCTAAATGTTTACAACTATACAGCATTGGCAAAGAATATAACTGAGGGAGGGAGATGCGTTGCACTGGGCTTACTGAAAGGCTGATTGCAAGTTTTCTGCATGGAATAGTCTTGTGCTTCGCTAAGAAGTAGAATTTGTCTTTTCCTGAAGGGAATTTTTTTTGAAACAGAGTTTCTAGCTTTTATCCTGGGTAGAATATTGTGCCATCATAGCTCACAGCAACCTCCAACTCTTGGGCTTAAGTGATCCTCTTGTCTCAGTTTTTCTATTTTTTGTAGAAACGGGGTCTCACTTTGCTCAGGTTGGTCTTGAACTCATGAGCTCAAGCAATCCACCCGCCTCGGCCTCCCAGAATGCTGGGATTATTATAGGTGTGAGCCACCACGCCCAGCCCTCCTGAAGGGAATTTCAATGGTGACTCATTTTTCACCATATGCCAGGCACTTTATCACATAATACTTAAGATTTTTATCTTCTGAAAATTTTATTCAAAAGATTAAAAACCTTTTCTTCATTATTGTTATCCAGTAGGTTAAAAGGAAGTATTGGAATCACGATTCTAATTCTTATTACTTTTTAAAAGTAATGGGTAGCTTATTTTGGAGTCAGAGCCAGTCCTTGTGCTGTTGCTGCTGTGATCTGCTCTGTGTCCGGCATGTTGCCATTGTGGCTCTTGTCGTGAGTCGAGGGGAGAGGAGCCAGAGATGTTGGAAGCAGCCCTTCAGGGAGTTGGTCGGGGCATGCTGTGTGCTCTGCCTGCTGTGATGTCCTGCACTGTCCATCCATGAGAGCATCACTGTCAGATAAAGGAGTCTTGTTAGAAGTAGTACATTTTTTTTCTTGATTTTTGGATATAGCCAAGCTAAAGAAAATACTATTTGCTATAGATCCCTAAAGTACCAAAAGCCACAGGGGTTCTTGGTATGTTTTTGTGTCACACTTTATGTCACTGTCATGTTTTTCATTTCTTTGGTTATCTATAGTCAGAAAAAGGACCATTTTCCTCTTCTCTGTACTTTGTATTTCTGCACGAATGTGCCTCTAAGAATTTTATGTGGCTAAAATACAACATGTTGACTAAGGTACATAATTTCATGCATTTTTATCCCAGCAATTATCCTGGAAATTACTCATAGTGAACTAGTTGTCATTGTGTCAACTATGACACAAGTCCAGCTTCAATGGACTTGAAGCTGTGAAATTGGTCTTACCTTTAGGCAAACACAGGATTGAAGTGCTTCATATAAGGGCCCCTTGTTCTGTCTGCTGGACCAGTCTTCACTATTAGGGGCTTTTGTTTTAACTGGTGCTTTTAGGTTGCCATCTTTCCTTTCATTCTGTGCTTGGAAAAGGGGTACCATTTCATACCCTGAAATTGGTTTATGCCCTGAAAATTAGCAATTGCACTATTTAAATGGACACATTAAGTATATTTGAATTGTCTAAGCATTGTTGTGTTACCAAACTAGAAAAACAAAATTGCAGGAAGTTTTCAATTTGTAACAAAAGCAAAGAGAGAACTCAGAAAAAAATCACATGCTAACTATAGTAAACGATGATTTTATCTGACCTTGAAAAACTATAAATCTCTAGAAATTAGTTTTTTATCATTACTGAAAGATTTAAGTGATTGGGAATGAAGAAGACAAGGTGAAGAGGATTCCACTGCTTAATAGAAAGGTGGGGCCATGAGAAGCGCATTGATATTTGGAAAATGGAGATTTATGTGGGATTTTTATGTTGCAGGCACATAGTGGGTATTCATTAAATACTTGTTCAATAGATTCAACATTTCATTTACTCTGTTCTTCAAACATACATGATAGCAGATAATTTAGTGAGGAGAGAAAGTCATTGAGGCAGAGGCACTTTAGAGAAGAATAGAAAATAAAAACTTTGTCAGCCTAAATGTTTTGGGAATGTGGAATATTCTCTCAAAGGAATATGGTTTTCTACCTCCAGTTTTTAGAGCCAAGCCCCCCCAAAATGGAATTTGAGTAATGGTCTAAGATGGGGGGTGGTGGACCAGTTAATGTTTCCTCACTGGGATTTTTGTAAACTAAACTTACTCATTTATTTATATTAGTATGATTGCCCTGGAGTTTGCATTTTGAGGTTTCTATCATCATATCTGATTTACAGTCAGCAAAGACAGCAAACTGTAATGGCAGGCGTCTTAATGTTTCTAAGATTTCTAAGTATGTTATTCATGCAACACTTTTAAAAATTACTCCAAAAATGCTTTTTACTGTCCCTATTCTTTGATTTCTTTTTATTTATTTATTTATTTAGAGACAGTCTTGCTTTCTTGCCCTTGTTAGAGTGCTGTGGTGTTGTACCTCAAGCTCTTAGGCTTAAGCAATTCTCTTGCCTCAGCCTTCAGAGTAGCTGAGACTATAGGCACCTGCCCCAATGCCCAGCTATTTTTAGAGATGGGGTCTTGCTCTGGCTCAGGCTGGTCTCAAACCTGTGGGCTCAGGCAATCTACCTGCATTGGCCTCCCAGATTGCTAGGATTACAGGAGATTCTTTTTATTAAAAGTTCTATTGAGGGAGGAGGCAAGATGGCCAACTGGAGCCAGCTTTCCACAGAGGCTCCCATCCAGAAGGAGAGTTAAAGGACAGAAGTTTAGTAAGTAAGCTGATGGTTTGGAGCTGAGCCAAGAGGGAAGGTTGAAAAGCACACATCACCCCTGCTCAGGTGATCTGCAACCCCAAGGAAATAAACAATAGGTACAAAACCCATCGCCAAGTGTATGGGAGTCCCCTCCCCCATGAGAACGGCTCACAGTATACTTTCCACAAGCAAGCAAGCAGAGTTCAGATCTCCTCCTATTTTATCCCATAGGCAAGACCCTCTAAAAACCAGAACTCCTTCCCCATAGAGGACCCACTAGTGTGCCATGGCACTCTCCTGCCAGGCATAAAACTGAACATAGACTCTACCCACAATTCTGAACTCCCAGCACTCCCCTCCGCTCTCACCCCAAGGTCTGGAAGCCTGTCCCCCATGGAGTCCAGGTTTGTGGGCATTTTCTCAAAGTGTGGATGGGGCTTGGGCTGTTATAGGTCTGTACTGATTCTGTGGCACGGGTGTAGAGCAGGGACTGTGGAGTGAGGGAGCCACATGGAAGAGGGTGAAGCTGTGCCCTGTGGCGCAGTGCAGCAGTGGCTGTGGCAGCAGTGAAAACAGTATAGCTCACACCCCTGGGGATATTTTGGAGAAACACTTCCTGCCTCTCTTAGCAACCACAGGGAGCCGGACCTCTACTCTGGTGGCAGCCACTGGCAGAACAGATCTGGGGCAGAAACACAGGCCCCATGAGCAAAAGGTATACCTGAAGTGGTACCTGCCCGAGCAGGGTGCCGTGGGGACAGAGAATAGAATACGTGTGCCCAGGGCGGGGCTGAGTCTGAATTGCTGCTTTGTGAATCTAAGATGCTCCCGGTCCCCAGGGAAGCATAGCTGGGACAAAAGCACGCATGGCAGCAGCTTCAGCCCAGGGAAGGGCAGGAACTGAGAGCCATCTGTGAGCTCTAACCATGCCTGCCTCAACACAGAGTGCAGCAGAGACAGAGACGCCAACTCCATGAGAATTGGTACAGGTAGCGGCACAGGTCAGGGCTGAGTCATGATTTCTGTGAACTCAAACAGTTCCAGGCCCAGATGCTCTACTCCAAGAGATAGTGGAGGAGAACTTCCCAAACATGGCAAGAGATTCTGAAATTCAGATAGCAGTTTCAGAACCCCAGCATGACTCAAACCAAATAAAGCATCTCCCAGACACATTATAATTAACTTTGCCAAGCAAAAATGACGGAGAAAATGTTGCAAGCAGCTAGACGTAAGAAAACTATAAGACGTAAGAGTGTTAGAATGACTGCAGATCTCCTGAAACCTTTCAAGCTAGAAGAGGGTGGTCATCAACCTTTAACCTCCTAAAACAAAATAACTTTCAACCCAGGATCCTGTATTCAGCTAAACTAAGTCTCATTTATGATGGAGAAATTAAATACTTTAATGAAATTGACATGTTGAAGAAATTTGCCATAACTAAACCAGCTCTCCAGGAAATTCTCAGACCTATCCTCCATAATGACCAGTGCAATCCTCTACCACCAAAGTAAAGTCACTCAGAAACTTTTGATGAAATTCCAACTTTCCACAGTGGCGAAAGGATTAAAAATGTCCACTGGATGGGGCAGTGCCTGTGGCTTAAAGGCATAGGGCGCTGGCCCCATATACTGGAGGTGGTGGGTTCAAACCCAGCCCTGGCCAAAAAGTGCGGAAAAAAAATGTCCACTGGACTTTTTTGTTTTTTTTTTTTTTTTTTTTGAGACGGAGCCTCAAGCTGTCCCCCTGGGTAGAGTGCCATGGCATCACGCTCACAGCAACCTCCAACTCCTGAGCTCAAGCGAGTCTCCTGCCTCTGCCTCCCAAGTAGCTGGGACCACAGGCGCCCGCCACAACGCCCGGCCATTTTTTGGTTGCAGCCGTCATTGTTGTTTGGCGGGTCCGGGCTGGGGATTCGAACCCGCCACCTTAGGTGTACGTGGCTGGCGCCTTAGCCAGTTGAGCTATAGGCGCCGAGCCGTGTCCACTGGACTTTTGAAAAACTCAATACCCAAAATACTACCAGGCTTCTCAATATTCTCAATGCAAATGGCTTAACTTGTCCTCTGAAGAGGCACAGGTTGGCTGGCTGTATACGAAAACTCAGGCCAGATATCTGCTGCATAGAAGAAACTCATCTTACTTTAAAAGATATAGACTGGGCGGCACCTGTGGCTCAAAGGAATAGGGTGCCAGCCCCACATACCAGAGGTGCCGTGTTCAAACCTGGCCCAGGCCAAAAAGAAAGATAAATATAAACTCAGGGTGAAAGGATGGTTATCTATAATTCAGGCAAATGGAAATCAGAAAAAAGCAGGGGTTGTAATTTTATTCGCAGATACAATAGGCTTTACACCAACAACAGTAAGGAAAGATAAGGATGGTCACTTCATATTTGTTAAGGGTAACACTCAACATGATGAGATTTGAATTATTAACATTTATGCACCCAACCATAAATTCACCTCAATTTGTAGGAGAGACTCTAACAGACTTGAGCAAGTTGATTTCCTCTAGCACCATAATAGAGATGTTAACACTCCATTGGCAGTGTTGGATAGATCCTCCAGTAAGAAGCTAAGCAAAGAAATTTTAGACTTAAACTTAACCATTCAACAATTGCATTTCACAGACGTGTACAGAACATTTCATCCTAACAAAACTGAATACACATTCTTCTCATCAGCCCATGGAACATCCTCCAAAATTGATCACATCTTAGGTCACAAGTCTAACCACAGCAAATTTAAAAGACTAGAAATTACTCCTTGCATCTTCTCAGACCATCATGGAATAAAGTTGAACTCAATAACAACAGGAATCTTAATTCTCATATAAAAACATGGAAACTAAACTTATGCTGAATGATAGCTGGGGAGATTAAGAAGGTTTTGGAAGAAAACGATAATGACAACACCAATTACCAGAACCTCTGGGATACCGCAAAGGCAACCCTAAGAAGGAAATTTAGAGCAACCGCAAACCTTCCTCAAGAGAAAAGAAAGAGAGGAACTTAATGGGACATCTCACGCAACTGGAAAAAGAACATTCCAATCCCAAACCCAGCAGAAGAAAAGAAATCACCAAAATTAGAGCAGAATTAAATGAAATTGAAAACAAAAGGATTATCCAATAGATCAAGAAGTTGGTTTTTTGAAAAGGTACATAAAATAGATAAACCTTTGGCTAACCTAACCAGGAATAAAAGTAAAATCTAATTTCATCAATCAGAAATGGCAAAGACAAAATAACAACAGACTCCTCAGAAATTCAAAAAAATCTTTAATGAATATTACAAGAAACTCCATTCTCAGATATATTAAAATCTGAAGAAAATAGACCAATACTTGAAAGCACACCACCTTCCTAAACTTAGCCAGAATGAAGTGGAAATGTTGAACAGGCCTATATCAAGTTCTGAAATAGCATCAACTATACAAAATCTCCCTAAAAAGAAAAGCCCAGGACCAGATGGCATCGCATTGGAATTCTATCAAACATCAAAAGAGGAAGTAGTATCTATATTACTTAACCTTTTCCAAAATATGGAAAAAGAAGGAATATTACCCAACATATTCTATGAAGCAAACATCACCTTGATCCCCAAACCAGGAAAAGACTCAACAAGAAAAGAATATTATAGACCAATATCCCTAATGCATATTGATGCAAAAATATTCAATAAGATCCTAGCAAACAGAATCCAGCAACACATCAAACAGATTATACACCATGACCAAGATGGTTTATCCCAGGGTCTCAAGACTGGTTCAGTATATGTAAATCTATAAATATAATTCATCACATAAACAAATTAAAAAACAAAGACCATATGATTCTCTCAATTGATGCAGAAAAAAAGCTTTTGATAATAACCAGCATTCTTTTGTGATCAGAACACTTAAGAAAATAGGTATAGAAGGGACATTTCTTTAACTGATAGAGGCCATCTACAGCAAACCCACAGCCAATATCATTTTGAATGGAGTTAAATTGAAATCATTTCCACTCAGATCAGGAACCAGACAAGGTTGCCCGTTGTCTCCACTGCTTTTTAACATTGTAACGGAAGTCTTAGCCATAGCAATTAGGGAAGAAAAGGCAATCGAGGGCATCCATAGTGTCAGAGGAGATCTAACTTTCAGTCTTCGCAGATGATACGATTGTATATCTGGAAAACACCAGGGATTCCACTACAAAACTCTTAGAATTGATCAAGGAATACAGCTGCGTCTCAGATTACAAAATCAACACTCATAAATCTGTAGCCTTTATATATACCAACAATAGTCAAGCTGAAAAATCAGTCAAGGACTCTATTCCTTTCACAGTATTGCCAAAGAAGATGAAATATTTGGGAGTTTACCTAACAACAGACTTAAAGGATCTCTATAAAGAGAACTATGAAGCTCTAAGAAAATAAATAGCTGAAGATGTTAACAAATGGAAAAACATACCATGCTCATGGCTAGGAAGAATCAGCATTGTTAAAATGTCTATACTACCCAAAGCAGTAATACAATTTTAATGCAATCCATATTAAAGCACCACTGTCATACTTTAAAGATCTCGAAAAAATAATACTTCATTTTATATGGAATCAGAAAAAACCTCAAATAACCAAGACATTACTCAGCCAGCCCTATACACTGAGGGTGGTGGGTTTGAACCTGGCCCCGGCCAAACTGCAACAAAAAATAGCCGGGCATTGTGGCAGGCATCTGTAGTCCCAGCTCCTTGGGCGGCTGAGGCAAGAGAATTGCCTAAGCCAGGGGTCCTGAAACTTTTTAAACAAGGGGCCAGTTCAGTGAGTTCACTGTCCCTCAGACCGTTGGAGGGCCGGACTATGGGCCCCAGGACAAGTAGGTTGCTAAGCAGAACAGGCAGCAGCGGCAAAAACACCCAGCAGGCCAGATAAATGTCCTAGGCAGGCTGCATGTGGCCCACGGGCCATAGTTTGAGGATGCCTGGCCTAAGCCCAAGAGCTGGAGGTTGCTGTGAGCTATGATGTCACAGCACTATACTGAGGGTGACAAAGTTAGACTCTATCTCTTAAAAAAAAAAAAAAAAAACAGGAGGAATTACGCTACCAGACCTCAGAATATACCATAAATCAATAGTGATCAAAACAGCCTGGTACTGGCACAAAAACAGAGAGATATGTGGAACAGAATAGAGAACTAAGAGATGAACCCAGCTACTTACCATTATTTGATCTTTGATAAGCCAATTCAAAACATTCAGTGGTGAAAAGATTTCCTATTTAAGAAATGGTGCTGGGCAAACTGGCTGGCAACCTGTAGAAGACTGAAACTGGACCCACACCTTTCACCATTAACTAAGACTCTTACAGGATTAAAGATTTAAACATAACACATGAAACTATAAAAATACTAGAAGAAAATGCAGGGAGAACACTTGAAGAAATTGGCCTGAGAGAACATTTTATGAGGAGTACCCCCCTCCACTGGGCAATTGAAGCAACACCAGAAATAAATTACTGGGATGTGATCAAACTAAAAAGCTTCTGCACAGCCAAGAACACAGTAAGTAAAGCAAGCAGACAGCCCTCAGAAGATATTTGCAGGTTGTATCTCTGACAAAGGTTTAATAACCAGAATCCACAGAGAACTCAAATGTATTAGCAAGAAAAGAACAAGTGATCCCATCTCAGGGTGGGCAAAGGACTTGAAGTGAAACTTCTCTGAAGAAGACATGTACAGCGTACAAATACTTGAAAAAATGCTCATCATCCTTAATCATCAGAGAAATGCAAATCAAAACCACTTTGAGATATCATCTAACTCTAGTAAGATTAGCCCACATCACAAAATCCCAAAATCACAGATGTTGCCATGGATGTGGAGAAAAGGGAACACTTCTACACTGCTGGTGGGAATGCAAACTAATACTTTTCTTTTGGAAAGATGTTTGGTGATCACATAGGGATCTAAAAATAAACCTACCATTTGATCCTTGAATTCCTCTACTAGGTATATATCCAAAAGACCAAAAATCACTTTTTAACAAAGATATTTGCACCAGAATGTTTATTGTAGCCCAATTCATAATTGCTAGGTCATGGAAGAAGCCCAGGTGCCCATCAACCCATGAATGGATGAATAAATTGTGGTATATGTACTCATGGAATATTATGCAGCCTTAAAAAAGATGGAGACTTTACCTCTTACATGTTTACATAGATGGAGCTGGAACATATTCTTCTTAGCAAAGTATCTCAAGAATGGAAGAAAAGGTATCCAATGTACTCAGCCCTACTATGAAATCAATTTATAAGCACCCACACTTTCATATGAAAGCTATAACATAACTATAGCCTGAGAAGAAGGGGAAAGAGGCAGGAAAGGGAGGGGAGGGGAGAGTGGAAGTGGTGGGACCACACCTACAGTACATTTTACAAGGGTACAAGTTAAACCTAAGTATGGAATATAAATGTCTCAGAACAATAACAAGAAAATGAAGTGAAGGTTCTGTTAACCAATTTGATGAAAGTATTTCAAATTGTATATAAAACCAGTACATTGTACCCCATAATTGCATTAATGTGCACAGCTTTGATTTAATAAAAAAAAAATTGTTTTCGGTTGTCTATAGTTTCTCTGGTTTTAAGAAATTATAGACAGGAGAACTCCAGTATCTGATTCTAAATTCATTGATAGTATATAGAAATGAATGAGTTGATTCACACTAAAAGCCAGATTAAAATTGCTTAGAATGAAGATGTATTAAAGTATGTACTTCTCAGGGCTGGGCACAATGACGCACTCATGTAATCCTAGCACTCTGGGAGGTTGAGGTGAGTGGATTGCTTGAGTTTGAAACCAGTGTGAGCAAGAGTGAGACCCATTTCTACCAAAAATAGAAAAATTAACTGGGCATTGTGAAAGGCACCTATAGTCCCAGCTACTCAAGAGGCTGAGGCAGGAAGATTGCTCAAGCCCAAGAATTTGAGGTTGCTGTGAGCCGTGGTGCCATGGTACTGTACCCAGGATGACAAAAAACCAAAATTTATTACAAACCTAATGTTAGTTTATGTTAGCCCTTTAAATATGAGGTATGAGATCAAATATTACTTTGTGCTTTATTATTTTTGCCCAGACTTTCACATAGGGAGGACATTTTATTTGAGAAAAAATTAAGATTTGGTTGTATACAGGATTTTATCATCTTTAAACTATTAGGGGATCCACCTTTTTCCTTTATTGTGACTGTCTTTCTGTCATTAAGATTCTCATTTTCTTATTCCAAAATCTTGGTTTGGAAATAATTGGGACTTCTCTGTTTTTGTTTGAACTTGACAAGTTCAGAAAAGCTACTGCAACTAACCATGAGTGACTGTGGATGTGAGGGCTGGGCCCGCCGTGGGGCTGCTGCTGTATGTAGCAGTAGTACACAGCCAGCAGTGTTCCCAGAAGCTGGCTGCCTGTCCCCACGGGCCCCGTGCTGCTGACTTCAGACCGGGTCTGTTTGGCTGCAGTCGTGCATCTTGTTCCTTCTCTCATCTGGAGTGGTGGTTGGTGACCCAGCCTCCCCCTCAGCACTGGCACTGATGGCTAGTGAGAAGTGAATCCTCTTTGACATGGGGAGGCGTTCATTTAATTTATAGTCTCAGGATACACACCGTTTATCTCGTGTGAGAGCAGGCGGGCGTGGGTGTGTGTGTAAAATTTGCATTCCCTGTGCATTGCCTTTGCTCTCAGGTATGATAAATGGTTTTGCAGGTCATTGCAATGTGAGCTCTTAGGGGTTGCTTTGTAAATATTACATTTTAAAAGCTTTTACCCCATTTTATTTTGTAAAAACATCATGATCCCATATTTGGATGTTGTATTAGCATTCTTCTTGCTGATTTTCTATCTTTAAGGGGAAAGTTATTTGGAATAGTATATTCACTTGGGTTCATAATCCATCGCCATCCATCTAATTTAATTAACCCATGTGATAGCTTGTGTCTCAGTTTTTTTAGTCAACCTGAAATTTTCCTACTCTTCAATTGTAGTCATCAGGGAAGGAAAAAAAAGAAGCATACGTGTTACTCATGTTCTTCCACAGTAGAGAAACAGAAGCGTACCTAACTTAGATTTGCATTGGAATGTGGAGTCGCTTACTTTGATTATTGTTTGGGAACTGATTTTTGCTGCTGTTTCTCAGGGACACAGCTGGTCAGGAGAGATTCAACAGCATTACCTCAGCTTATTACAGAAGTGCAAAGGGGATCATATTAGTGTATGATATCACTAAGAAGGAGACGTTTGATGATTTGCCAAAATGGATGAAGATGATTGATAAGGTATGTGTTTCACTTTCTGTCCAGTGGGAGTCCTCTGCTTGTGGATGTTAATCATTAGCAAAGGAAGAAGGGGAAAGCACTTCTACTGAGCCTGCCCTCATACAGACTAACCATCATTGTAGTAGTCTTCGGGGTAGTTATGTAGTCCCATGTTATAGATGAGGCAAAGAAGAATAAAATTTATCCAGAGTCAACTTAGAAGTAATAAAACTAGGATTTTTATTCTGGTGCTCTGAACTGTCTGACTCAGTCCACTATTTCCACCTGCTGTCATGGAGAAGATGGCTTCCTCCACGGTGCCTGCGGGCAGAGCAAAGGCGTCCATCACCCACTGGGCATCTGCCTCTGAGTTGTAGCTATCCTTTAGCTCCTTATTTTGAACAGAGTAGATTTTCTTTTCTGGCCCCAATCGAATCCACTGAGTATCCTGTGTTTGTGTGATTAATTTCAGCCATGGGTTTTCCTCTAAGAAATGTATTCCCCAGATGGACATTTAGAAGGGAGAACGGTTGGGGGTGAGATGTGGGGTATGCAGTTGACCACAGTTTGAGTTTTCTTCCCCTTGCACAATAATTTGATGTTTAGTTCCTTTGTTTAACAAGAGCACCTAATACAAATCGGATTTTGTCTACAAATTTTATTTGAACCTGTCTGTTAAATAATGTTAGAAAATGTGCACTTGCCAGTTTCACCAAGCATGTCATCTGCGTATGCCTCTTTAAAATGTGTCTTGGACCAGGGTTGCAAAGATGAATTCCCCCTGAGGTAGAGTCCATCACTGGGTTCTGATGTCTCCTCTGATGACACTGGAGCTGAATGAAGCCAGTGTCTGCTCCTCAGGAGGTTAAAAAGGGACAGGTTTTATAGTCTAAAACTTTGGAACTAATGTGAATATAAAACTAAAGGAAATGGCCTAATTCCCAAGACCCAGCAAGGAGCCTGAATCTCTGGATTCTGAGGAAGGTCTGCTGTGGCGCCCTTTTGCTTCTCATCAGTATTTGGTGGGAGGGGCATCTCTTGACTGATGAGTGCAGACAGGTGCTGTCACTGCTGCCTACACGTCACCGACGTCAGAGACTGGCTGAGTAACTGGGCCAAGGCCACAATGTTTAGGTGTCTTTTTTTTTCTTTTACAGTCTCTTTGAAATAACTTTTTAAGAAATGTATAAAATTAAATTTGAGTTGCTTCAGAGATTTTACCATTTTTTTTTAATGAGAGAGAATTCTGCTGTGGACCTATGTTTATTTTATTTTATTTTTTATTTTATTATTATTATTATTATTTTTAAGAGACAATGTCTTGCTCTGTTGCTTTGGCTGGAATACAGTGGCCCAGCCATGCCCCACAGCAACCTCAAACTCCTGGACTTAAGTGATCCTCCTGCCTCAGTCTCACAAGTAGGGACTACAGATGTGTACCACCATACCCAGCTAACATCTATTTTTTAAAACTTAGAAATGTAGCATAACTTTTTTTCCTATTTATAAAATCAATGATACTTTCATTATAGAAATTTGGTAAATCAAGAAAAGCCCAAAAGTAAATTTAAAATTTATACTTTTAGCATGCTGAAAAACCAAATTGAACTGACTCCATTTATCTTAGTTCACTGAATATTTATCAAGAGGCCTTTCCTGTGTCACTAAATGGTTTTTCAAACAATAAATAAAGCATACTTTTTGCTTTTAATGACTGTGTTTTTTAGGAATTACTTTAACTTATTTGATTCTTCATCTGTTTTGTAGGACTTTCAGGTTTTTTCAATTGAGTGTAGAGCTTTGTGCTGTGTGTTGAATCATTTCCTTAGGATGGAATCATAGGATTTTGTCAAAGGACAAGAGCATTGTGATTCCAAGTGCCTGTGACCAGGTGGCTGTCTAGGACGCAGTGAGCCCTCTATCACACCCTGAGTCCAGTCCTGCCAGGGACCTGCTGGGCCCTCACGTGTGACAGAAGTGAATGAGCCCAAAGTCCCATACAGGGTCACCTTTCCCTTCAGTATGTGCCATCTTTGAAATGCAGCTTCTTTTAAACTTCCACAGTATGCTTCAGAAGATGCAGAACTCCTCTTAGTTGGAAATAAGTTGGACTGTGAAGCAGACAGAGAAATCACCAGGCAGCAAGGCGAAAAGGTGAGAGGTGTGGGGCCACCAGAGGCCCGGGCCCTGCACGGCACTCAGACTTGGTGTCCTTTGCTTTTCACAGATCACTTACTGTTTCTATCAGGAGATGGTCACTCAGCCTCGTCCTTCTCATTCATTTGCTTTCTGTTCTTACTCCTGCGCCTCTGTGTTCATCTGAGGTGGAGACAAAGCCCATCAGTGTCGCATAGTTATCATCTAACCTGACATTCTGTTGTTACATAGGGAAACAGTTTTTGAGCCATAAAATTGCTCTCAGGATTTTAAATTTCCTTCATTTTTGCTAAGGATTCAATCACAGAGAAATCATGTCACTTGTATTTCATAAAATATTACATATTTAGAGACTTGGCCAAGTAATTTGACTGGCAGGTCCTAGTAGCATCTTAGAGATTTTGTTGTGTGTTATTTTGCTAGTTCTTCATAATGTAGGAATTCATTATACTTGTGAATTTTATATTTGGACACAAATGGGACTTTTAGCCCTTTAGCCCAGCTTCTTTGTTTAAAGCTGAGCCCAGTGGCTGGGACCCACCCCAGAACTCTGTGGTGCCCACACAGAGGAAATGGTATGTGTTTTTCTTCTCAGTTTGCACAGCAGATAACTGGGATGCGGTTCTGTGAAGCAAGTGCCAAGGATAACTTCAATGTGGATGAGATATTTCTGAAACTCGTTGATGACATTTTGAAAAAGGTAAAAAAAAAAAAAATCTACATCCTGAAACCTGTTTTTTCCTTTATTACATTTTTGTTGAGAAGTATTTATTTAGACACAAAAGTACATTTGGGCTTAGGATCCAGAACCAGGTATAGCTGTCGGCCCAGCTGGGGGCATCCTCCTGCTACAGTGACACTGTCTCCCATCTCGGGTTTCTGTGTCCTCAGCGTCCATGTGCAGGGTATTTGCTCAGCCCTGACGTATGCTTTGGTGGAATGACTTAAACATGCTGTAGCAACATGGCATGTTTGACATTTATTTTTCTTTTTTCCTATTTTCCCATGAAAATTAAGTCCAACACAGAGCTGCACTTGCCTCCTTAGTGCTCAGGGAGCCCCCTCACAGAGGCCTTTCTGTGACCCTGAATTGTGGGGAATTTGCTGGACACTTTGCTGAGCAGCAATAGTTTATTCGAGCATCTTGAGGCTTCCATTCAAAGATTATTAGTAAGAACTGAAGTTAAGTCCTTAGAATACAAACCATTTTTTCATTTAGTAATGCATTAAATTTTTATTATACTGAGTACAGTGAAAATAAATGTTTATGAGGTTGGTCAGGTCACTTTACAACAGGATATTAAATAGAGTCTTCTGGACTTACAGAGTCCCTGGTGTTCAGTGTTGGGACATGCAGTGCCCTGAACATGTTTGTCTTTTTTTTTTTCTTAATATTTTAACATGTGGATAATCTTCGATCAGAGAGCTTTATAGAACAATACTTTATTATATAATTATATGCAAAATCTTGACAGTTGCCCCTTTAACAACACAGGGGTTAGGGGTACCCCACACAGTCAAAAATCTGCATATAACTTTTGATTCCCAAATACTTAACTACTGATAGCCTGCTGTTGATTGGAAGCCTCAGCCAGTGACAGTTGATTGACCAACACTTATTTTGTATGCTTTGTGTATTATATACTATATTCTTACAATAAAGTAAGTTAGAGAAAAAAATACTGAGAAAATCATAAGAGAAAATACATTTCTTATTTATTAAGTGGGAATGGATCATCTTTGTCACATTGGGTAGACGAAGGAAGAAGAAGGGTTGGTCTCACTGCCTTGCGGGTGGGAGAGGCAGGAAGGCAGGTCAGGCATGCTTGTCCTAACTTGCATTGAAAAAAAATTCACATGTAAGTCCAGGTCGTTCACAAGTCAACTGTAATGTACTTTATGGGGTTAAAATGTGTTTATCTTTTCTCCTTAACCTTTAGATGCCTCTGGACATCTTAAGGAATGAGTTGTCCAATAGTATCCTCTCATTACAACCAGAGCCTGAGATACCCCCAGAACTGCCTCCACCAAGACCACATGTCCGATGCTGTTGATTTGCTACTTTGGAGACAAAGTGGAAACAATTCTTGGAGAGGGGGAAAGCGCTCTATTCTGCACTACAATCATTTTGACAATTTCCTTTCGCACTTTGTAATCCAAGTCAGAGCTATACACTAACTTGTAAATATGCAAATACGCAATCCTGGGTAAGTTTTGGTTATAAGTTACATACTTCCCTTCAAATTATTATATTTCATTCATTACCCCAGTGTCTGGTGTCCATGCACTGGGGACCTAGTACTTCTAATATGAAGAATGGGAGAAATGAAAAGTGTAGTGTTTTCTTGAAATAAGTAATATAATTGTCCTTGTTAATTATATTATGAGGACAGAAGATACCCTGATAAGAAGAGAGAATGTGGTGCTTTGCTTACTGTTTTAAAGAAAATTGTAAAACTAAAGACTTTTTGGGAAAAAAGCTATTATCTTAAGTGCTTCTTCTTTATTTACAAGACATTTCCCCCAGCTGTAGCATCTTTGAGGTATTGGAGTGTTTCTGCCACAAAGCTCCACTCATGATTATCCTTGAAGGGTATTTATTAATGTAATGGTAGAATGTTACTAGTTAGAGGGCTGGATTTGACTTGGTCTGAAGGCTGCAGAATCTCTGTCATGGTTTCCTAAGGGATATACCCTTATCCTTTTAAGAACTACAAAGAATTAATAAAGAAAGAAATGTTTTTGAAGCTATAGAAAAAGACTTTAAAACAACGCTGCTGTCCTAAACAAATCCTGTTTAAAGGAATTTTAAAGAGATCCATTTTACTATATCAAAGAACATATGTGTATTTGCCTAAACATTCTGTTTCTTTGTAATGAGAAAGCTTCTCCCCTTTATGGTGAAGCTTACTCCAGTTAAGCCTAGACTGTGTTCAGGTTTTTTTTTTTTTTTTTTTTTTTTTTTTT
>NW_003852588.1:814151-817252 GCF_000181295.1 Otolemur garnettii
ATATATATATATATATATATATATGCATATATATATATATCTTTTATTAAACTGCACTGTTTTGTTTAGTCAAGGTAAATAAGTAATTATGTATTTGAATAACTTGGCGTGTCTTGAGTGTTGTGGTATGAAAAGCATTGTGGTCTTTCTACACTAATGAAGTGCAAATAAAATTTTGTATTTATGAATGACAGTTGAATTGTGATATTTATGCAATTATTGGTTGTATATATAACAGTGTTCTTCATGAACTCCACAGATTAATCTTTTGAGTGTCTTAGATAGGAAAAGTATAGTTTCCTTCACTGTGGAAAGCAGTTCGGTACTTTTTCAGAGGGTTAAACATAAAACTACCATGATCCAGCAATTCTAGGTATATACTCAGGATGGAAAGCAGCAGAGACTCCAAGAGAGACTTGTACACATAGCATTATTCATGGTAGCCAAAAGGTGGAAACAACCCAGATGGCTGTTGACAGAATAATGGATAATCAAAATGTAGTCATTATAAATTGCCATTGTGTACTTGCACTGGCGAACAGACAGCTCAGTAAGGTTTCAAAACCTTGGTATATCAGTGTCTCACAGCTGTGTTCCTGTTAATGTGTGGCGGTATCTTGCTGAGTGGTGTTCATTATTATGTGTTTTTGTGTGCTGTGGCAAGAATGTTGGAGCATGAATTAGAGCAACAGGTGTTACATTTTTTGTTAAACTTGGCAAGAGTGGAAGTGAAACTAAGGACATGTTAGTCTGAGTTTATGGAAATAATGCCATAAAGAAAATGGCAGTGTACAAATAAACATTTTTCTGAGGGGAGAGAAAGTGTCACTGATGAAGAGAGCTCAGGTTGACCGATAGTGAGCAGCACTGACAAAAATAAGACAAAAATTCATTGAACTGTGCATCAAAATTATCGGCTGACTATGAGGAGCATAGCAGATCAGTTAAACATCAGTAGAGAAACAGGAAAATCTTAACTGAAAATCTTGGCATGAGAAAGGTGTGTGCAGAAACGGTCCTGAAGGAGCTCCCAATGAACAAAAGCAGAGAAGAGTTGAATTGCGCCAAGACCTTTGGAGAGGTAAGACAATGTTTTGGGTCTTGTTATCACAGGTGATGAAACATGAGTGTACCAGTATGACCCTGAAACAAAAGTGTCAGAGGGTACAATGAATGTCAGCCAGTTCTCCACCACCAAAAAAACTGTCCAAATCGAGTTAAAACAGTGTTGCTAACCTTTTTTGATATCAGAGGCACTATTGACTATGAATTTGTACCAGTTAGACAGTTAACCTAGTTGACTATTTGCAAGTGCTAAAAAGGCTGCATGAAAAAGTTGGAAGAAAACGACCTGAACTTTTCAACAACTCATGGCTCTTGCATCATGACAATGCACCAGTTCTCACAGCACTATCTGTGAGGGAGTTTTTAGCCAATAAACAAATAACTGTATTGGAACACCCTTTCTGCTCACCTGAATTACTTAGAAGGGTGGACTAGGTTCTGATGTCAGTGCCCAGCTTCCCAAAGCAGCACCTCAGAGGTGACCATGGTGATATTTAGCAGTGGGGTGTGTAGCACTTTTCCTGGGTGAGTTTGCCGACTTAATTGTCTTTATTCAGCCTTAAAGAGGAAGGAAATCCTGACACGTTCTACAGATACGGATGAATCTTGAAGGTGTTATGGCAGTTAAGTAAGTTTCATGAACATGAGGTATCCTTCATACAGAGTAGTCAGATTTGTAGAGACAGAAAGTGGAATGATGGTTGCCCTGGAAGAGTTGAGAGTTGTTGTTTAATGGGTACAGAGTTTGAGTCTGGGGTGATGGGAACATTCTGGAGATGGACATTCTGCTGGGCTGCTGTCACCACCATCTGGTGGTGCACAGTCCAGTGGCATTAGAATGCATTCACACTCCAATAGCAGTGGCAGCCCCACAGTGTGAATGCCGTCTAATGCCACTGGACTGTGCACTTCACGGTGCATGTGTGTGTATGTAGCGTCCTCAAGAAAAGGTTTTTATTTAAGGTACTTTCGTCACTCATGATTGATAATGGATGGTGCCAGTTACCCATTCTCTCACCTCCGGGCCTGCTCGTCTGTAGTCTGTTCTGTGGTGCTTGGGCCGGGACTCTAAAATACATTTGCCAAACCTTGCTCTTCCTGTTTAAGATCTGCTGGTGGGAGAAACTCAAGGAAGTCAGGAAGAGGGAGAAGGGGCCCACTTGCTGTTCTCAGATTCCCATCAGTCTCCCCACAGTTAACAACAGTCGCTGCCCCCCCATCAGAGGCGCCGAGGTGCATTTGAACTTGTCAGGCTCCTGCTTGGGGGCCACCCCAGCACCTGCTTTGCTGTATCCTCAGCGGTCCACATGCCCAGCAGGTCCTGCCCTCCCAGTCTGAGCCCCTTCCTCAGAAGCTCAGGACCAGCCTTGTAGGGGTCCTGCCTTTGAGCACTGAAGTTGTGGCAACACCTCCTTTTTTTGTTCCCCTGGCTCTGAGGGTAGTAGCTACTCACTCCAGTTATTAATTGCTAAATTCTCTTTCTGTTGGTTTTATTTTAATAACTGTAGCTAGTTCCCTGTGTTAAAATCCCTGTTTAGAAATACCTTACTTTGTGTCTATCTTCCTAACAGCCTGGTGCCAGGAGTGATCTCAGGAAACAGAGCCTTAAAGATGAGTTTAAGAAAACCAGTTTTGTTCTGGGCATTTGTGGCTCATTCAGCCATCTGTGGTCTGTGTTACATTGACAGCTTAATCTAGTTCTTCCATTAGTGTCTTCCATCAGCTATAGTGTTAACAAAAATACATTCTCAAGTTAGTAGCGTAGTTTAGGGAGTAAAGGTCGGAAATTGTGGGAGGTCCTAGTGTGGTTTGCAGCTCGAGTTTGATTTTGTTCTTTGGGTTTTCCACCATACTTTTGGGTTTTCCTCCACTGAGCACGGTTTTGTGAGAGCAGGCCTGGGATGGAGCTCTGTCTACACTCTCTGTCTCCATAGGGGACTGCTGTTCTTTTTTTTTTTTTTTTTTTGAGACAGAGCCTCAAGCTGTCCCCCTGGGTAGAGGGCCGTGGCATTACAGCTCACAGCAACCTCCAACTC
>NW_003852588.1:817395-824185 GCF_000181295.1 Otolemur garnettii
AGGTGTATGTGGCTGGCGCCTTAGCCAGTTGAGCTATATGCGCCGAGCCGGGACTGCTGTTCTGTGCCATCTTGCCAGTGTCCTGACTAGTTACGGCCTGCCCTACCTCATGGTGGCCAGCAGACTGGCGTGTGATGAGCTGAGACTCAACAGTAGTCTCTAGAGATTGTTAAAGGGAACTGTCCTTCTGAAGACGTTGTGAATATTTTATTTTTATTCCTCATTGTTCTAGGTTAGTGTCTCATTTCTCACAGGAACTCTGAAACATAGAGCCATTTATATAATTTTCAGTAATCAGTATAGGTGGCAAGAAACATAATTCAAGAAAATAAAAATCACACCATATCAGCTAGGTACAGTGGCATGAGTCTTCAGTCCCCAACATTTGGGAGACCAAGAGGGATCACTTGTGCCCAGGACCTGGAGTTGACACCAGCCTGGGCAACATAGCAAGACTGTCTGAAAGGGGGGGGGGGGATGCCTAAGACCACAGGATCTGTAGATTTTGTTATGGCCACAAAATGATATTTCTAGTGTATGAACTAGTATCAGGCATAGTTGGATTGAGGACCTACGTAGAGAATCATTTTCTCTGGCCCATCCTCTTCCTAGCTCTCCTGGATCTTTGAGTGCCTCAGTTGGCAGGTGTTTTTTTTTAAACTAATTGCTTCGAGTTTTTGAAAAGTGGAAGGTGAGTATTAGTTGACACAACTAAACAAAGAAGTGAGTTTCACTTGTCTCTGGCTGTGAAACAAGCTGCCTAAAATTAGTTTGGGTTTTTCTCATGACTTGACATTACCAGGGAGAGAGAAAGTGCTTGGAGATTATTTGTTGCCTAGAATTTGTAAGTAGGGCCACAAACTGCAGTTAAGAATGGGTCAGGACGTGATCCAGGGGCCTGTCACTTAGGTTGTTAACACTAGTCAACGTGACGGCTGGTGGCAGGGCAGACGTGGGGGACTGTGCACTGAAAACCTGTCTGTTAATCTGGAACAGAAGGAACTTGGTAGGAAGAATATACATAGTAAAATACAGCTGCAGGCCAGGCCCAGCAGCTCACACCTGTGATCCTAGCACTCTGTGAGGCCCAGGCGGATGGATTGTTTGAGCTCAGGAGTTCAAGACTAGCCTAAGATAGGCTGAGACCCCATCTCTACTAAAAATAGAAAAGTTAGTCAGGTGTTGTGGTGGATACCTGTAGTCGCAGCTAATTGGGAGGCTGAGGCAGAAGGATTGCTCAAGCTCAGGAGTTGGAGGTTGCTGTGAGTTATGATGCCACCACACTCTACCCTAGTGACAGGGTAAGACTCTGTCTAAAAAAACAAACAAGCACTGCTCACTCTCCTGATTGGTTTTAGCCTTCTAAAACATTTGACCACCTCTTATGTTTGATGAAGCCTGTTCTGATGGTAGAGATGAGGTAATTATTGAAAATGAAGTTGAACTTGTCTGGGCACATACAAACCTAAAACACGTCTCACTCCAACAATATATGAGGGTAGCTGAGAAGGCTCTGGATTCTGCCCAGGTATTTTTACAAGGGCAGATTGGTAAGTTTGATCTGCTTGTGGATCCAACAGCTCTGTGCCATAGGCTTAAATCATAACCCTGTCTAGACAGACCGAGAAGAGAGTAAAGCAGCCCAGAACCGTCTCAGTGCACCTGCCTGGTGAGATGGCAAGTCCCTCGGCAGCATCTCCCAGCGGACACGCAGGAGCTCCCAAACAGTGAGAACGGGCAGGACAAACACGAGAGCCATTAAGTCTTACTAGATTTATTTCTCTAAAAATTGCACACCTTTCTGGCATTCATCCAAATACTGTTCAACAGCAAATGTGATTAAAATGTGCTTTTTGTTGTATTAGGAGTATGCTGCCCAGGCAGGCCCGCTCTGGTTCTGAAGCTCTCCTGGGAAGAGACGATATTCTCAAAGTCTGTCTCAGATCCACCAGGCCTAAGGCACCTGGCAGGTCAGCCAACCAGGCCCGCCTTTATCTCAGGAGTCCCTTAAGGATCTCAACCCCAATTTGCCAAACTGCTCTTAAACTCAGGAAAGAGCAAAATCGTAATAAGGTCTGTAGTCCATTAGTCGTGTACAAATGTCCAGTTCCGGGTTTAGACGGTCACACCGTAGTTATGTGAGATGTTACCGTCAGGGGACACTGGGGAAAGGGAACATGAGGGCTCTGTACTCCTTTGCAGTTTCCTGTCAGTCTGCACTTACTTTAAAATGTTCTTAAAGTTGCTGTGGTAGTAGCAATAGCCAATTAGTGAGCATTTGTTGTGTATTTTTGTTAGGAGAAGTTTAGAGATGCTCTGTCATGTAAGCCTCACAGCCACCCTCACAGGCTGGCCTCTAATTATCCTTATTTTTCAGTGGAAGTGGCAGCCACAGAAATTAAATAACTTGTCCAAAGATTACAAGGAGGTAAATGGTCAAGATCGGAACCAACCTGCACAGTCTGGCCCCAGAGACCACCTTCCTAAGCACTGCACGGCACCACAGTGTGTGAGCAGTCTTACTGCAGGGCCAGCTAGGGTGAGGGCGGTTTCAGGGGTTCCTAGAGCCAGGGGCGTCTCTGGTGTGCAGGGCTGTAGAGACATCACTGGGTTTAGTGCCAAGAGGTTGTTGGTGACTTCCACAGAGGGCTTTACAGAGCTGTGGTTAGGAGTCAGACTATAGTGAACTGAGCAATGGGTGTGAGGTGTGACCCCAGAGAGAGGAGGTGTGAGTGGCCCAGTCATGACCAGCTGCCCAGCCCGAGAGAGGTGGGAGCCGCAGCTGGGGACAGGGAGTTTCCCAACATGCAGAAATCGCAGCGTAAGTCAAAAGAAAAGCGGTAGTGGAAGGGGGGAGTTCAAATACAGGAGAGAGCAGAGACTGGGTGGAGAAGGGGGATTCCCGTCAGTGCACGTGTGGGCAGACACTGTCACCAGACCCCCGACCGCTCTGTGCAGTAGGAGGTGTGTGGCGCGCGGCAGGGCCTTGGGACGGCGGAGATGCCAGTTACGTGTGCTTGTACACAGTGATCCACAGCAGGAAGCTGACACTGGTCTGGCACTGGTACTACAGACGTCCAGTTTTACTGGTTAACCTTTCTTAGTGCTGTCTCCAGATCCCTGCTTCCGTGGCCCCGAGGTCCGCGTCTTTAGACTGTTCTAATCATGTCTTCCTCTGCTCATCTTTCAGGCATTACCCTCCTGGGGAGTGGGAGGCTGCCGGCATCTGTCCAGCCAACAGTCATTTCCTCTAGTTTTGCTCAGGGATCAGGTAGCCAAGTGCTCTGGGGAAGGCTGCACCTTTCTGCAGCCACAGGGTGAACCTTGACTGTACATAGCCCCGGGATAACCTGTCCCTCTGCCAGCAATTGTTGGGATGAGAATGTGACCACATCTTGCCAGCAAACATGGTTCTGCTACAAGGTTTTCTGGGAAGGGTCTTACTGCTGAAAGGCATGCACAGGTGCCCAGCCGCCTCTGGAGTGACTGTCTGCAGGGGAGGCCTGGGACTGCAGCAGCCAGCAGGAACCATGAAGGAATTCCTGAAATGACAGAATTTGAGACAGGCAGGTGAGGAAAATGGGAAGAATCCTGGACCTTCACTTTGAGAACCACTGAGTTAACCTGAGCCTTTAGTTTTCTAGCTGTGTGAGATAACAGTTTACACCAATTTTACTTGGGATTTCCCTTACTAACTGCTGAAGGCAACCTGACTAACAGGATCCCATCCTCCCCCAATTTTCAGTGTATACAGTTGCCTATACCTGTGGCCCAGCCATCCTGAGTGCGGACAACTTCCAGGTCTCCAGCGCAGACCACTCCTGGGCGCCAAGTGCATGGATCAGGCTAAACCTGCATCTCCGTCTTGGCTTAAATCACTGATATTAAAGTTGATATTACCTTCTATTTGTAAACCTGCCCCCTCCAGCTTATCCTCCTGTATTTCGTATCTCAGTGAAAGGAACCACAGCAGCCTAGCTTCCCAAATCCGAAAATTGAAAGAGACCTAGACATCTTCTTTTTTGTCTACCACACCCAATTCACTTTCAAGCCCCATTGAATTAAAATCCTCTCCTCTTCAACCTTCTACACTAGATGAAATTTCTAGTTCTTTCTCATTCTTGCCATTGCCACTGATTTGTGTTTATATCTAATTATTCTCTTTGTCTACAAGACACCCCCAATCTCACTGTGACTGTTAAATTCCCTTTTATCATCCATACACATTCAGAAATTCCATCTTCTTTGAGGGGTTTTCCCCAAATGGAGAGATTCTCCCCCCAACTCTACTCAAGATTCACAGAGAGCTCCTGATTGCAGAATTACAGTTTTGTCTATTTAACTGCATCTCAGAAAGATCAGGAAACTTGCCCAAATCTGCACTTCTGGCAAGAGATAGAGCTGGGTCTCAATTCCCAAAGATTTACTAACCCTTTGGCTTAAGTATATCGTAGAGTAACATGGGCTATGTCTTCCTGCCAACTAGAAGATAACCCCAAACGCTGCTTTCTTATTGTCATTTTAATTTGTTAGAAATCACTAGTGCGATTACAGCTCAAGCACTGCCTTTAGGTGACTTTTAAAAGCAAACCTAAATAGAAAACTATGGGTGGTGAATTTAATGGTCAATAATTATATTATCTATAAACAGTATAAATGTAATTAAAATACAAAGATTGTCATATTGTATGAAAGTGCTGTCTACAACAACCTCACTCTAATTACAAGAACAAAGATAAATTAATAAAAGGATGAAAAAGACATATGAAAACACTAATCAAAAGAAAGCTGGGCTGGTTATATTACAGACAAAGTAGATTTCAGAAGAAGAAATTTTGCCAGGAAAAATAACGAGCATTATACATCAGTTACGCTAAAGGAGGCAGTTCACTAACAAGCCAACAATCTTAGGTGTGTGTGCATCTAAGGACAGAGCTTTGAAACACATGAAGCAAAATTTGATAAAGCTGAAAGAAGAAATAGATCAAGTATTATAGTTGGAGATTTCTACACTCCTTTCTCAGTCATCAATAGAAAAAGTAGATAGAAAATTAGTCAGGCTATAGAAGAAAGACCTAGTTGACCCAGGAAACTTAATTAAACTTGATGTAATTGAACTTTATCCAATGGCAAAATACCTTTATTTTTTTTTCCAAACATACATGAAACATTCACCAAAACATCAATATTCTGAATCATAAATTTTAATAAATTGAAAAGAAATGAAATAAAGCATGGTACACCACAACTAAATAAAACTAGAATAACAGGAACATATTAGGAAGATCTCTAAACATGTGGAAGATAAACAATACACTTTGAAATAACCCAGGTGTCCAAAAAGAAGTCAATGTGGCCGGTGAAAATGCAAATAAAACATCAAAAATGGGTGGATTGTGGCTAAAATAGTGCACAGAAGAAAACAGCATTAAATGCTTATTAAAGAAAAGAAAAAGGTCTTGGGCAACTTTAAGAAACTAGAAATAGAAGAGCAAGTTAAACCCAGTGCAAGTAGAATGAAGGAAATAGCAAAGGTGAAGCATAAATTAATGAAATTGAGAACATAAAAATAATAGAGAAAAGCCAAAAAGTCTATCCAGACAGCTCAACACAAAAACCCCAAGTAAAAGATGTGCAAAGGACTCGAATAGCCATTTCTCCAAACAAGTATACAGAAGGCTAACAACACATGGACAGGTGCTCCACGTCTCTGGTCATCAGGAAACGTAAACCGTGAGAGAGAGACCACTTCATAACCATTGGTGTGACTGTTACCTAAACAAACAAACAAACAAACAAAATGGTGAGGGTGTGAAGAAAGTGGAACCCTTGTGTACTGCTAATGGGAATGCAAAATAGTGCAGCCACTGTGGAAAATAGTGTGGCAATTCCTTAAAATAGTAGACACAGAGTATGATCCAGCCGTTCCATTTGTGGGTATAGTAGCTATATTCAGAAGAGTTGAAAGCAAGTACTCAAACATACTGTACATCCATGTCCAGTAGCGTTATTCAAATAGCCAAAAGTTGGAAGCAACTCAAGTGTCCATTGATAGGTGAATGGATAAACAAAATATGTTTAATTATTAATATTAATTATTCAGCCCTAAAAAGGAAGGAAATTCTGACACATGGTGTAACATGGATGAACCTCGAGGACATTTTGCTAAGTGAAATAAGCCAGTCAAAAAGGACAAATTATATGTTTCCTATGATTCCACTTACATGAGGTACCCACAGTGGTCGAATTCATAGAGACAGGCTGAATGAGGTGGCTCATACCTGTAATCCTAGCACTCTGGGAGGTCGAGGCAGGTGAATTGCATGAGCTCAGGAATTCAAGACTAGCTTGAGCAAGAGCAAGACCTAACAAATGCATAATCAGTGTAACCCAGTTCTTTGTACCCTCAATGAATCACCAACAATAAGAAAGAAGGGAGGGAGGGAGGGAGGGAGGAAATACAGATCGGCAGAACAAACAGAGTTGTGAAATAGACCAAATTCTACAATTTTTGACAAATGTGAAGAGGCAACACAATGGAGAAAGGATAGCTAATTTTTCAATGAATAGTGTTGAAACAGATACTCATCCACAAAATATGAGCCTATACAAAATAGATCCTGCACCTAAAACTAAAAATCCTCTAGAAGAAAACTTAGGGGGAAAGTTTGTTCCTTTTAAGAAAGTTCTAACCCCTCTTGGCTTTATGAGATATATTGATAGAATTTCTTTCTTTTTTTCCTTCCCTCCCCCCATCTTTCTTTCTCCCCCTCCTCTTTCTCTGTCTTCC
>NW_003852588.1:824697-839389 GCF_000181295.1 Otolemur garnettii
CTGTGGTCCCAGCTACTTGGGAGGCTGAGGCAGGAGACTCGCTTGAGCCCAGGAGTTGGAGGTTGCTGTGAGCTGTGATGCCACGGCACTCTGCCCAGGGGGACAGCTTGAGGCTCTGTCTTAAAAAAAAAAAAATGAATGAAAGAAGGAAATGGAGGGTGGGACCGAGGGAGGGAAGGGAAGGAAAGAAAGAAAGAGAAAAAAAGAAGAAAGAAATTAGTGGTTTTGGCTTGCGTGATGGTCTTTACCACGCTTTGGTGTCATGCCCTTCTCTAACATGGAACAACTTTAGGGAAACTCTCACGAGATCCATTATTACCATTAGTGAAGGGATGTTTTTGAATACACTGTAAACGTGAATTCCATTTTTTTTAACTTTAGTATACTGTGTGTTAATTTATTAAGCCACTTTGAATCTCTTGGGAAGTACATGAACTCTAAACACAATGAAAGGCCTTGGTGCTGCAAGAACCGCTGAGGAGCAAACTTTCCACTAGGGGGAGGTAGAGCACTGACAAGAAAAATACTGCAGGTTACACAGCTTACAAGTGGTACAATTATTTCTAAATTAGAATCCTTATTATTTCAATGTTTTCCACTATATGTAAAAGACACAGATAATTAAAAGGTATCATTTGAGGGTATGGTATAATTTGGAAGAAGATTATAAATTTAAAAAATTATGCCCTACATTTTAGTAGTAGTTTAAACAGACCCAAGAAATTCAGCTGAACTCAAGGAAATTTCCCTCAATAGAAGGCTGAAGAGTTTTAAGCATAGTGAAATGTTAGAAGTAGACAGTGTACAATAATAGTTTTAAAGAAAATTCTATTGTTTGCTTTTTTTCTAAGATGCCATTTAAGGGGAAAAAAACCCCTCTATTTTATTCACTAAATCTACTTGGTATTTGCTTCTTAAACTTTTATCATGGACCCCACATACAGATCACGACTCATGGCCATAGTATCTATCACAGGTAGCCAAGGGCTGGTGGCAGCCACAGGTCAGTTTCCACAAAGTGGCACTGTCCCCCCTAGGCTGGGAAAAGTGCCTGCAGGACACAGCACCGTCAGGTACCCTGGGAGGAACAAAGTGACTGGGTCATCTGGCAAGGACATCACAGACCTGCCAGAGCAAACTGATCTCTCCTGTTATAAGAATATAGGTAGTAATGGTTAGGGACTCTGTCTCATCAACAACAACAACAACAAACACAAGGAAATAGAATGTAGAAAAAGGACACTAACTTTGCTCCTGTTTCTTCCCTGAGCAGCTGGGGTTAGGCAGAGAGCCTGGTTGCAGAGGCCTTTGTGGGGTGCCCAGGAGCAACAGGTAAGAGAGAGGAATTGATGAGGAAAGGGCAATACTCTCCCGGCCTTTCAGGTAGGGACTGTAGGAGGCCAGCTGTGGCTCCCAGGGCTCCCGGGACCCCCTCAACTGAAGGGCCAGGGCTTCCGAGGCAACAGGTTCCCCTTGTGAGGGGGAGAGGGCCTTTGGTTGGTTCTGTTTTGCTTTGGTAACTTTTATCACAGTAGAACATACATAAAGCAAAGAATACAGATCGTGAGTTGTAGAGCTGATAGATTTTTCTCCAAGGGACTACACCCACGCCCAGAACAAGAAAGGGCAGATTCAAAGCCTCAGATACTCCCTCCTGCACACCCTCCTAACTTCTAACTCCCTAGATTGGTTTGCTGGGTATTGAACTTTATACGAACAAATCGTACCCAAGGTGCTCTTCTCTGCCGGCTTCTTTCACTCAACATGTTTGTGAAATTAGTCCGTGTTGTTGCAGGAAGGTCAGCCTCGTTGTATATGGGACAATTGGGTGCCAGATAACAGTGTTCATTCAACAATGAACTGCATATCTGACAGTGGTCTTGTAAGATTGTAATGCTGTATTCTTACTGTACCTTTTCTACATTTAGATATGTTTAGATACGCAAATCCTCACCTCTGTGATACAGCTGCCTATGGCATTCAGCACAATAACCTGCTGTAGAGGTGTGTGGCCCAGGAGCAGTATGTCCCCGGTGGGTAGCAGGCTCTACAGTCTAGCTCTGCATAAGTGCACTCTATGATGTCAGCACAACAATGAAGTCTCCTGGAAACAGTGTTCCGTTGTGTGAATTTATCCTTTCTATGTAGCTGACATTTGGATATTTGGGGCTGATGGGAACATACTTGTTCGTTCTTCTGGTGAACATATGCATTGCAGCAGCGAGGGGAAACTCGTGCTTTTTCCCTGAAAGTTTGCTGAAAGATCAATTCACAATTAAGGCAGAACAATGAGAAAAATGTCCGTTTCTAAATACCATACACATGGGAGAATCACAAAAGTGATCACTCAGTGTCTCAATAATGGTCAGATACCTTTATATCTGCCTTCCAGAAGGGAAGGGGGAAAGGTGGGGTACAGGTGCAATAAGTGGTTATTAGGGAGCATGAATAGATGGAAGAAGAAACAGATTAACTTATAAATTAACCTGAGAGTCAGGAACTGTGTTTTACAGAATTTGAGGCAAGTCTTCCAGCATTCAGGGAAGGAAAGGAAGTCCGGTTCCTCTTTTTGTCTTTTGTCAGTCTGGTTTGATGCAGACAGAGGAAATCCCCTTCCAAATGCATTCTGATCTCCAAAGGTCTCTAATTCAAAGTATTCTTTATGCCATCTTTCTATTGAATTGTCTGCCTTTTTCTTATTGATTTATAAGAGCTCTTTATATATACTAGAAATTTTCCTGAGTACTTTTTTCTTTCTCTTTTCCTTTCTTTCTTTTCTTTTCTTTTCTTTTCTTTCTTTTTTTTTTTTTGAGACAGTCTCAAGCTGTTGCCCTGAGTAGAGTAGAGTTCTGTGGCATCATAACTCATAGAAACCTCCAACTCTCAAGCAGTCCTCTCACCTCAGTTTTTCTATTTTTAGTAGAGATGGGGTCTTACTTTTGCTCAGGGTAGTCTCAAATTTGAGAGCTCAGGCAATCCACCCACCTTGGCCTCTCCGAGTGCTAGGATTACATACAGGCATGAGCCACTGCACCCAGCCTTTTCCTGAGTATTCTTATGAAGATAGAAGTACTAACCAGGGGATACCAGGGGGACCCAATGTCTTGGACAGACACAGCCTCAGGGAGAAAGCCTAGTGGATGAGCCTTGGTGGCGGCTCGGCTTCCCTGGGCCATGGGTAGAAGAGAGAAGCAGAGGCCAACACCATTACTGGGGTCAATTCCAGGAAGCAAAGACAGAAGTGAAATTCAATCCAAATAATATGTGACTTTGTGTTTTACCCGACATCTTTTTGTAGCATCTTCTGAGAGCAAGTTCTAGAATGGGTCATTCCTTCAAACCGATCTGCATGGCTGATTATAAGAAATGTTCCTATATGGCTAATGATTTGCTACGAAATGAGCCCAACTTGGCACTAAACAGCATCTTAGCATTGTTTTCACTCTTTTGGAAGTAATAACGTTGGTTCTGCTCGCTTTCCACTCAGATTTACTTACAGGGAAAGTTGAGCGTCCCTGCTCACTCAAGAGGTAGGGCTCTTAGACCTCTTAACAGTGGGCCCTCTGACTGAGGTTATAAAGGGTGTTCGCAGTTCCTGGCAGGCTGTTCCAGGAGTGTCCTCACCCCCACAGTGAGGCTCTTGCTCACTGACTGGCCCTGAAGGTCTTATCTGTCGTCAGGGGGGTGTGAGGATCACCTGGGAGCAGGTTTCTTGAGAGCCAGGAACCTGCCCGGACTGGCCTCACGTAAGAAGGTTGCCTGCTCACAACTCATTATGTGCCTGACCTGACTTGTGATGACTACTTGAAACAGCCACTTAAATCCATTTTCACATTACAAGAAAGGTCTGACTTCATAGGAAGAAAGAAGTACTTTAAATTCAAGGCAGTGCAGAATCTCCAGCTGTCTGTCAGCACGGAATATAAAACTGCTGGTGTGCAGAGCAGGCTGCAGCCCTTCCATTCCAGACACAAACCTGGCTTTGTCACCGCCAAGGTCACTCCCTCCCCTCCCTGGTCACTCACTGCCCCAGGCTGCAGCGGAGGGGGCCTCCTCAGACTCTTTCATTTCCTTTCTTCCTGGACTCCAAAGATTGAGTTGTTCTTTCCTCCTTTAACTTCCCTCCTTGGGCAGGATTTTAAACTCCACCAGGATTTTGCTTTCTCACTATCCCATGTGTTCATTTTTAATGCCCAGCAGCTGGGCCCTTTCAGATTTTTATAATTTCCTTTCCTTTTCCCTGCCATCTGCAATTTTCTTTATCATCACCATTCATGACTTTTTTTTTAAGTTTTTTTTTTTTGGCTGGGGCTGGGTTTGAACCCACCACCTCCGGTATATGGGGCTGGTGCCCTACTTCTTTGAGCTATAGGTGCCACCCCTCATGATTTTTTCTTCATTAGAAAACAAAAATGGTGTGGCACCTGTGGCTCAGTGGGTAGTATGCCGGCCCCATATACCGAGGGTCGCGGGTTCAAACCTGGCCCTGGCCAAACTGCAATTTTAAAAAAGAGCTGGCCATTGTGGCGGGTGCCTGTAGTCCCAGCTACTCGGAGGCTGAGGCAAGAGAATCACTTAAGCCTAGGAGTTGGAGCTTGCTGTGACATGGCACTCTACCAAAGGAGATAAAGTGAGACTGTCTCTACCAAAAAAAAAAGATGCTGTTAAGTCCCACATATACTTGAAGTTCTTTCAAGAATCCCCAGGCCTACCACGCCCCCATGACATAGTCAAGCAGCCTGGCCTTTTCCTTCTCAGGCCCCCACCCTGGCTGTCTCTTATGGTTGTTGAGTTGCCATGACAACTAGCCACCTGTCCAGTCAGGAGCTTGAGGGCTTGAGGTCTGCTTACTGGGGCTTTGGGCGTTGGTCCAGCCAGCCGACCTCCTTGTAGCATGACATGGAATGACCCCGTTTAGTATCTTTGTGGTTCTTGAAGGAACCTACTTGCTCTGTTCTTTCTTTTTCTTTTTCTTTTTTTTTGAGATAGTCTCAACCTGTCACCCTGGGTAGAGTGCCAGTGTCATAGCTCACAGCAACCTCCAACTGGGGCTCAAGCGACCCTCTCGCCTCAGTTTTTCCATTTCTAGTAGAGACAGGGTCTCATTCTTGCTCAGGTTGGTCTCAAACTAGTGAGCTCAAGCAATCCACCTGCCTCGGCCTCCCATAGTGGGGAGATTACAGTGTTTTCTCTCTCTTGACAACGCTGCTCACGGGAGTAAAGCTCATGCCCAGGGGAGGCCACCAGGAAGCTCTGTGTGTTTCCTCTGCAGAGAAAGCAGGTGTCACTCTGTCCTCACAGCAGGTTTATTGGAAAGTGGAGAATGAATTCCTTTTAAGCTGAAATGATAGTCCCCACTCGGTCTTAGTGTTTTCATAAGGAATCTGGCTGGGAGCAGAGAAAAGAGAAGGACTCTAAATAATTGGAGGGGAAAAAACAACAGATGTTATGCTCCATTTGCAAAGATAGTTTTTATTATATTTTCAGCATCTTGCTGTTCTTAAATAGTCCAAGTAGCTTCCACTTGTTCTAGGGAAGGATTCTTACGGCGCCCCATGGAATTTTTCTCTCAAATGCTTCTCTATAAACTGCAGCACATGGATGGGCTCACGATCACTCATAAACTGCTCAGCACCAAAGTCTCCAGGTGAGAGTCCAGAACAGACAGCTCCCTCAGACAGGGAGGGGACCGCCCGCAGCCACCCAGTGGACTGGTCCTGGATGACTCAGCTTCAGCTACAGCCGCCAGTCTGACTTCAAGATAAAGTCCCCATTGATCAGACAGTTGTCTGGGGGCCTGCAGACCATGAGGTTAAAAAGGACTTATCCTCATGTAGCTTTGCTACTCATGATCCTGATACTAATAACCACTCAGATGGTAAGTCAGCTTTCTTACAGGCTGTCCACGAAAGCAGAAGCGGTGGCCGGACACAGAGGGCCTTCAGGGTGCTAAGGCAGCCCAGCCCGCAGCACCCACTGACCGTGCCTATGAATAGGGCCTGGGCTCCAGCAGATTCCCACTTTTGTTTGAAGCCTGCCCCTTCCTTACTAACTGTGAATTTAGAAAATCCCTGGATTTTCTGAAGCCCTTTTTCTTTCCATCTACAAAATGAGACTGTGAGGGGGACAGGGGAGAAGTCTATAAAGTCCCGAGTCTTCCAATGGCCTTCATGTGGTACCCCGAAGAAGGCCTGCTTCCCGGGCCGGGCAGCTCCAAGACAAGCTGGCAGTGCCATCAGGTCTGAGTCCTGCTGAGCCCTCACTTTCCCTCCCTGCACTGCCCGCCCTCCCAGCTGACCACACCTTTTCTTCTCAGAGAATTGAAACAGCCCCTTGTCTCCCAAGGATTTCTTATTGGCCTTTTGGAAGTTCGTCCAAGGTGACACTGAGGTGTCAGAGGAGGGACAGGATGTGACTGTTGGGTTGGAATGGGAGCCCGGTGCTCAGCTGTGGGCGCTTCTGAGAGCCTGGCAGCACTGCAGGACCTGAGCTCACAGTGAGCCTGGGGAGCCACGCAGTCCTGGACAGAGCCCTGTGGGCCCCTCTCAACTGCCCCATGTCATAGAGAAGGAAATTCCAGAACAGCAGTCTACCCATGACAGAGCTGGACACCCTTCCCAGCTCCCTGCTAAACAGCAGCTGTCCATGCTAAGTCCTGGCTCAGATGATGTGTCCTCATTCCGTGGTCCTGCTTGGTGTCCCCTCCCCCGGGCTGGGTTTCAGCATTTCTGTGAAAGCCTTAATGATGCTCTGCTTTGACTAGCTCTTCCCTCCCCTCCAGAAATACCACCTGACTTCTGCCTCCACAGACCAGTTTTGCAATTTTCTAATATTAGTCAAGACTAACTTCTGGAAAGGGAAGGCTTAAAAACAAAAACAGAACAAAACAAAACTTTCCTACAGAATGCCTGTTGCATACTTAGAAGGGCCTTGCTGCCCCTCTGAGACCCCGCTCAGCTTCCCAGGTGAGACGTATGTGCTCTAAGGAAGACCCCACGTGGAGGTCCACACCAAGTAAAGTTTGTTAATTGTGATTTCACCAAGTGACGGTAATTTCCTTGCTTTACAAAATGATTTCCTATCAAGTTGCTTTAAGTAGGAATCTCTCTCTCAGTATTTTAAGATAGTTGAATCTAGATGAATTGAACCCGTTTTCAGGAACATATATACCCAGTTGGATCCTATTTAGTTTTGTCCATTTACTTATTTGTTCCTCTGTGTATCCATCCTGTTTAGAGGTCACCCAAGTGGACACTGGGACACACCATGGGTAGAGGAGGGGGCACAAATGACGTCTGGTTGTTAAGGTGACTGCATGGAGAGCAAGACAGAGAGGGAGAGAGGGAAGCAGAAAGGTGGCACAAGCCTGACAGTTCAGTTTGTGTGCTGGACAAAGTGCTACATACCCCATTGCTGAATATCTCTACGGTCATCTCTGAAGTCCTCCCCTTGGGCAACTATGTACTGTCCTCCCTTCAAAGCAGTTTGGAGCTCTTTCTCTGGAATAGCCATCAGAGCTGTCTTCCTATGAGATCTAACAATTAAGTCTTTGAACTTGCCACCGTGCACTTACATTGGCAGCCCTGTACAAATAGCTTGGTAAGGTTTTATAACTTTGGTATGTCAGTGTCTCACAGCTGTGTTTGCATCAATGTGTGGCAGTGTCTTGCTGAGTGGTGTTCATTATTGTTGTCACATGTTTTGTGTGCCATTAGACAACAACTCTGATGACCATTCCAGACAAAGAGTTCCAAAATTGCTGGAAGGGTGGACCAGTACTCCCCAAGGGTAGTACTTTGAAGAGGATCACAGTAACATTCAGCAATGAGGTATGTAGCACTTTTTCTAGTATGAGTTTGCAAACTTAATTATCAGACCTTCGTACATAGTTGGGTACACAGATACACCGTACGATAACTTGAGAATTAGCATTAATTGCTGCATAGCAGTAAACCTTGTGAAAATACAAATTACACGGTTGCTTTTTTTGTTTTTTGGCCTATTCATAGGAACTGAGAAATAAACAGTGGACAATCAAATGTGTAATCCATGGCATTGATTAGAAGAAGGATTAGGGAAGTTAGAGAACAATTCTCAGTGGTGGCTGGAGGTCAGCCTTTACTAGTGAAGTGGGTTAATTCATGACTCAGACTCATTTTAATTTTTTCCCTTCCATTCCTTCCTGTGAATTTACCCAGGAAAAGAGCACAGGCTGTCACCTAGGTAACTGGCTCTCCCGCTGACTGGTGGGGATTGGAAGCCGCACCCTTTCTCACTGCAAATTTGCATGTGCAGCTGGGCTTTGGTGACCTTGCAGGACGACAGAACGCTAATCCCATCCTGCTGTTGAACGAGGGTGCTGGACTCCACCAGATCCACCTGTACTTGCAGGCGGCTTCTGCTCCCGTGAGGAGGCTGTTTAAGCTCTGCCACGCCCTTTTCTTCCCTTAAGAAGGAGGCCAGAAAGTGTTTTGATCTGAAAATGATAAAAGGAAAATGCTCTCTGGATTGGCACTTGGTGCAAGGTCCTGTGGTTCCCAACTTCGACCATTGTTTCTTTTTGCCATGTTTCCAAAGAGCCTGCAGGTTAGACTGGCTGAGATGAGGACAAAGGTGTTGGGCTCTCAGTTTAGTTATGCTAATTAAAATACAAAATTAATAAGGGAGAGGTGGAGGAGCCTGCCTGGACTAAACAGGGACCCCAGCATTTGTTAGCAGGCTAAATCGTTATGCCGCGGCTTTCTTTGCCCCATTGTGTGCCAGCTGTGGCGCAGTGACTTCTGAGAGCAGGCTGTGCTCCAGCTGTATGCAAAGTGGGGCCATGGGGGCGCCTGGGGAAAGGGTGTGTGCATTTTTGCTATATCACTAGTTTCTTCCTTTTCTAACACTTTAGTTGTTAGGTGTTTTTCTAAGGACTTTGTATGTATGAAATGACTTCATTCCTAACCAGTTTTTATGCTGATTTTACAAATGGGCCCAGGCCGGGCATGATGGCTTGTGCCTGTAATCCTAGCACTCTAGGAGGCTGAGGTGGTGGATCCCCTGAGTTCAGGAATTAGAGTCCAGCCGGAGCAGGAGTGAGACCCTGTCTCTACTAAAAATAGAAAAACTAACTGAGCATTGTGGTGGATACCTGTAGTCCCAGGTACCTGAGAGACTGAGGCAAGAGGATTCTTTAAGCTCACAAGGTTAAGGTTGCTGTGAGCTATGACACCATTATACTCCAGCCTGGGTTATGATAGAGTGAGACTTTGTCTCAAAAAGAAAAAAAATAAAGAAAGAAAAAAAGGAAAAGAAAGAAGAAATGGGCATGAATCACACATGCAGAAAGGTAACTGGCAGAGGAGGGACAGTCTGACTCCAGAGATCCTGGGCCCTGAGCTGCCCCCACCCTGCCCACATGTGCGTGAGTGACCACATTCAGCCTGGCAGGAGGGGCAGATTTGAAGCTCTTGAGAGGTGTGGGGCCCAAGCTGCCACCTGCCTGGTTTGCTGTGGAACTGACCTAGAGGGGCTTTCCCCCCAGCCTGTGCTCCTGGAGCATGCTGGGCTGTGAAGCCAAGGGGATCACAGTGTGGCATGGTCCCTGCAGGCCGGGGGAAATCCAAGGAAAAGCAAACAGGCAGCATGGATACGCAGGCAGGCAAACAATTAGTCACTCATCGTGAGTGCCATCTTCTGCCGAATGCCACGCTGCTGGAACAGGGCAGTGTTCATGCACATGCGGCCGTAGATGTGAGAGTGAGGCTGTGGGGCTGAAGGGGGCTTTCCATAGGAGCTTGAGGATGCCCCCAAGGAGGGACATGTCAGCCAGGACATGGGGCCAGGGGAAACCACAGGAGCCCTGAGACAGGCCCTGGCAGGATGCTGGACAGCAATGGGCTGCCAGGCAAGCCGGGGACAGAGGACAGTGGCCCCAGTGAGGGCTCACAGAGGACAGTGGCCCCAGTGAGGGATCTAAGTCACATGTTGTGCAGCCCATGAAGAGGGCTCTGCACTCCATTCTAACTGCAACTGTTCACCTAGGGAAGAGGAAGGTAGCCTTGGGCGGTGACAAACACTGGGAAGTGTGTTAAGGTTTAGATGGGCTTGTGCACACACAGGGGCTGACACACAGCAGTGGCTGGGTATTTCCTGTGGGTCGGGAACCATGGCTGCCTCATCCTCCTGAGCTGGGAGCCCCCTGCACCATGTGTAACCTCCCCAGGCCCACAGAAGGGGTTGTGTCTACTTTGTGCTTCCCTAGCAGGTGGCAACAGTGAGGGTGGTTCTCACTAACTATTCCCCAGGAGCCCTGTATTGCTAGGACAAGGAGATCATAACACACACCTTACATGAGCAAGTGATTTGAAGAGTGCTACACATGTGTTAGGATTTGGGAGGGGGGGTTGTTTTGTGCCAGAGTCTCACTCTGTCACCCTGGGTAGAGTGCAGTGGCATCATCACAGCTCACAGCAACCTCAAACTCTTGAGCTTGAGCAATTCTCTTGCCTCAGCCTCCCAAGTAGCTGGGACTAAAGGCAAGTGCCTCTATGCCCAGGTTGTTTTTCTATTTTTAGCAGAGACAGGGTTGATCTTAAACTCCTGAGCTCAAACAATCCACCTGCCTGGGCCTCCCAGAGTGCTAGGATTATAGGTGTATAATCAGGTGTACACACCCAGCCATGTATTTGGATTTGTATGTAACTTGATAAAATCATTCTGCTATAGATGATTAATCTCATCCAGTCCTCCCTTTGTACATGAGACCTGATATGAAGTTTACTTCCCCAGAGCCTCACATTTAAGACCTGGCAGAGCCTGAACTTGAAATCAGTTAGTCTGGTGGGAGTTCCAATTGATATAGAGGGTATGGTGAATGAGAGAGTGGTGGCATCAGGTACACAGAACTAAAAATAAGTTCATCCAAAAAGACATGCCTCACAGATAAAATGTAAATTCTAGGAACCAGTGTACTCAAACCAGGATATTGTCCTTATCAGAAAGGGCTTGCCAGAAACATACAAAAAACAAAAACAAAAAGTTCTAGTCCCAAGAGAGGTGCAAGGTGCTTTATTTAAGGAGGCTTTATAATCAAATCAGATCCCAAATAAAGTCAAAAAGAACTTACCAAATGGAGTTAGTCCAGGAATCTCAGAGGAGATTCACCAGGGCAAAAAGAGCAACTCACCAAAGTGGAGAGCACGCAGGGCTCACTGCTCCACTCAGTCCTAGGCACTGCCAGTTTGTCCCTGTGAGCTGCTTTGATCCCACTTCTGCCACCACTATGTCAACCTAAAAACGAACAGAGAGTAGGCTGCCTAATTATCGTCTGGGAATAGGCATTGCAATAGGAATACACACATCATAGTAAACTATGCCCATATTCTGGGAGGTAAGGGAAAACAAAGATTTTCAAAGAAAAAATGAAGAAGGATCGCATAATTATTTTGAGATTATTATCTCTGGTTGTAAGGATCAATAACAAGGACGGCACCAGTCTGAGGTGGACGGGTAGTTACTGGGCAGGTATCCTTGGAGAAGACTATTTTTTTCTTTTTTGGTAGGCTGTGATGACCTCTGTGTAAGGTTGTGGTTCTTTTGTGGCATTTATGCACGATACCCCCTCCTTCATACCCCTCCCTCACTCTGTCGAGCTTGTTAACACAAGTGACTCCATTTTAATTCTACCAACTTTCACAGTCTTCAAAACCTTATTTGGATTAACTGTATTGACATTCATGAAGTGTCTACCACAGTGCCTTGCAATCCTGAGTGCCATATAACTGCTCATTACATAAACATGTAAGTGGGAAAGAGGTAGGTACCATTATTAACCCCATTTTACAATGGAAGAACTCCAGCACTGGAGCTCAGTGTTATCTGAAGAAAATGGGAGAAAAGAAAGAAATGGAGAGTGAGAAGATAGTTCCTGTAATTTAACATGTGGTCTTCTGGACTCAATAACTTACGAGGCAGCTCTCCTGCTAAGTGTTCCTGCTACAACAAAGAAGGGAAGAAAGGCAGGCAGGCAAGAGGACACAAGAAATCTTGGAGGTGATTGATATTCTGATGGACATGTTCATTACCTTGTTTGTAGTGATGGTATCATGGGCATAAACATGTTAAATTTAAACACGATTTAAAATAATATTTTGGGCTATGTAATAGCCAGGAAAACCATCTATGTTAGAATGTCAGGGGGAAAGCAGAAAATTTAATTAATATAATGTAGTAAAAGCTGGGTGCAGTGGTTCACACCTGTAATCTTAGCACTTTGGGAGGCTGAGGTGGGTGGATTGCTTGAGCTTAGGAGTTCAAGACCAGTCTGAGCAAGAGTGAGACCCTGTCTCTACTAAAATTAAAAAAAAAAAAAACTAGCTGGATATGGTGGTAGGTGCCTATAGAAGGCTGAGGCAGGAGGATAGCTTGAGTCTAAGAGTTTGAGGTTGCTTTGAGCTAGGGGCTGAGGCCATTTCACTCTACCTAGGGTGACAAAGTAAGATTTTGTCTCAAAAAAAAAGAGAAAGGAAAAAAATGTAATAACAACTACATTTGGGATTTTAAAAAAGCAAGTCAAATGAATAGAGAAAAAATGAACAGGACTACATTTAATACTAATATTTCTTTTGGCAGATCTTTTGGTTTCTTTTAATTTGTTATTTGAAATTATGTGGAATAATATACAGGGTGGACATAAAGTTCATGTGTAATTTCAAATAGTTGTAACTTTATTTTTTATTTATTTACTTTTTTGAGACAGTCTCACTTTGTCGCCCTCAGTACAGTGCTATGGCATCACAGCTCACAGCAACTTCCAACTCCTGGGCTCAGGCAACTCTCTCACCTCAGCCTCCTGAGTAGCTGGGACTACAGGCGCCCGCCACAACGCCCAGCTATTTTTTGTTGCAATTTGGCAGGGGCCAGGTTCGAACCTGCCACCCTAGGTATATGGGGCCAGTCCCCGACCCACTGAGCCACAGGCGCTGCTAGAGTGTGCATTATTCTAATTACAAAAACAAACACTAGGAATTTAATTAAAAAAAAAATAAATGAATCAGCCTGTGTGAGGGTGAGGGCCTCATTTCCACTTCTGGTTCCTGGCGAGTAGTGAGCTGGGACACAGCAGGCAGAGTGCGTACCTGCTGCTCAATGGACGCTGAACTCAAGGGCAGGCACATTGAACCGTTTCTAGATCTTGCAGAAATGTCTCCATTCCCTTGTATTTTTTCCTGTAAAATGTATAGGCTCTCCCATATATTTGAATAAAATATTTTTTATATTCTTTGCCTGTCCACAACCCTAGGCAACATCCTCTGAGCATCGGAATTAACAGAGGAAGCTTCAAGTGTACCAATGTCTAGTGCCTGTCCCCAGACGTGGATTTAATCCAACTGCCTCGATTGTCCCCTGGAAATGTGGAAATCGGGGAATGGTAGTTCCCAGTTGGAAACATGGAGGTTAGAGAGAGACAGAGCCAGGGTGGGTGGGGCAGCCGTGGTCCACGCCTGTAAGCCTGAGAGCTGTGTCATGGGTGAGCCCATGGTGAGGGCCAAGGGTGCACAGGGTGGAGGGTTCACAGACAGTGACGTGGACAAGGCGGGGGTCCGGGGAGGAGCATTGAGCAGCCCCAGAGCAGCGACGCCTTCCCAAGCCACTGCCTGAGCTGACCCTCCTCCCTGAGATGAGTATAACTCTTACAAAGTCAGAAGTTGGAGCTTTTTCTCTGTGGAAAGTAAGGGGGAAATGAAAGGGCGGGGAACGGCCGGGAGACCTGAGAGTGGTTATTCTGCTAAGGCTCTGAGCATTCTTGAGCTAAGGTCCCTGAAATGATGGGCTCCCAGGGGTGGTGAGTCTCCTCTCCAGCTCAGGTAGAATTTTATGGACATTCATACATAAATAAATTTTATAAATAATAGAATCTATAAGTTGTATTCATAAAGGGGTTCATGAAGTTGAAAATTAAAATCAACTGCCCTATGAGAACAGAAAATTTCAAGAACATCCCTATCCTTCCAAACCTGGGTAGAAATTTAAATGTTTTGGAACACACATACTGTCTGTTAACTTTACAGAGAGGGGGAGAGCCAGAAAGAGCCAGGTATCGTATGTTCAGTGCAAATGCTACATAATGTGTGTATATGCTGTCTGTGTGTATTTATTGGAATTGATGCTGGGTTTGCAATTCATATGAAAGAATAATGCCATATGTTGGAGGACAGTAAGCTCACACAATTTGGTAAGAGTATAATTCGGTACAACCATCATTTTAGAAAACTAATTCTGTATTATCTACTAAAATTATAGCCGGCAGAACCACATATATGTGCATATCAAAGAATGTCCGTCTCTGTGTTATTCTTAATAGTCTGCAGATGCAAACAATCAAAACAGCCACACACAGTGGAATGGGATAAACGGCAGCAGTCACCAAATGGAATTCTACACAGCCATGAAAATGAGTGAAATACAGCTGCGTATAACAACATGTATGTCTGAAACTCAAACACCTAACATTGAACCAAAGAAACAAGACACAGACGAAAGCACACCGAATGATTGCACCTTGAGGGCAGCAAACCTGACTTACGGCATCAGCAGTCAGAGGAGCGGCCACCTCCAGTAGAGCCCCGAGGGGGCCCCTGGGATGTGGGTGACGAGCCCCGAGGAGGCCCCTGGGATGTGGGTGAGGAGGCCCCTGGGATGTGGGTGA
>NW_003852588.1:841245-901942 GCF_000181295.1 Otolemur garnettii
GTGTGGGTGAGGAGGCCCGAGGAGGCCCCTGGGATGTGGGTGAGGAGGCCCCTGGGATGTGGGTGATGAGCCCTGAGGAGGCCCCTGGGATGTGGGTGACGTTCTACTCACTCTGTGACGATCCAGCCAGCCATGTGCTTACGGTGTTGTCGCCAAAGAGGTTCTGGCCTCCTGTCACTGTCAGCCAGCATGCAAAGACAGGGATAGGTCCCCCACACCTTGTCAGAAGGCCAGCAATTCTGGAGAACAGCGAGAATAGCCTCTCCAAGACTGTTCTGCTCTTCCATTTCCAAAATCTTAGTTTTATATATAAAAGTTAGAAGAAAGAACCATACTAACCTTTATCTTAAACAACAGTAATTAACACTTACCTTAAACAACAGTTAATTGCCATAACCCATAACCTATAATAAACAACTATTGACATAACTCATGACTTAAAATAATATTTCTTTCTTTCTTTCTTTCTTTTTTTTTGAGACACAGTATACCAGTCTCTGTGCCCTGGATAAAGTGCTGTGACATCATAGCTCACAGAAACCTCAAACTCTTGGGCTCAGGTGATCCCCTTGCCGCAGTCTCCTGAGCAGCACTATAGGCACCCACCAAAACACCTGGCTAACTTTCTATGTTTTAGCAGAGATGGGGTCGTGCTGTTGCTCAGGCTGGCCTCAAACTCCTGAGCTCAAATGATTCACCTGCCCAGAGTGCTAGGATTACAGGTGTGAGCTACCTCACCCAGCCTAAAATAATATCTCTAGTTTAAAAGTTAATCTCTTAAATCAATGTTCCTAAACTACTCAAATATACCCCTTCAGGTCAAAGCTGAATTTATAAAACAACAAGAATGAGGAGATTAGCAGTAAAGGTCATATAGGACCTAACGGGACCAGACCAGCTGTGTCATCTCAGCTGTCCTGACTGACCTCGTCTTACTCTTACAACGTACACTCTCACTTTGTGTACTTTCCCCCCTAAATATTATACTGTAAAAAATGGAATGGGATAAATGGCAGCAGTCATCCAATGGAATTCAAATGGAATGGGTTCTGCTTATTATCAACAAACACATTACATCTAAACGATGAAGGACTTGTATTCACAATATATAAAGAATTGCCACATAATGTGGAAAATTGGCAAAATAAATACAATGGGGTTTCCTGAAGTAGTCCAGAAGGTCCTAAACAGCAACACAGCGGCAGGGGCAAGGCTGACTGGCTCTCTTCTGTGTACTTGGCCAGTACACAGGAAACATGGATCCATACGGATTTAGACAGCTTACTTTGAATTGGCTCCTCTTGCCCTCCAAATGCTACAGGAGCTCTCTGGAGGCAGGTGTGGGGGAGGCCACAGAGACAGTAGTTCTGAGTCACAATAGAGCAACCTGATCCTAGGAGACCCCCAATCTCAGACGGAGCTGCTGGCAAGGTATTCATTCTCCCCTCCAGAGGGAGATACTCTCTTTAGCAATGTAAGCAAATCTCTAGGGAGAATATTTGCTCTTTATTTTTAATTTAAAAATAAATGTTAAAATTTTGTCCTTTTTTGTCTAATCAAACATAAGTAAAAATAAAAGCACTTACGTATTCTGTCAACCAATTTTTATTCTGTGCGTTTGTAATCTATGGTAGAAAAGATGACCCTGCTCCTATCATTCTGTCTTCTACTCCTGAGCTAAGAAAATGTATAATGCTGTAAATTTTCCCTGGTTAATTAATTGTCTCATCTTTGGGTCGTTACAGTTTATAACCTAGAAGGTGTCAATGATAAAGTTCTCAACTTCAATAAGATTGAGAAAAGAGAGAATTTTTTCACTTATAAATGAAAAAATGTGTGTTACCAGTATCTCCAACTAATATAAAATAGGATGTGAAATGTTTTCTTAATTTAGTAGTTGACTAAACTTCATTTCATTAGAAAAAAATTTACCATACACTTTTAAGTCCTTTATTTGCACAACCACCGTTTTCTTTTTATAAAATGGGAGGGCAAATTTACAAGAAGTATCTCAATTCTGGAGGCTAAGCCTCCAGTTATCATCCCTCCTTGAACTTCTCACCTGGAGTTCAGTGACATAGTCAGTGGGACTCAATAGCTAGTCTTCACTTTTTCTTCAGGAATTCCTGGCCGGGTGCAGTGGCTCATACTTATAACCCCAACATTTTGGAAGGCCAAGGCAAGAGGCCTTACTATGCAAGAACGAGACTGGGCATGGTGGTGGGGACCTGTAATCCCAGCTACTCAGGAGGCTGAGGTGGAGGGTCACTTGAGCCCAGGAGTTGGAGGTTGGTGTAATCTAGGATGACACCACTGCACTCTAGTCTGGGTGACAGGGTGAGACTGTCAAAGAAAGGGAGAGAGAGAGAGTGAGAGAATGTGGAAGGAAGAAAGGAAGGGAGGGAGGAAAGGAGGCAGAGGAGAACTCGTTAAAGCCAGACTTAACTTTAAAAAAAAAGTATATATATATGAGGTAGCAAAATATAGTGAAAGAAAATTGCACAGAAGCTGGGACACTTGCAGTGAGGATATCCTCATAGATGACTCAATATGATGTACAAAATCTTTTTTTTATTTCTATAATTGAAAAGTTATAGAATACTTACTGTGCATTAAGTATTAACACAGTGAAAAAAATGCAAACCTCTGAAAGATGGGTTTACCTATGAGATTTGCTTCTTCTGTAAGATGTCGGATTTAAGGACCCTGCTCAGCCTTTAGAGTCCCACAGAGCCAAGTTATAGAAAGTTGAAAGGGACTGTGGAAGGGGCAGGCAGAGAGTGGGAGCTGGGAGGGAATCCAACCCAGATACTCTCTATTCTTTATCTAGACCAAGGGTTCTCGCAGTGGGGGTCCTGGACCACCAACAGCACCTGGGATCTTACAGAAATGCAAGTCCCCCAAGACCTGCTGCCTCAGAACTCTGGGAATGGCCTCAGACGTTGGTGTTTCACAAACTCTCTGTGTGATTCTGACGCACACTAAAATTTGACAATCACAGCCCCACAAATCCAAAGAAAAGATCATTTTCAATTCCAAAGACTATATGAACAGCTTCAGATGCCAGTTCAAGCAGGAAATTAAAACATAATAGAGAATAATGCTAAATAAAAGCTTTTCTTCCAAAAATACATGAGAATAATTGAGGTAGAGGTCACAGCAAGTGCACAAGTATTAATTGTAACTAGTGGATACAATATTATTTTCCATAATTTGGTCAAACAATTTGGAAAATTATAGCTAATCTGAAAGAAAAAGTGTCACTTTTTTAGTTGGAAGTTTTTACTTTGGAGTTTCCTGGTCTAATTCTTCTAGGAGCCACTGGTGTAATATAGGAAGTTATTTAATAAGTATTAACACAGTGAAAAATTTCTTCGGGACTTTCTTTCCTCTAGAAATGAAAATTATTACGAATGATAGTCAGGACCAGACCAGGCACAGTGGCTCACACACTCACACTTTGGGAGAACAAGGCAGGTGGGTTGCTTGAGCTCAGGAGTTCGAGACCAGCTTGAGCAAGAGCGAGATCCTGTCTCTACTAAAAATAGAAAAAGCAGCCAGGAGTTGTGGCGGGGGCCTGTAGTCTCAGCTACTCAGGAGGCTGAGGCAGGATGATCGCGTGGGCCCAGGAGTTTGAGGCTGTGAGCTAGGCTGAGGCCATTTCACTCTTCCCAGGGCGATAGAGTGAGTGAGACTGTCTCAAAAAAAATAAAATAAAATAAAATAAAACAATAGTCAGAATTTCCAAAGATGATAATTTTGAAATATTCTTACTTGAGTGCCTAATTAGTCAATAGTTAATTTGATACATGGCAAATAATAGTTTACACAGCTAAAAAAAAAAAAAGGAAGAAATATCCTCTTTTTGACTTTTGGGAACTAATAAATGCTTCACCAATATATGGTTTACCCTACTCCAGGTAGAAATGTAAATATTTTGAAATGAAACTAAACCAGGCAGCCTCTTCTCAGAGACTGAGGCCGGGGTGCCGTGGACTTCTGGGCACCACCATTCCCTGCTGACACCGTCTTGCTGCAGGCTCGAAGTCGGGGTGACAGGTCCATGCAGGGGAGCGAGAATGGCTGTGTGACCTTTCTGTGGCACTGGGCCCTCAGCTTGTCTTTCAGAGTAACATTAAGTGGAGTCAAAAGCAGAAAGAAGGAGGGAAGGAGGCTGTGGGGGGAAGGGAGGGGAAGGGAGGGGAGGAAGAAACCTCCCTGAAGGGAGCAGGCCTAGACCAGGCTGAATTGAAGGAGACTATCTTGGTAAACTCTTCAGGCTAAAGTTTAAAAGCCATTGTCTGTGTTTGTTGGGATTATAAAAGTTTCCTTTATCACAGATTGCCACAAAACTACACTTGTGCTATTAAATCCACATATTTGAACATTTGGATTAGAGTTAACCATGTGGCTCAGACCTTGGGGATCTAGGTGCAGTTTTGCACATTCATAATTTTTCTGTCGCTTTCTCTATGAAAAGAAAATATCTGACAAAATGGTCACACTTCTGAGGAGTGTGAAGGAGGAGCAGTGCGTAACTACTCCCTGGTGTCCCGGGCGCACAGACCTGAGGATGCCATCTGTCCCACTGTGTGGAGAGGGGAAAAGGTGCCTGAGTCCTGAGGCTGTGGCCTGTCACTGCCAGAAGAATGTCCTGCTGGACACGTCAACCAGGACCCTCTACCTGATTCCCTAAACTCCTGATGGATTTGGGGAAGGAGAGGGAGGTGATGAAAAACTAATCCTTACTAAGTTTCCACCGTGTGTCTTGCACACACAGTCCCATGTAGGATGAAGGCTGAGCAACACTCCACTGTTACTGCTTCCCACCCAGATTCCTGTCCAAGGAGGCTGAACTGGCAGCTCCCACCTGTTCCCCCACTGGCTGCACCAGGGGCAGACACTTGGCCCTTGCTGGTGCACCGTGGGGAGCAGAGCTGCAGGTCACATGTGGTTATAGTGCAGCAGACCAAAGCCATATGCAGAGAAATGACAAGTGATGGAGAAGCTGGGAGTGGGCTGGGGCCCTGGAGGCCCAGAGCGCCACTGCTGCACTGAAGACGGGTCTCTGAAGTTCTAGTGCAGTGCGGCTGCAGCCACCCAGCTCACGTCTTAGAGGCCTGAGGGAATAACTGTTGCAGCCTTAGTTAAACCATCTTTTGTTAAATTTAACTTAAGTAGGCTGTGTTCCTGGTGTAAAAGATATATACCTCCAACCTAATCAGGAGACAGAAACTAATTTTGTGTGACGTAATTCCTGATTTTTTTGGGGGGGGTGGGTGGAGTCTTGCCGTGTCACACAGGTTGGAGTGCAGTAGCATCATCATAGCTCACTGCAAGCTTGAACAATCCTCTTGCCTCAGCCTCTCAAGTAGCTGGGAATACAGGCTCATGCTAGCAGTGCCTAGCTAATTAAATAATTTTTTGTAGTGACAGGATCTTGCTATGTTGCCCAAGTTGGTCTCAAACTCTTGGCCACAAGTGATCCTCCCTCCTCAGCCTCCCAAACTACTGAGGTTACAGGCACAAGCCACTGTGCCAAGTCTCAAATCTTCTTATAGGAACATTCTAGAGTTTCAAAAATTAATATAACTTAAACATTAGTAAAAGTTAAGATGTTGTAAGAAACTTGTTATTTCACCCAGTCAGGCAAGAGAAATATGATCTTTAATCAAATATCCTTTTCTGATTTTATCTGGTCTTGAAATGATCATCTAATAAGCTTTTTTCTTTTCCTATAAAACATCTCTGCAAAGAGGAAATTGCATTATTCTATTAAGGGCCTTTTCCATTGAATAGAAAATTGTATTAATTCCACTCATAAATAGGTGGAAAGAGCTGGACATGGTGACACATGCCTGTAGTCCCAGCTACTCAGCAGTCTGAGATGGAAGGATCACTTGAGCCCCCAATTTCAAGGTTCTAGCATGCTATAAATAGCAGGAATGAAAAATAACATGGTTCCCACCTTCAAGAGTACCCGCCTTTCCTTCCCATATGGAAAATGTTATGAGAAATAGAAAAGCTTCCAGGGACCTCCAGAGCTGCCCCTGCTGTCACCAGTCCTCTGTGCTCCTGGCTGGGCCTCCCAGCTGGCCCTGGGTTCCGTTCAGCTTGAATCATTTCATGGAACCTCAATATCTCACAAGGTCACCCTGAGACGATATGAGACAAAAACAAGACCATAATCTTTATGTTATCCAATGACACTTCTAAATGCAAAGACATAGCTTTTAGCTCCCACGCTGGGTCAAGGATAATTACACAATTAGTAGTTTGAATCTCACTTGTTTATGTCTATTTCAATCTTACTAGAACAGTGGAAACACTGCTCTAACTCAACTATTTTTGCTTCTTTTTTTTTTTTTTTTTTTTGAGACAGTCTGATGTTGTCCCCAGGTAGAGTGCCGTGATGTCATAGCTTACAGAGACCTCCTACTCTTGGGCTCAAAGAGTTCTCTTGCCTCAGCCTCCGAAGTAGCTGGGACTACAGGCGCCTGCCACAACACTGGCTATTTTTAGAGACAGGATCTTGCTCTTGCTCAGTCTGGTCTCAAACTCGTGAGCTCGAGCAATCCACCCACCTCGGCCTCCCGGAGTGCTGGGAGCGCAGGAGCCACCATGTTTGGCCCTTTTACTTTGCTTCCTGATAGTCGTACATTTATAAACATTCTCTTCAGTCAGCTCACTAGGGAGTAAGGCAGACCTGTAAGGAAGAGAACTCTGGACTTGGCTAACACAGGCATATAACACAAGGAAGGAAGGACACGGGAGGGTCCTTGGCATATCCGTGTGTCTGCGAATGCCACTGCCTTCTTTCCTCATTCAAAGCCAGTTCTGGTCAAGCAGTTTCTGGTTCTAAAGGAAAGCATGGCCTCTCAGCACTGCCCCTGACTGCTTAGCTATGTGCACTGAGCCTCGCTGAGCTCCAAGGATCGCAGCCCACTGTGAAGTGGTGCTCGGGGTGCTGGGGGACAAGGGACACAGACATATTGCTAGCATGTATCTCCTCTGCTCATTCACAGGCTCCATTATCCCCATGGACTGCCCTTAAAAAGCACAGGGTCAGGCTCGGCGCCTATAGCTCAACGGGCTAAGGCGCCAGCCACGTACACCTAAGGTGGCGGGTTCGAATCCCCAGCCCGGACCCGCCAAACAACAATGACGGCTGCAACCAAAAAAATAGCCGGGCGTTGTGGCGGGCGCGTGTGGTCCCAGCTACTTGGGAGGCGGAGGCAGGAGACTCGCTTGAGCCCAGGAGTGGGAGGTTGCTGTGAGCTGTAATGCCACGGCACTCTGCCCAGGGGGATAGCTTGAGGCTCTGTCTCAAAAAAAAAAAAAAAAAAAAAGCACAGGGTCAGGAATAAATGCATTAATCATTTTAGGTTCAATGCAATAGCAGGATATTAAGCCAAGGGTGAAGCCCTTCTGAGTCTGAATCCTGTGGGGATCCTCAGGTCATGAGTGGGAAGCCAGCCCAGCAGTCTGAAGGTATACGATAAAGGTGCAGGGGGGGCCATGTGGGGCTTCTCCCCTGAGAGAGCACAGAGTTGAGAGCTCGGACTCTGGGCAGACCCAGCATCACCAAATGTGCATCCGCGGATACATTGCTTACTCTCTCCCTGCCCAGTTTGCTTGTTTATGAAATGGGGACAATAATGGCATCTAACGCATGAGGTTATTGTGAGGATCGCGTTTTAATAGGTGTAAACATTTGGAATCACATTACTTGACATCAAGCAAGACCTGCTACAGATTAGCTATTGCTAGTGGAGATGAGTGTGTGCGGCTCCCACTGTTCCAGCTCCTGGGAGGCCAAGCCCACCAGCCACCTTCCTGACCGTAATTTAGCTTAATCAACAACAAAGAGCGCAGTTGATAGTTCCTTTTCTCATTGGAAAACAAATAGGTATTCTGCTTTGCAGGGGGCAGACACAAGGACAAAAACCTCTAAGGGAATTATGCTTGGCAAGCTTTCTGGTGGAATAGTGCGTACGGAGGTGGGCTCAACAGATATTATTGTTCTCTCAGTTCTGCAGATGAAGAAAGCAAGACACAAGGAAGTAAGTCATCCACCTGACACCACAGCTCTGTTAAAGGCCAGGCCTGAACTTGGAAGTGCTGCGTGCACCTGCCCTTCTCTCCTGCCGGGCAGCCAGCAGCCTCTGGGGGTACTTCCTGGGGTGTGATGGGGCCAACCTGGGAATACACACGGAGGAGAGAGGTGTGAGAGAGGCTGGGAGAGCTCATGGTCATCAGAAGATACCGATAGATGTCTTGGGAAGTTGATACTTCACAAGGGAAGTTGATACTTCAGGGGGAAGACAACTGCTCTCTGGGTTGTCAGAGTGACAGTGAAAAAAAGTTTTACATTTATCAGAAATCAGAGGCCTTTGGGAGTACTTGGAGTCCATAGGAAGGATGAGTTCTGTTCAAACTAATTCTATATAAGGTAAGAATTGAAAAAGTGTGGAAGCAGTTTTTATAAATTAACAATTTGAATAGGGCCATTGTGTGCCTGTGTGTGGAGGCATCCCCATATGGTGATGTGGGGAAAGGCTGGCCTTGAGCTCCTGAATTAACTGTTTGTCTTTAGATCCCTTCAGGAGTTTAAATTTGGCCCTGGTAGAATGTTAATTGAGAAAGCAAAAGAGGAAGCAGTTAGCTTCTTTGAAACTTTAGGAAAACAAAAACCATTTAAGCTTGAGGAAAACTTCCTATGATCTCTTGGCTTCCATTCCACAACCCTACTGGGTTTGGACCAGAGTGCCTTCCTACTACTCGAGGCAACACACAGTAGACAAGTGTCAGCTGGCCAAGAATGGGCTTGGCCTGTATGTAAGAGCTATAGGGTGAATAAGAAGCATGACCTTGGTGGGGCACGGTGGCTTATGTGTGTAATCCCAGCACTCTGGGAGGCTGAGGTGGGTGGATTGCTTGAGGTCACGAGTTCCAGATCAGCCTGAGCAACACTGAGATCGCATCTCTACTAAAAATAGAAAAACCAGCTAGGCATTGTGGCAGACACCGGTAGTTGCAGCTACTTGGGAGGCTGAGGCAAGGGGATCACTTGAGCCCAGGAGTTTGAGGTTGCTGTGAGCTATGATGATGCCCTAGCACTCTACCCAGGATAATAGAATGAGGCTCTGTCTCAAAAAGAAAAAAAAAAAAGGGTGACTTTGATCCATGCCTTCAAAAATTATATTAGTCCAAGACTTGATTTGAGCACAGACACTGTTATTGGATCAAATGCTGGTTCAATAAGATAGATGTTTTCCGAGAAAGTTCTTTTTTTTTCTTTTTTTGGAGATAGAGTCTTACTCTGCCACCCAGGCTAGAGAGCAGTAGCATGATCCTAGCTTACTGCAACCTCAAACACTTGTGCTCAAGCCATCCTCCTGCCTTAGCCTCCTATTAGAACTACAGGTGCCTGCCACTGTATCCAGGTAATTTTTCCTTCCTTCCTTCCTTCCTTCTTTCTTTCTTTCTTTTTCTTCTTTCTTTCTTGTCAGGGTCTCGCTATATTGCTCAGGCTTGACTGGAACTCCTGGATTCAAGTGATCCTCCTGCCTCAACCTCCCCCAAGTGCTGGGATTACAGGCGTGAACTACCTCACCTGGCCTGGGAAGCCCTTGATGATAATAATAATAATAGCATCATAGACCATTATGCATGTGCGTGTGTGAGGGAGTAGGGAGGAAATTGACTCAGCTTATTAGGTCAGGGACTTAAACATTTTCCGCTACTCATCTCCTAGGGCTGTTTTTCCACATTAATGAGCAGGGAGAGACTTGCCACACTCCCATCTTTCCTCCATTTGTCTATTTTGGAGGCTGTTGAGGTCTCTCTGGAGCTATGCTCTGTCCAAGGCTTGACGAGGGGAAAGGACAGCTGGGTGCTGCATGCCCTGAAACTCCAACAGGAAGGCCCTTCCGGAGGGTGGAGGGGCAGGCGGGTGCTCAGAGGAGCCCCTCTCTTCGCTGTCTTTCTGCTCCTTTAAGGTGATCCTGGGCTCTGAAGGTTTGTCTTTGTCCTTTCTCTTTTCCTTCCCCAAAGACTTTCAAGCCATCTATTCAGCAAGTGCATTTTTGAAAAAAAAAATTTTTGGAGACAGAGTCTCACTCTGTCGCCCTGGGTAGAGTAGTGTCATCATAGCTCACAGCAACCTCAGACTCTTGGGCTTAATCTATCTTGCCTTAGGCTCCTGAGCAACTGGGACTACAGGTGCCTGTCACAATGCCTGGCTAGTTTTTCTACTTTTAGTAGAGAGGAGGCCTCGCTCTTGCTCAGGCTGGTCTCAAACTCCTGAGCTCAGGTGATCCACCCAGTCAGCCTCCCAGAGTGTTGGGATTATAGCGTGAGCCACACAACAGTCCAGGGAACGCATCTGAGTGTCTGCTCTGTGCCAGGCACTGCTGGCGCCCATCTCCCTCTCCCAGCTTACCCTTCAGCTCCTCAGATCGACCCTGCACACCCACCCACACTCTCTTAAGGCTGTGAGGGCTAGGCTACTTGGAATTTGTGGGCATCGAATACTCTGGCCAGTGTCAGGGCACAGCACTGCATGCCCGCACGGGGAAGGAGGAGTCCTACTTAGGGCTTGAGTGCTATAAGAATCACAGCCGTTCCATATTTATCTTGGACAAACAGCCAGTGTGTGTGCAAATTTCAGGATAAGCTGAGAGCTTCACTTAGTTGCTAAGAACTTCCTTAAACAAAAGAGAAGAGTATGTATGTATTTATCTTCGCCATGCAAAAGTGTAAATATTCTTCCCCAAATACGTCAAGCTGAATGTTTCCTTTTTAAAATTTTTAAAATTGGGACAAAAAATAGACCACATCAGTTGCTATTAGGTACATTGCAAATCTCAAATGAGAGAGAAAACAGAAAAAACACACATGTATATATTTTCGCACCTAATTCACAATGTTCTTGCAATCGTTGTTGCTATTTTAGGCAGCTTGTGAATGGAATGATATGTAAACATTCTGATAACAATAAATTTGGTTGGGAACCAACTAGCAGGCTAACTTGAACATATAGAATGCCTAACTTTTTTCTGATTTAAGAATATAGCCTTTCATTTACAATAATAGAACTAAGCAGCAGATGTGCGTTGCTGATTTCGGAATTGGGATCCTAGGCCAGTTGCAGTGGCTCATGCCTATAATGTTAGCACTTTGGGAGGCTGAGGCAGGAGGATTGTTTGAGGACAGGAGTTTAAGACCAGCCTGAGCAAAGCCCCATCTCTACTAAAAATAGAAAAATTAGCTGGGTGTTGTGGCAGGTGCCTGTAGTCCCAGCTACTTGGGAGGCTAAAGTAGGAGGATCATTTGAACATAGGAGTTTGAAGTTGCTGTGAACTAGGCCATGGCACTCTAGCCTGGGCCACAGAGCAAGACTTTGCCTCAAAATTAAAAAAAAAGAATAGGCTGTGAGAATGAATGAAGAAACAGAAGCCGGCAGGGAGCAAGCTGAACTTTCTATGTGGCCTGATTTTAAGGATGCTAAAGCTGTTCAGAGTCTTTCCTTGAAAAGAATGTAGGTCTGTAGCATTATTATCTCAGGGTGAACGGGAGGATGTGTGGACCTCCTAACAATGGCCTAGCAAGCAGTTCCTGCAGGTATACGGCCAACTCCACCTTCACCAGAGTTCCAGATGCTTCTCACTGTACTTGTAGCAATTACACAATTGTAACTGCTCAGAGCCAGGTGACCATGATATGGAATGAGAAACAAATGTCAACATAATAAAATCTCAGTTAAAAGTATTTTTAAGTTCTTAACTTAGAAGTTGAGCAGCTTTGCAGGAATTAGGGAAAATTTGGTTTGCTATGGACTATCCAATGCTGAAATCTACCAGTGTTGAGGATTACTTTGTGTACATCCACTTTTCTGTTTTATTTTTCACTGTGAAAAGTATAGTTTTATAGAGAGCTTTTTATTTTATAAATCACTGTGAGGGCTGGACGAGGTGGCTCCCTCCTGTAATCCTAGCACTCTGGGAGGCAGAGGCAGGTAGATTGCTTGAGCTCGGGAGTTTGAGACCAACCTGAGCAAGAGCGAGACCCCATCTTTAAAAAATAGCCAGGTGTTGCGGCAAGCACATGCAGCCCCAGCTACTCAGGAGGCCGAGGCAAGAGGCTTGCTTGAGCCCAAGATTTTGAGGTTGCTGTGAGCTATGATGCCATAGCACCAAGGGTGACAAAGTCAGACTCTGTCTCAAAAACAAACAACAAACAAAACACTATGAATTACCAAAATATCATGGATTTTATTTATTCCCCAAACACTCAATTTGAATGTTCCTAGTGCTCAATTTTGAAAAACAGGCAAAAAAGTGTACAAGAAAGCTGAAGAATGCACTTTTTTTGAACTAGTACATTTTGCTATGAATCAGAAAATCTGATAGAAACTTGACTGTGGAAACTGAGCCTTAAAATCTGTGAGTGGTAAAAAAAGAAAAGAAATCTTAACGAACCTCCGTTAATCTTTCTCCTAACTAGGGGAGTAAGTCTGGGCAGCTTGCAGCACTGTGGTCTCCCTACCCATCAGCAGCACTGCAAGAGTAGCAAAAAAATATTCACTCGAGAGTTGTTGAGAGGATTAAATTAGATCTTGTACGTAAAACTCCTTGCATATTGGAAACACACAGCAAATTTCCCACTCTTTAGGTGTGAGACCTTTGTGCAAATCACTTAACCTCAGTGGGTTTCAGTTCTCTTCAATTCTAAATTCACTTTCTAAATAGCCTTCAAAGATTACAGAGAATTGTAATTAGCATATCAAACAGGAGCCTAATGCATGCTAGCTCCTGCTATCCCTGCAATTATGATGTTTATATGTAAATGTCTAAGCCCTGAATAGTGCAGCCTCATTCAACTAAGAAAACAGTGTCGCTGGTCTTGTTGACACTTCTCATTTCCTTAGCAAACCCTGTTCACAGAGAACACAAAGGTACACTTCTCAGCAGCCCCTAAGGAACTGACAAGGTGGACAAAATGCAGTTTGAATTCTCAAGTTTTTTTTTGCATTCAGTGACGGAGCCAGAAACGACCCTGTGGCTGAGTAGTAAGTAGGCCACCTTCCTGTAAGACGTGTGTTTTGTTTGGGAAGCCAATTCTTCTACTTGGATAGACTGTTGCAATTAGCCACCAATGGCAGCCATTTGCAGCTTTTTTAAACTAAAAGAGAATTTTAACTGACCTGCAATTACCATCAAGATGATTGCGTGTCCAAAAGAAATGTGTATAGTCAGGAAGGTCTTGGGTCTGCTAGCTGAGTCTCTTTGGCATCCAGATATGCGCATCAGCCCTAGTTAAAGCTCGTTCATTCAGCAAATAAATTTTGCTCAACAGAAAACACAAAGATGACTAATCACTGCCATGGCCATCAGAGTCTCAATAAGGAGCCAGGCCCTAACAAGGATAACAGTACTGCAGGCTGTGTCCGGAGATGACACCACAATGAGGCACAAAGGAAAGAGAAACAGTTTTTTCTGGATGGAGGTGGGAGGAGCTGGTGAACCTGAGTAAGGTGGTGGCCAGCTTTTTCTTTTCCAAATTTGTGTTCTTCTGATTATTAGGGCTTCTTCTCTGCTCCTCATTCTAAAGGAAGATGCTAGCGCTTGCCATCGGTCAAGTTTTGAGGCCTCTACTTTGGGAACAGGACATTGTTCCTAAGCAGGGAATCAGCTTCGCTAACAACTACCAGCAAATCAGAGTTTTGCTGACTTGCTTGGGGTGTTTCCTGTGAGGAAACCCCACATTTAACCCTTCTTGCTACCTTCCTCCTGAAAAGGAGCCAGCCTAGCCTACAGCTTGGGGTTGCCAGGGGCCCAGGAGAAGCAGCCATTGGCCATGTTCCCTGAACAAAGCTCCACAGACCACAGTGGAAACCATAGGTGGGATGGTTTCAGCCTGTATCATTGGGGTAATTTATTTAGTGGAGTGAGGCCCTTTTGAACCAAAAAGAACACAGAAAACTGGTTAAGTCCCTTTTACTTCATACATCCCAACCCAAGGTTGGTCCGTAAAGGTATCCAGCACTGACATCAGTATGAGCTTCAGCGTCCTCAGAGCAGGAGGGGTTCTTAAATTTAATATGTGTCAGGGTCACCTGGATCTCAGATGTTGGGTCCCAACCCCACAGTTTCCTACTCCGTAGGTCTGGAGAAGGACATGACAATTTGCATTCCTAGCATGTGCCCAGGTAAGGCAGCTGCTGCTGACCACATTGTGACTATTGCTGCCTCAGAGAATGACTGATTGATCTTGCCAAACCAAACTTTCTGACAATTTTTTAAAGAGAAGGGGTCTTGCTATATGCCCAGGCTATGGTGCAGTGGCTATTTACTATTAAGTTTATCTCATCATGTTATCCTTCTTAATTATACTATTCTTCTATTAAGTTTCATCCTTTAAGTATATTTTGTCTGAGAATGAACAGAGGTGACCTACAATTTATTATGAATAATCCTATGCTGATAATTAAAATAGCACTTGTAGTTCACTTTAGCCCTCAGATTCATAAAGCTGGGAAGAATCTTAAAACTTATTTAAGTTCAACTCCTTAATTTTATAGATGAGGCCTCCAGCATCCAGAAAGATGAAGGTACAACTCATATTGTTTTATGAGTTCTATCTCTTCATTGGTAAAATCTGCCTGACACAATTTTACACAAAAATAATACTTAAGATGCATTTTCACATATGACCTTCTGCAGCATCCCTTCTCTTGAGTTAATCGGGAAGTGCACTTCTTAAGTACGGCTGTCTGCTGTGGGACTTTCTTAGGTCCATTGCTCTACTTTTGCTTTTCATGTGAGCCTACCCTGACTTTAAGCATAAAGACGAGCCTTAAAGTTGGGCTGGACAGCCAGATGTATCAGGAAGATGGGGAAGTGGTATCTTTTATTTCAAATCTCCATTTCTGGGTCAAAGAGGAGGAACTCCATAGGTAGAGAAATCAGTAATAATTACTCATAATAAAAATAAATACGGTGAAATGTAGAACATTCTCAATTAAAGGAGTGACCACATAACCCACTAATGCCTCTAAATTTTTTGAAATACACATCCTGCTGATAAGGAAAGGTAGAGAATTTGATTAGTTTTCTTAAAAAGCAATGTATTTTCCTTTCATCAAGCTTAGAATTCCAGAATGATTTAAAAAAAAATTGGTTCTGTTAGGAGACAAAGAGTTCGAATGTTTAATTTCAAGGTTAGCAAACCTGACAAATGCTTGCATAAGGGGATGCTGCCTCTTTTGATGAAAGTAGATTCTTAGGATTATCAAGAATCCATTTTCTTTTTCTTTTTCTTTTTTTTTTTTTGAGACAGAGTCTCACTTGTTACCCTGAGTGGAGTGCTGTAGCATTACAGTTCACAGCAACTTCAAACTCTTAGGATCAAGACATTCTCTTGTCTCAGTCTCCTGAGTAGCTAGGACTACAGGCACCTACCACAACGCCCGGCTATGTTTAGGGACGGGATCTCACTCTTGCCCAGACTGGTCTCAAACCTATGAGCTCAAGCAATCTACCCGCCTGGGCCTCGTAGAATGCCAAGAATATATTTTAAATTATGCACTCCCCTGCCCCAAGGGCTGAGAAGTCTCCATTCTCTAGCTTCTCCATGTGGGGGAGGGGATGCTATCCCAGCATCCACCACGAGGGGGCACCTTCCAAGACTTTCTGGGCAGAAGCTGTGATTTCTCAACCCTGCCTGCTCCAATGCCCCCTTCTTACAAATTGTCCTTTATACTTTCTTGAATGAGAATCATTGCGATATCACTCCCCTAACCATATATTTTTGAAAAATGGTTATAAATCCCTAGTGGTAATATGAAAAGAAATAATAAGAAAGCAATTTTAACAAAATAATATGTATTTCAAAATATAAAGCATAGGTATAAATATACTACAAATATACAATGAAGTCGTAAGATTTTCTACTTCTGAAGCAACTGCTAAAATTGCAGACAAGTGCAAGTGTGTTATACTGATGACTCAATACCTTGAGCAGCACTGCCTCCAAAATGAAATGATCAAAGATGAAAAACACATTGAAAATCTCCAATAGGAAGAAATACAGTCTTAATTTCTATTGTGGTTACATCTCTATAAAAGTGCAGTAGATATCAAAACAACCCTAAAAATACTGCTTAGTGTACATATATCAAAACATCACACTGTACACCATACATTTACTACAATTAAGATTATGTGATGTAATTATGAATATCAATTACTATTAATTTTTGTAATTTTTTGAAAGCACTTACAAATACTACTTTATATGTAAAAGTATTGTGTTTATGTGTAAAACATTTACTTCTAGGCTTAGTGATAAGCAGTTTTTTTACCCATGTGAATGTTTCTGGGGACATTTAGGAGTTGTTCAGTAAGCAGAACAATTCTTCTGTGGACACACCACAAGACATCTAGGTCTGCCTAACGCCCTATCACTTGAATGCCAGTAGTTCCCCACAAGGACGCACTCATCCCCCTAGTGCTGGACACAGGCCTCAGCTTCAGTCTCAGGGAGACCCTCAACTCTCAACTTCAGGTTGTCCCTTTTAAACAATATAACTTTCCTGCAGTGCCAAAATATTGCTGACTCTGTTAAAAATTTCTTTCTTTTCTTTTTCTTCTTCTTCTTCTTTTTTTTTTTTTGTGGAGACAGCGTCTCACTTTGTCACTCTTAGTAGAGTGCTGTGACATCATAGTTCACAGCAACCTCAAACTCTTGGGCTCAAGCAATCCTCTTGTCTCAACCTCCCAAGTAGCTGGGACTGCTGGCAGTGGGGGCAACACCTGTCTATTTTTAGAGATGGGGTCTCACTCTTGCTCAGGGTGGTTTAGAACTCCTTAGTTCAGGCAATCCATCTGCCTCTGCCTCCCAGAGTGCTGAGATTACAGGTGTGAGCCACTACGTCCAGCAAAATTTCTTCTTCCCATTCATTTCAAGAGTATGAAGTTTTATGACGTCAACCAGACATGGTTTCATATTCTAAATGTGACTTTGTGTGAAAGTAAGGGGAAAAAACTGGAAAACGGATATATGTCTAAGCAGGACAAGGTAATGAGGGTGCAGAAATTCTGTGTATAATTCTACTTAAGAGTATAGAGCACTACCTGAAGTGTAGTCCTGAGCAAACTGCATTTTTTTCTTCTTCTACAAAGTAAAAATAAAATTCATTTCTCTTTCTATAACTGTATGGACACAGAATAGATTTCTAACTCTCACTCAGAGTCTGGTTTGCCCAATTTTTCCTTTTCTTTCTTTCTTTCTTTTTTTTTTTTTTTGAGGCAGAGTCTCACTATGTCACCGTTGGTAGAGTGCTGTGGCATCACAGCTCACAGCAACCTCAAACTCTTGGGCTCAAGTGATTCTCTTGCCTCAGCTTCCCATGTAGCTGGAACTATAGGTTCCTGCCACAACTCCTGGCTATTTTTGTTGCTGTAGCTGTCATTGTTGTTTAGCAGGCCCAGGCAGGGTTCTAACCCACCATCCCTGGTGTATGTGGCTGGCACCCTAACCACTGAGCTATGGGTGCTGAGCATGGTTTGCCCAATTTTTAAAGAGCATTGAAGATTATTTATGGGTCTTAAATAATGATGCTGATGATATTGATACCTTATCCAAGTTCACAGAGATAGCAAGCAACTTAGGCAAGATTTGAACTCACATTTACCTGGGGCCAAAGCCTCACGTCAAGCACACTGCTCTATAATAGAGAGGTCACAGTCAAACAAACATTACTTATTACACCAATGTTGCCCACAGTTCCCTAGGCCTGTGCTTAGGCTTCTGCAGAAGGAGGAGATGGACACCCAGGAGCATAAAGCCAGTATTTGTGAAGCAGGGAACTGGCACAGAGGAGGTAGAGGAATCCAGTGAGGACCTGCGGGCAGTGAAGCCACACAGCAATCTGCAAGCACAGGAACCACTGCCACCCTTGACTGCGAGGCAATGGAGGGCAAAAAGCTACCAGAGGAAGTGGGCAGTCCAGCGAGAGCTGTAACCTCAGAAATCCACCCCACAGAGGAGGCCCACCACTGCTGGAGAAACACCCCCTCCCCCCAGGCAGAGAGGCAGAGAAAGAGGGAAAAATGCTCTGGTCTCTCCCCTCCTGGAAACCCATCCATTAGGGGATCGGGGTTGTTCCCCTGCTATACAGAGGAGAGCAGTGGAAGGGCAAGGACTGCCCCTGAGGGCAAGCAAACCAAAACAGGCACACCCACACTGGGTTTTGTCATTTTATACAACAAGCACTTTAAGCCTCCTTCAAATAGTAAATCTCCTAATGCCTTTAGATTAATGTGATTTGACAAAAAATTAAATTACATGTGACTTTAAAAACCCTATTATGCAAGCAGATATCGCTGTAGACCTGCCCCTCACTGAATATTGGGAAACAAAGCATTGTTGGTTAGAGGAATTGGCGCATGAACCTGTAATCCCAGCTGCTAGGGAGGGTGAAGCAGGAGGATCACTGAGGAATTTGAATCCAGCCAGGGCAACATAGCCAGACCCCATCTCTGAAAATAATGACCAAAAAAAAAAAAAAAAGCAATAGGCATTGTTGAACACTTCCTTGCCAAGGGCAAGCGGCCACATTATGTCAGGCTAATACCGAGTGCTAAGCAAGACTTTTGTTTGACTTCTTATCAGAAGGAAGGGTATGGTCATCTGGCTAACGTTTTTGGAAGCCTAACTTACTAGTATAGAGCATTTCTAGAGTAGTCTTTTGCTTAAGGGTATGTGGTATGAGGAGCTGACAAGCTTGTGCTAGGAATCCTGGCCATATATATTCTTTACCAATATGAGAGTGTTGGAGACTTCTGGGTCCCTGGAGGGAGTTCCAGGCAGAAGTGGTGGACCAGGAGCTGCGGTCACTTGGACTCTGGGGGGCTGACAGGAGCCCTTTCTGAGGGAAGGGGAGCGTCAGAGCGCCTTCCAGAGGAGGTCCTGGGGCAGGTGTGACGATGGGGTAGACACCTCCCCAGCCTCTGTGTGGCCACCCACACCCACTACCCAGCCACCTGCGTCCCTCTCCCTACGCTGGATGAGAAATGGCTGAAGTATTGCTAGACATTGCATCAAATTAACTCAGTACAGGTTACGTTTTGTGTGCGCTGTTTCATAGAGGAATTTCTAGAAAAACGACTTCCAAGGACAGCGGCAGCAGCGGAGCCGGCGAGGTTTCAGCACCCTCGGAGGCAGCCGGGCGAGGCAGGCCGTCTCCGGGAGCGTGGTTCTCCTGACTTACAGGACTCTTTTTCAAGCAGTTCACCTGCGTTTTTTGAAGGGAGTATATAGGTTGGGATCACAGACTTTAGAGTCTATTTCCCCCTTTACCGTTGCGCGTTCGTCCCCTTTCCCCAACGGCACTCCCACCGGTCTGCGCCCTGGCATTGCCTCAGCCACCGGCTCCAGCATTTGGCGCCGCCTCCTCCACGCCGCCGCCAGAGGGGCCTTCCTCCGCAAATAAGATCAACCATGCTCAGAATCCTCCGGCCGCTCGCCCAGCCCCTAGAGAAACGTCCAATGTCAGGGCAGGACATTTGGTGCCACCGCCCTCCAGCTTCATCTCTACACCCTGCCTCGCCTGCCCCTCCTCGCCACGCCCTGCTCCCTCGGTGCCCTGGTGTGTCCTGGGCACTGACCCACCCACAGGACCAAGGCGGCCTTCTGGGAAAATGCAAGCCTCCCCCCACCCCAGGCTGTTACGAGCCCTCCTGAACCTTGTAATTGTCACCTGCCCCTCTGTCTCCTGCAGCGCCAAGGCCAGAGCTAAGGCTGGTCCTTACGGCATCGCCCAGAGTCCAATGCCCGGGACATAAACTGCGTGCCCAATAAAATGGAAACGCACTTTACAGCTTAGTAGGTGTAAACCGCTCATTTAATCCTCACACGCACGCGGTGGCAGTATTTTCTAATTACACAGGTGAGGGAACTGGGGTTCAAGAAGGGCTAGTGCCTTTGCCCCTCTTTCATTCAAGTGCCTGAACGGTGCTCAAGCTCCTGGCTCCCAGGGCAGACGGCAGTGGGGCAGAATCGTGAAGATCCTGGTTTAGAGCCCGGCTCAGCCAGAGACTAGTTAAGGTGCCTCAGGCAGCGACTTCACCTCCCTGCGCCTGTGTGCTCATCCTTAAAGAACCCAGCAACTCCAATTCAGGATTGTTGCGAGGTTTAAATAAAACAATGCCTATTAAGTGTGTGCAACTGTGCCTGGCTGGCTGCAGGAGCTGTAAATACGAGTTCCCTTTCTGACCCCAAGCTTGGAGAGCTGCTGCTCCTATTTCCACAGCAGCTCCTCCTCTGATCTCCCAAGGCCACCGGGGGTGCCAACTGTGGAGCGTGTGTTGACGCGAGAGCTGCGTCGGGTACCGGCAGTCCTTAAAGGAGCGCGGGGACTAGGGCCACAGTTTACAGAGGACAGAGGGAAGGCACTGAGGGCCCCAGGAGGCAGAACCGAGATGCAGGGGCCTGTGGGGGGCGTTGGTCAGCCATGGGGGAGCTGGCGCCCTATGGCGCACGCCGCAGAGGAGCCCTCCTACACCTCCCAGGCCCTCAGTCTTCCTGCAATTGGCCGGTGCCCTCCTCCACTGCCCCTCCGCGTCTTCCCTCCCTCCTTTCCTCCTGGCAGTGTCGCCAGAGCCTCAAAAAGCAAGGCGGGTCTCACGGCGGGCAGGGCGCTCGGACACTGCCGGCGCCGGAGCCCACTGGAAGTCAGGCCCCGCCTCCTGCACCCCTCGCCGGGCGCCCGGGTCCACCTGCCCCCTCCCCCGCCCGGCGCCCGCTGACTGGAGGCGGGGCATGCGCACCGGCTGCGGGCTCAAGGCTCCGGGCCGCGGGAGAGCGCGCTTGCAGCTTCTCTCCGCCGGGAGCGGCGGGGGCGGGCGCGGACCGGAGCGGGCTGGCGGTGGGCGGGGAGCAGGACGCGGGAGCCGGGTGCGCGCCTCTAGCGCCGCCGCCCGACCAGTGACCGCGAGCCCAGAGCGCCAGGTCCAGGGGATGCGAGCGGCCGGGAGCTGCCGCGCGGCTGTGCCCCAGGAACTCAAGCGGCGGTGATCTCAGCAAGAGAGAGCGGCGGCTGCGAGCCCTACGGAAATCCTCAAGGCCGGGTTGAGGGAGGGGATCGGCGAGAGCGCCGGGGCGCAGACCGGGCGGAGCTGGGGGACGGTGATGAGCGAGCTTGCGAGGAGGCTGCACACCACCGCCTCCCGGAGCATCTGCCGCCCGAGCTCCTGCTCGCGGTCCCGGCCCCGGCCATGGAAACACTGAACGGTCCCGCTGGCGGCGGCTCCCCAGACGTGAAGCCGCAGCCTCCGGGCCAGCACCACCGCCACCACCACCTCCACCCGCTGGCTGAGAGGCGGCGGCTCCATCGCGCGCCCTCGCCCGCCAGACCCTTCCTCAAGGACCTGCATGCCCGGCCCGCCGCAGCCGGCTCTTCCCCCGCCGGCCCCTCCTCGGGCCGAGCCCCGGCGCCCGCTGCCCCGCGCTCGCCCAATCTCGCGGGCAAGGCGCCGCCCTCACCCGGGCCCCTGGCCGCGCCCGGCCGCCTCTCCCGGCGTAGCGGCGGCGTCCCCGGCGCGAAGGACAAGCCACCGCCGGGCGCTGGGGCCAGGGCGGCGGGCGGCGCCAAGGCTGCCCTGGGAGCCAGGAGGGCGGCGCGCGCGGCGCCCTCTGAGCCGCTGACCCGGGCGGGGAAGCCTCCTGGGACCGATCAGCCTCCCGCCGCTGCCAAGGGCCGCAAAGCCAAGCGCGGCACCGGGGCCGTCCCCGCCCGCACCATTAACTCTTCGACCCCAGCCGCCCGGATCCCTGCCGTGACCCTCGCCGTCACCTCGGCGGCCGGTTCCCCGGCCCGAGGCTCCCGCATCAGCCACACGGACAGCAGCTCCGACCTCTCCGACTGCCCCTCAGAACCCCTGTCGGACGAGCAGCGCCTGCTTCCAGCCGCCAGCAGCGATGCCGAGTCCGGCACTGGCTCCAGCGACAGAGAACCCCAGCGCGGAGCGCCCACGCCGAGCCCTGCAGCCCGGGGGGCGCCGCCGGGCAGCCCCGAGCCCCCTGCGCTCCTCACTGTGCCCCCAGCCGCTGGCGCCTGTCCTGGGGGCCGGAGCAGCCCGGGCGGGGTCTCCACGGGGTCCCTGGGCCCAGGAGCTGCAGAGGATGCCCGGGGGCGCACGCCGCCCGAGCGACCGGTCCCCGGGACCCCCAAGGAGCCCAGCCCGAGCGAGCAGCCTCGGCTTGTGCCGGCGGTGGAGGAAGAGGAACTGCTGCGGGAAATGGAGGAGCTGCGCTCGGAGAACGACTATCTGAAGGTGAGCTGGGCCGGGCGGCAAGGGTCCCGGAGGCGCGTGGGAAGTCTGGGCGTAGCTGGGGCCCGTTAGTCCCGCCTTTTGGTGGCCTGACGAGCCCTCTCTCCGGTCTGCCCTGCGCTTTCCTGCCCCTGCACTCGTAGCCACTGGGAACTTAAGCCAAAACTTCTGCAAGGGCAGCAAGAGCTGGGCCCTGACTACTCTCAGCCCGCTTAGCTTTTCTGTGTGCAGAAATCTCGCTTCTCTTGGCTGATGCTTTTTACTTTTGTTGACGTCTTGGGGAGCAGGTGGCCTTAACCGTTTGGGGTACATCATTTGACTCCCTGTCCCAATCCGTGCCCAGCCTCACGTGTGTGAGCAGGTTGTCCCTCGCCAAGGCTCTCCAGCCTGGCCACGTGTGACAGTGTGTCTGTCCAGGAAAGTGCTCTGGGTGGCCCAGGCTGCCGAGGTGCGGCTGGCCCTTACCAAAAGAGGCAGGGCCCTCTGTCTCCTCAGGTCTCCACAGCACAGGTGGGGGGGTGGGAGTGGGGGCTCTGTCATTTTTGGTGATAAATGGTAAGTTCAGGAGGGTCCCCTGACTGTGGCCTGGGTTGAGGGACGGCAGTGTTTCACTAGCTGGTTCTTGGTAATTCCGTGTCAGGAGAGGCCCTGCCAGCACTGTCCAAGGAATCCCAGCCTCTGCCGCACTGTCTCCAGTGCTTTCAGTCAGGGCCTGCCCGCAGTGGCCTCCTAGTCTTGTTAGCATTGGGGTGCTTACTTAATCGGACTCCATCTTTCCTCCGAGGAGGGGGCTGGTGCTGCAGACAAGAAGGTTTAGACAATGCTGGGAGAGGGCACAAGACAGTTTAGGGGACTTGAGAAAAACTAAAGGGGGGTCGTATTGATGGCAGGGGTTTTATTTATCATAATCCTCAGGTTAGTAAATCGCTCCAATGGCATAAATCTATTCGCATACCTGTTAAGAGGGTGGGCCTCCTTTAGCAGTGGGTTATGTGATTTGAGCTGTTTTCTCAGTAAATGATGAACCTACTCAGTTGAAGCCCTGTAAAGGCCAGTGGGACCAAGATTGGGTTTTTAAGGTGAATGGTGGTGAAGTGTGCTGTTCAGACTAGAACAGAGTGTGTTAGCTGCTGGGTGGTCCTAACCTAAACCTCTTAAAAGAAGCAGCTTCCCACAGCTGAGCTCAGGAGTTATTTTATCTTGTGCAAAGAGGTAGCAGTGAGTCAGAAAGAGAGGTACTAAAAGAGCAGATTGGGGCTGGAGTGTGATGTTTAAATAGCATGTCTGCGTTTGTCACCTCCTCTTATGTAACGGACGGCAGGAAGAAGTGCAAAGGCGCTGAAGAGAAGGGGCAGCTATGTTGTCCATGGCTCCATCAGGAAAGCAGCACTTTTGTAAGTCCTCAAAAAACGTACGCTCCTGAGAATGAGAAAGATGATCTTGTCTGATTTTTGTGGCCCCGGTTTTTAGCATAATCTCTGACCTAAGGTGTTTCTGATTGAGTGGTGTTTATCCAAATGATTTCTCTACAACTGAAAATTGAATTTCTTTAAAGAAAAGATGTTTCTTGGTCAGGCGTGGTGGCTCACGCCTGTAATCCTAGCACTCTAGGAGGCTGATGCAGGAGGTTCCCTTGAGTTTAGGAGTTCAAGACCAGCTGAGTAAGAGGGGAGACTCCATCTCTACCAAAAATGGTAAAATCAGCTGGACATTGTGGTGGGTACCTGTAGTCTAGCTACTCAGGAGGCTGAGGCAGGAGGATCACTTGAGCCCAGGAGTTTGAGGTTGTAGTCAGCTGCTGTGACACGACTACATTCTACTTGGGGTGATAGAGGGAGACTCTGTCTCAAAAAAAAAAATAATGTTTCTCATTACATCTTTGATCTTAAGTGAGACAATCCCACATCATTTCAAAGTTCAGTCTTGGCTGATGGGTTGTTTGCTTTATCTTTTCACATTGTTAAGTTCTCAGTGAATGAAAGTGTCTGACGTATTTCAGTGGCTCTTCACAACTACATAGGATGTTGTTGTTACAATGAGCATAATTGCAATTTCACAGACACGGATGCTGAGAATCAAAAAACATAAATGACTTGCCCAGAGTCATAGCTAATAAATGGAGCCCCTTCGGTCTCCCGTCTTTAGAGCCTCTGCCCTTTTCACTGTGCCCGTCTGCATTTCTCTTTGCAATAAGCTGCTTTTCTCAGGGTGCACTGCTTTGGAGTTTTATAAGCTCAAAATGTTTCCAATGTCCAGCTTTCCTAGGGGATCTCTGTTTTCTTTTGAGGTGAAGGGTCATAATGAATACTTCTCCGTTAGCCTGTGCACCAATGGGCATATAAATCCCACTGGCAATGGCTAATTTGTGGGAAATGCTCAGTGGCCATTTCCTGTGGCAAAGTGTCACTTCTGTCCATTTGCTCTGCCTGAGTTCACTCCCCAGCCCTTCCTCTGACAGCGGGAGAGAGAAGGGTGTGGAGGAGGTCCAGAGGAGGCCAGCAGGCCAGGACTGTTGCATATTTGTATGAAAGGTACATTCTTGGTCACTCGAAAGCTTAAATTCGGGACAGAAACACAGGAATCTGAGTGGACTTTTCCACAGGTCTTTGAGCCTGCCCACTTGTGCAAAATTGGGTTCAGAGTGTCAGTGACCCCCTCTGGGGCAGATGCTGTAGTCGAGCCTTTGCATGTGGTCTTCAGAGTCTCTCATTGTGAATTAGAACTTATCTTGTTGTCACTGCTGTCATTCGGAGTACTTTTCTGAGATGGTAGATAAAAGTACATCCTGGACCTGCTACTTTCTCAGGGAACGCTGCCCAGAACTCTCATGATTAGATATAGCATGCATCTATTCAAATTATCCAACCAGAAGAGACTTGGCCCAGAAATTTTACTTCGACTTATTCTGGAAGATTGTGACCACATAAAGCATTAGATTCTTTCCTGAGTAAGTGCTGCCAGCATTGCTGTTACAAGACTGTCACAGTTTCTGAGCTAGAATGACCAAAGCCTAATTTCAGAAAAATAAGACCAGCAGAACTATGGGAGGATGTCTTATTGACCACAAAATTTAAGTGGAATTCTCTTGGTTGTTAGCCAGACTGATGTATTTTTTGAAATAGCAAATGTCAACAGAGAAGCACACACATTCTGTTGTGCTGTCAGGAGCAAATTCCGGGAGCAAATTCAACCATCCCTCACTCTGCCTCCTGTTCCTTCTCCACCTTCAGCAGAGGGCACCAGGGTGACTAGGTGAAAAATGCAAAATGTCTCAATCCAGGTTGTTTGGTTTTGCAAAAAACACCTCTGATGAACAAAAATGTATTTGGAAGTATTCAGAAATTAGGGTGAGTGGCTGAGTTTAGTTATCCAAAGGCCTTTCCCTGCCACGTTTCTCAGTGCTGAGGACCTCAGTGTGCTGGTATGTTTCTTTCCTGCCAGGCGACCAGGACTGTGTTTTGCTTGAGTGCTCTGAGACAATCAGACAAGCTGGAGTGCTTATTGTCAACATATTAATTATGTGCTCTGTTTCCACAGTTTTTCCAGAAGGATTTAATCCTTATGAGTTTATTGACCTGTTTTGAAAAATGCTTTTTGCAGTCAAAATCCACTGGTCCCTTGCACCCAAATAGTGCCCTCTCCTGTGCTGATCTCCTGCAGAGCGGGTGAGGATTGGGGTGGGAAGGGCTGTTCTTATTGCTCTACTTTTTCATTTATTTCATGATAATTATTTTTGGTTAAAAGAAAGCAAATCAGTGCTAGCTACAAGGGCCGATAGAATTGGCTTCCTAGAGAGGTACAATTTCCTAAGGCAGAGAGATGGAGGTTTGGTTTTATAGGTCACAGTGTCTCACCACCGGTCCTACCTCATCATCCTCGTCTCACTGGAGGTAGCTTTTGAGTTTCAAGCTCCTGACCTGGTTTGTTAGCATTTGCTGCCTGGATGCCATGCACTCAGCATGGTCTGGAGGGGACACTGCAAGGTGGGCGTCAGTCTCCGCAGCTGACGTACTTCAGCTCCTCTTTCCTTGCTGCCCCCCCTTCTTTTTCTTTTGGAAGGGTTGGCATGGAGAATATTCCCTATTCTTTCCTGACGTTCCGCTTTCCACACACCCATTCTTTATTCGGCCCGTGGAAAAGTGGCTATAATAGTTTTAGGTGGCTGATGCAGAGGAGGGCACCCAGCCCATCAGCTGCTGGCTGAACTGTCACTTGGTAAACAAAGGGAGAGGCCCCTGCGCCTCCTTAGCTACAGCTGGGACTCTACGAGAACATTTCTATTGTCCAGAGGGAAATGAGGCAGATTATTCCCGTATTACAAAAGACAAGAGTTTCTGCCTGCAACTCCCAGAAGGTGGAATTACGGCAGCAGGAGCCAGATGACTGCTCCCATGGTCCAAACCGGCTCTGTTTAAAGATGAGCTAGTAAAATAGGAATAGTTATTGATTTCAGGTCATTTAAAGAGAGATTCGGGTTTGAGTACGGTGATCAGTATGATCAAGAGTCTTCAGTACATAGGCTAAGAAATCATGGATTCAGTTTCATTATAAGTTGTGGATAAAACTATCCTCTACAGCAGTATTTTCCAACCATTTTTATCTTATGGCACACTTGATCCTATAATTAAACTTCCATGGCACACCTTAGATTATATTGATTAAAAAAACAGAGTAAAAAAAAAAAGAATATACTTACTGTGCTTTGAACTTCTTTCAAAAATAATTTAAATTAATGATCTTCAAAATTTTTCATGGCACACCAGTTGAAAGTCACTGCCTCAGAGGTTTTCACTGAAACATTTAATTTTAATCTTGGTTTGATCTGGTGCCCACATGGTCCTTCATTATTTCTCTGATTTGATATACAGAGGGTGCCAAAAAAATGTATGCACATTTCAAGAAAGGAAAAACTGTATTAAAATTGTAATACTCAAATCACATTTTACTTCTGTAATTACAAGAGGTGCTCAAACATGACTTGTATTCATCTTTTGTTATTGATATATATTAAGTATATACCAACGTATTTTAATACAGTTTTTTCCTCTCCTTTCTTAAAATATGTGTACTTTTTTTTGGCACCCTGTGTGTGTGTGTGTGTGAGACAGAGAGTATATAAAATAAGGCTTGGTCTGTCACCTAGAAGTAGCGGGAATATTTGGACAGCATCACACTATTTCAAGATTTCTTTTTTTTTTTGCAGTTTTTGGCCAGGGCTGGGTTTGAACCCACCACCTCTGATATATGGGGCCGATGCCCTACTCCTTGAGCCACAGACACTGCCCAAGATTTCATTTTTTTTTTAATTCCCCCCAAGATTTCACTTTTTTTTTTTTTTGGAGACAGGAGCCTCAAGCTGTCCCCCTGGGTAGAGTGCCATGGCATCTCAGCTCACAGCAACCTCCAATTCCTGGGCTCAAGCGAGTCTCCTGCCTCCGCCTCCCAAGTAGCTGGGACCACAGGCGCCCGCCACAAGGCCCAGCTGTTTTTTTGGTTGCAGCCGTCATTGTTGTTTGGCAGCCCGGGCTGGATTTGAACCCGCCACCTTGGGTGTACGTGGCTGGCGCCTTAGCCACTTGAGCCACAGGTGCCGAGCTGATTTCACTTTTTTAAAAAAATTAATTTAAAGAAGATATTTAATTAAAACTAAATTATCTTTTCAATGATCTAACTTTAATCATCCCATAAATCTGATGTTTATTCAATATAGAATTGTTGGTTGGCCAGGTGAGGTGACTCACACCTATAATCCCAGCACTTTGTGAGGCCATGGTGGGTGGATTGCTTGAGCTCATGGGCTTGAGACCAGCCTGAGCAAAAGCAAGACCTCACGTCTACTAAAAATAGGAAAATTGAGGCAAGAAAATTGTTTGAGCCGAGAGTTGGAGGTTGCCGTGAGCTATGATAGCATAGCACTCTACCCAGGGCAACAGCTTGAGACTCTGTCTCAATAAATAAATAAATAAATAAAATAAAATTGTTGATTAAGGATAGCTTTTTTCTTAATTTCTGTGTATAAAAAGATAGCAGCGATTTTCCACTTTTAAATTATAGCTGTTAGAAACATTGTATGATTCAAACCAAGCCTGATTTGGTTTTCTTAAACATTTAAGTGGTATACTCCTTTAAGGTTCTGCAATGCACTGTTCTAAGTCAGAGCATGCTATGAAAAAATTAATGTAATGTTTGTTTGAAAATCACCATCAGTCACGGCCCTAATTTGGATAATCATAGTTGTTGCTTTTCCAATGGCTCTTACAAGGTTTATAATTTGCTTCTGTTGCAACTCATTTTTACTGAACTTCCAAGGTATTTTTTTCCCAGGCACTATGGAAAGAGTTGAAACCCTGTCCTTGGTCCAATCTCCACAACACACTGGTGATGGGAAGGCATTTAAACTTTTAGAACCTCAGTTTCCTCATTGATAGGTTGCTGTACCTCACATTGGTTCCTGAGGACCAATAGCTGTGACACGCCTGTATTTTGACAACTGTCAACCCCTAAAAGTAAGGCTGCTTTTATTGGTTTACATAGATGGGGGGATTTTAAAAGTATAGTTGTAGCACATAATTTGTGGTATTTACTAGAAAGAGCATGTGCTTGAAAGCAGACAGCCCTGGTTGTGTAGGCTGGCTTCAGTTCACCAGATGTGAGGGTCTGGACATGTGTGACCTCTTGTTTATAAAATGGGGGGAATGTGTTCTGACAGGGTTATTGTAGGGTTAGTAATGAGGGTAGAGTGCTTAATGAAGGCTGTCTTCTGTTCTATAAATTTAGATAAAATATCAGTTATAAAAGCAGTGATTTAAATACCTGCAATTATGGTCTCTCCCTAATTTTCTTCTCAGTGCAACTACTGTGAGTTATTATTTATCCCCCAAATATTAGCTGTTTACATCTGACCCAATCAGTGATGTGGAAATGTGAGTGTGTCCAACTTTTAAAAGGTTTTTGTAGCCTGCGATGGTTGTTTACACATCTATATAATGATGTAGCATGTAACATCAGCATGGATGAGGGCCCTCCTGTGGCAAAGTCTGAAAACCAGAGAACATTTTTATACCTGCAAGCTGTATCTTACGTCTTCTTATGGCCACATCACATTTTTATTTTTATTTATTTTTTGGATTTGAGACAGAGTCTTACTCTGTCCTTGAGTAGAATGTTGTGTGTCTTGACAACCTTAAACTCTTGGGCTAAAATGATCTACTTGCCTCAGTCTCCCAAGTAGCTGGGACGTGCACCTGCCATGATGGCTGGCTAGATTTTCTATTTTTAGTAGAGATAGTATCTCACTCTTGCTCAGGCTGGCCTCCAACTCCTAAGATCAGGCAATCTACCCACCTCAGCCTCCCAGAGTAATAGGATTACTGGTATGAGCCACCGTGCCAGACCAAGTATATCACATTTTTAAAACTTTTGTTTGACTTACAGATAATTCCAGGCATAAATCACAAACAATTCTTTTTATGAACAGAATGGCCAAAGTTACTGTATATTATTACGCATGGGTATGCATGTATCTATATGGATTTAGTAGTAGATATATTGTGACTATTGATTATATTAAACTATTTTCTTATTAATTACCTAGCAAAACAATCACCTTTTCACTGTACTCAGAGACAACTATTGAGACAAGGCTCTTAAAATCTGATCCATTAGATTCATGGATGGATGTGAGTGAAACTTGACTTTGATTTTTGAAAATTCAGGACTAGCTTTCTATTCTTCATGAAAGGATGACCACTGTAAGACCAATCTGCAATTGGCCTCCTTCAGCACAAGTGGGTCCCGGGGACACACCTCCTACTCAGCTTTGTACAGCCCTGGTGTAGGGATTGGCGTGACTGCCTCCTTTTTGAGGAGGCACTTTCCTGAAGGAGCTGTGTTCTCTGGTTCCCTAAAGAGCCCGGAATGCCCATTCTGTAAATGTGTGGTCCACTGACTGTCAGCTCTGATGTTCAGTCCAATAACTCCCGGTCCAAGCAAATTTTCCTCTCAGGAATAAGATTTACAGAGAGAGATCTCCATGAAGAAAAAAAGAAATGAAATTTGGATATACTTTGCAATATTTTCAGTGTTAAGATTTATCTTACAGGACGCTTTTAATTCTGTTTTCATCATCAGTGTGGAAGTTTGGGAGGATCATGGGATGGGGAAGCAGAGACCTCCATATGTCTATACTTAGATCTTATGCAGTGCCCCCCTCTGCCCCCTGGCATTAGGGGCCTGGACTAGGGTGCTGTGACCTGAGAGAAGAGAGTGTGCCCACCTGCGATGAACACCACCCTGGCCATGGAGTGGCTGTGGACTGGGAGGGAGTGAGGGCGCCTAGGGATGACTTCTTGGGTTCATTTGTACTAACGGTCTTCTTGTGGGCAGCAAAGGAGAACAGAGGTGTAGGAAATAAAGTATAGTGGGATGGGAAAAAGCAGACCCAGTGTGTATTGGAAAAAATGGAAAAGGTTTCGTTTTTAGACAGAGTCACTTAGTGCTGAGATTTGTGTTGTGAAACAGAATTTTAGGGACATTTGCAGGTATGTTCTGATTCCAGGGCAATGAACAGTTATTATTGCACTAAAGTTTATGTTCTTTCAAGGCTAGAAATGTCTGGAATGTGCCTTAGAGATACAGGATTAGGTCAAGGTTTGTTTTGAATCTAAAGTTTAATTATCTGCAGAGCTGATTGCATTTTTGATTGTGCAAAGAAATACTGTGAGTGGAATAAGTTCTGAAAGCCTGCAGTGTTTTTAGTTTCTGGACCATAAGATCTGAGCAGACATTTGTGATATTATCTCACGTGAGGATGTCCAGAGGCCCCTCTGCCATGTCACACAGGCGCGGCAAGCTGATGGGTAAGCATGTAGGTGTTTAATATTTAGTATTGAGGAGCAGGGGTGGAGGAGAGAGATGCCATCCTTTTGGATATATTTAGTTCATAAATCTGCTCTGTCTGGTTTGTATAGGATGAGTTAGACGAACTCCGTGCTGAGATGGAAGAAATGAGAGACAGTTATTTAGAGGAAGATGTTTACCAGCTGCAGGAACTCCGGCGAGAACTGGACCGTGCTAATAAAAACTGCCGAATCCTGCAGTACCGTCTCCGGAAAGCAGAGCAGAAAAGCCTGAAAGTGGCCGAGACAGGGCAGGTGGACGGCGAGCTTATCCGAAGCCTGGAGCAGGACCTGAAGGTGAGTGAGCGGGGCTGGTGGTGTGCGTGTGCCCAGGAGGCTGCTGTGGATAGGCTGCCCAGACACCACACGCACACTGGTGTTTGTTCCCTGCTCACGTCTGTGTCCACAGATTTCAGCATAAACAGTCTTGGTTTGGTTTATGGCTTATAGAGTATGTTTAGTCCTATGACCTTGATGGCCAGAGTTTTAAATTTGTCATAATAGCAATGTAAATAATCATAGTAATGGATCTATAGTCACCAAGAATTGATATCTGCCAAATAATCTGACAATTACATAGAATTGTGCAGAAACTTCAAAAGATCTGATTTTTAAAAAAAATCTATTGACTATCACTTTAGTTAAGGCCAGTCTTAAAAGTGGGTCATATAACTTAACATTTTTATTGTTATTTAGATTCCTAGGATGCAGAAAACCTAGAAACCTAAAATTCCCATCATCAAATTGAGGCTTATGTAGTGGTGATTTAACTTAAGGAGACACAGGATTGTAACTGATTGTCTAAAGTGTCTTGGTAACCATTGGCAGAAACAGGGATGGGTAAAGAGCTGGCAGGCTTTATACCATTTGCTCCCTCCATGGGCAGCAGAGCTTCCATTATGACCCGATTATCAAATCATTTATCTAGAGATGAATTATGCATCATGTGCTCCTTATTATGGCATCCTTGTGAAATCTCATTTAGCCCTGTAGTCTGATTAACAGGAAAAGAATCTTTGTCATTCTACCAGAGGTATAAACAGGCGTCCTCAAACTACGGCCCCCCAGCCACATGTGGCCAGCCTGCCAGATGTTTTTGCCGCCGCTGCCTGTCATGCTTAGCAGCCCACTCATTCTGGGGCCCACAGTGCAGCCCTCCAACGGTCTGAGGGACAGTGAACTGGCCCCCTGTTTAAAAAGTTTGAGGACCCCTGGAATATAAACCATTAAGAAAGACGTCTTCCAGTGTGATACAGGGAGATTATCTTACAAAGTCTCTTTCTTCATTTGCTTTTAAGAAAGTAGAAATGTTTAACTGCTTTGAACGTTTGGAGCCACGGTGTCTACTTTGAAACTCAACTGCAGGGAACATCTACTGCATACAGAATTATTTTTATTTATATTTTTCAGTAGGCAGGTTCAGAATTGCCTTAGGGAGCAATAATGTTTATTTGTCTGTTATTGTTATTTTTAATTTCTCACTTAAAGCATATGAGCTGGGTAGAATTGGCATCTTAATGGTATTCTGTGAAGGAGAAGGACTATCCAGAGTGGTCTTTTAACCAAAAATTTATTTATTTACTTATTTAGCCAGTCAAATTTAGCAGTGGGGGAGTTGAATACCAACTTTAGTGATGCTAGTAAGTTTTGATAACCCACCACCATCGGGCCAGCCAGAGTGGCCTTTTAGTCTAAATCCTGGTTATGCTCCCCTCATACTATTGATTTCATGTTTTAAACTAATACCTTCCTCCTTTAAAAATAGGTCTGTTAACTATTGCTAGGGTCTTTGCTATTTAGTATAATTTCATATTACTTAATGACTTTGCCTCTGATGTTGTCTGAACTCACCCTCGGCACATAGAACACTTCACATCCTGACAGTTATCTGTTTCGGTCACTGCAGGTGGCCAAAGATGTGTCTGTCAGGTTGCACCATGAACTTGAGACTGTAGAGGAGAAGCGCACTAAAGCTGAAGATGAGAATGAAACTCTCCGACAGCAGATGATTGAAGTGGAAATATCCAAACAGGCCCTCCAGAATGAGCTGGAGAGACTGAAAGAGGTAACCCAGAAATGCGTGGGCATCTCCCTCTTTGATTTACTTGTTAGACACTTGGAAATCCAGGTGACTCACTCTTACTGTGGGCAAAAGCATAGGTAGCAAACCATGGGCTGTTTGTTTGGCTCAGGAACTAGGGATGGTTTCTCTGGCATGGTAAACAAACAAACCCACATGAAATAAACCTCCTAAAAGCAAAGAAGACTACCAAAAGAATAGTGTGTGTTGTTTGCAAAGCCTATCATATTTTCTATTTGGCCCTTTACAGAGAAGGCTTGTTGAGCCCTTGTCTAAAGCTTTTTTTGGTAATGTACACTCAGATGAGTTTACCATTAATTCCGTTGATATGTCCAAATGGGGCCTATCATTACTAGAATACAGAATTAAGCAAAAGCTATTTTCTTGAGAGTTTTCTCTAGTGAGCTGCAAAGTATTTTATGGTTGTCTGTCACAGCTACGAAAATAGATAAAGTATGTATGCTATTTATGTATATTATGTAGGCAATATGATTCAATTATAAGCGCTTTTTTTTCGATTTTAGGTAGTGATTATTCTAACAAAATGGTCTGGGAAATGAATATATACTTTTTTCATTTGTTGACCCCCCTTATGAGATTAAAGCTAAATATTGTCTTGGAATATATCCTGCACAGTGATGAAATTGAAAACCTCTGGCAAGGGCTGCAGTTAACATGGTGGCTAATGCTGGCATATCACCTGTACCTGCCAACAGGCTCACTAGGGGGTCGCTTTTCCTCTGGTTAAGTTACCTGACTGACCCATCAGACCCTGTCCATCTGTCAATCCTTGTCTTTCTGACGCCCGCCCTCCTCACTTGGCTCAGGCCTGGGATGGAGCTGTGCACATGCAGTACAGATCCTGCTCTTAAAGGGTGGACAGGTCAGCCAGGCCCAGGGAGGGCAAAACAGATACATTTCAGCAACGTAGTAGGTGCTGCCTTCTCTGGGCCACCCCTTCCCTCTGTTCACTGCCGCCCTGGCCTCCCTGCACTCCCTGGCTTGCCCTCAGCTGGAATGTTCTTTCCCCAGGTGCTCACTCCGCCTGCGGCTCACTCCCTTAAGCTTTTTCAGGTCTTTGCTGAGATTAACTCAGCCCCACTCCATTCTGCAGGCCACAGAAGTTGTCCCCAGCTCCACCGCCTGGGTCATCCCTATCTCCCTTCCTACCTGACATGTTTTATATCAAGGGTAATCACTGGTATATTGTCACCACTTATCTGAACAAGGTTATGTGTTTTCTTTGTTTGTCTTTCATCCACTCTCTCCCACCCTCACTGATACCCCTCGGGGAATTTGAGCTCCATGGGACAGGAAGAGGGGGTTGTCAGTCTAGTTCACTCTGGGTCCCCTGCACCTGGAGCAGGGCCTGACATACACCAGGGGAGGGAGTGAATGAAAGGAGGCTGGCAGAGGAAGAGGTGAGCTGCTGAGAGCTTGCTGTCCCCATGGGTGGCCCTTGCCCCATAACGCACACTTCCGTTTGCTCCCACAGTGGAGGAATTTGTCCTCTGACTGAGGATCTCTTGCCTCTGTTCTTACAGCTGCCAGCGCTGTGCTCCCTCCTTTCCCTGTGGTCTGAGTTTGGCACGCTGTGATAGAGTGTCTCCAAAGTCTATACATGGGAAAACAGGAACTTGTAGCTAAATGCATTTACGAAATAGTCATCATAGAATTTCACAAAGAGGTGGAGAACGTGTAGAGAATATTTTGTAGATAATTTGTAAACAAAGGTAGATTTAGCTACAAGTTCCTATTTTCTGTGTGTTTGATGACTTCTGGGACATCTTGCAGTTTCTCTTCTCAAAATTTCCAGTTTGAGCCTAACCTGTGGGTATAGAAAACTATTTATAGGCCCTTGAACAACACAGGGCTTAGAAAATCTGAGCATAGCCATGAGCTGTGGTGCATGTCTGTAGTTCCAGCTACTAGGGAGGCCCAGGCAGGAGGCTCACTTGAAGCCAGGAGTTCACAGCCAGCCTGGGCAATGTAGCGAGGGCCCATCTCTAACAGAAATAAAGAAAGAGAGGAACTGCTAATAGCCTGCGGATGACTGGAAGCCTTCCTAATGACATAACATAGTTTGTGCATTTTATGTTCCTTACAAGAAAGTAAGCCAGAGAAAGGAAAATGTTACTGAGGAAATCTTCAGGAAGGGCTCTCTGGCCTCTGTTCTGACCACTGCTCACTTAGTGAAGGTTTATCATCGTCACAGCCTCCATGCTCATCATCTTCACACTGAGCAGGCTGAGGAGAGGAAGGAGGGCGTTGGTTTCAGTGTCTCAGGGTTGCAGAGGCAGAGGAGAATGCGTGGATCAGTGGACCTGTGCAGGTCAAGCCTGTGTTGTTCAAGGGCCAACAGTTAGATGTATATCTTAAAATGTTTTATGAGTGTACATGTTTGTGTGTATAGATAAATATACATATAAAATGTGTACCTTTTTTTAAGCAAGCAGAGATTGTTTTGCAAACATCTAAGCAGATTTGTATAGAACTCAGCATCTCTTTGGAGGAAGTAATGGTTACTGCTGCTCTTGACGTTCAAGAGCAAGGCCAGAGTGAGGCCAGGCTTTTCTAGCGCCTGGTCAGAGTGGGTAAGAGGACAGAAGGTGCAGGGATCAGCCCTCTCTCCAGGGGCTGGAATTCCCCTGAGGAATTGCCCAGTTGGGACAAAATGAATGTTTTACTTCCAGAGTTGCAGACTGTGGGACCAGCTGTATATACACCAAAATTCTACAGGAGTCTCAGGAGGGTTAGATGCTGGTAAATTATACTGGGAGCAGAGAATGATGAAAACTAGTGATGCAAAGTTCAAAGGTGGTGGAAGAAATATTTATTAGAAAATGCCAGGCATTGTCCCTGCAAATGGGTTCCTTTTACAAAAGCCAGAACAAATGCCCATGAGTGGGAGTGGTGATCTGTCCGTCGCAGGCCTTGCTCTTTGTGGCCTACCTCTGATGTTTTATAAGTGCATTCTCAGAAGGGCAGGGGGTGTTCATGTGATGTGTGTGTCTGGGTAATGGAAGTTGTTCCAGGTGCGTACGTACCTCTCAGCCTCAGAGGACGGTGAAAGAGCTGTCTCAGAGCCCCTCTGGAGCTGCCTTCTCTGTTTCAGCTGGCTGATGGAGCCCTCTCATGAGAACCCTTCTTAGGACTTCATACTCTGTGTCCAGAACAAACTCATCACTTTCCTATCTGTGTAAAGGTACCACTGTCCCCACGGCTGATGATGGCAATTATCCTCAAATCTCTTGCTCCCCATCTGCAGTTGCTTGCTGGGTGCCACAGATTCTGCCCTTCTGTGCTCACAGTCAGACATCGCAGAGGTGAACCTTCACGATATGCTAAGTGAAAGAAGCCAGACATCATTTGTGGCTCCCTTGATAGGCTATATCCAGAATAGGTAAATTCATATATTCTTTATTGAGTGAGTCAAAAAAAATTTTTAAATAAAGAAGGCCCGCCAAGGTGGCTCATGCCTATAATCCTATCATTCTGGGAGGCCGAGGAAGGTGGATTGCTTGAGCTCAGGAGTTTGAGACCAGTTTGAACAAGAGCAAGATCCCATCTCTGGAATAGGCAGGTGTTGTGGCAGGTGCCTGTGGTCCCAGCTACTTGGTTGAGGCAAGAGAATCACTTGAGCCCAAGAGTCTGAAGTTGCTGTGAGCTATGATGCCAAGGCACTTTACTAAGGGCGACAAAGTGAGAGTCTGTCTCAAACAAACACGAAAAGTAAATACAGACAGAAAACATATTAGTAGTTTCCAATGGCTGGGGTGAAGGAGACCTGACTGCTTAATGGGCAGGGGGTCTCCTTTTAGGGTCAGGAAACTTTTGGAATTAGATAGAGGTGGTTGGTGGCACACATGGTGCGTGTGCTGTATGCCACTGATTGTATACTAGACAATGGCTAACATTATGTTATATGAGTTTAACTCAATTAAAACATTTTCTTTCTCTCTTCTAGCCATACTTTTATCAGTTTCCCCCCAAATGAATATTTGAGGGCTGGCAGTGTGGGCTGACCACATGCATTGAAGGTCTGCCCTTCTCTGTTCTCTGATTCTGAGTGTGGCTTAGTGCAGCAGCTTTGCCTTGGCCCCTGCTGCTTAATTCTTCAGCATGACACCAGGACTCTTACCACCTGGCCCATCCATACCTCCCTGCTGGGCTTTCCACCTGGGTCTGTAAACCCTGGAGTGAAATGCAGGGGTGGTTCTGCTGGGTGACCTGGCACTGTGCCCTTTGGTCCTCTTTGAATTACTACAGGTGTGTCTTGGAAAAGTCACTTTCGTCATTGATAAAGAGGGCTGGCTTGTCTGGATTTGTCCCTCTGGCTCACTACTGGCTCCTGTGCCTGTTCACACCATGGTTCGTGTCCCCAGACACCCACATACCTCTCCATGTATGCAAAGCTCAAACAGTTTTCACCTTTTTTTCCCACTAGTTATTTCTAGTCCTCAATTCTGTCTAGTACAGTGGTTCTCAACCTGTGGGTTGAGACCCCTTTGTAACAATGAAAATACATCCTACATATCAGATATTTACATTACAATTCATAACAGTAGCAAAATTACAGTTTTGAAGTAGCAACAAAAATCATTTTATGGTTGGGGTCACCACAGCATGAGGAACTGTATTAAAGGGTTGTGGCATTAGGAGACATTAAGAAGGTTGAGAACCACTGGTCTAGTAGTATCTCTCAACAATTGAAAATGGTTAACCTTAGCTTAGTTCTCATTTCTTAAAGATTGTCCAAATACTTCGAAGAATATTTCATTTGACCCAGACTTTTGAGTACCTACTCCATGTTGGACACAAATAATAACTAGACAAGCCAGGTACGCGGCTGAGATGGGTTACGATGACCCTGTTCTCCTGAGTAATACAAGCATCTTGGAATGCTTCAACTCCATTCACTCCTGTCTTTCATGTTTTTAAGTATCATTTTAGTTTTGTTTTTAAAACCTCCCTCCAGTTGACTGATCTAATAGTTAATGCTCATTCAGATTCATTTACAGCCCAGCCAGTTTAGTTACTTGTCACTGCTTCTTGAGTATTACTCTTGCATTCTTTCTCACTTTTTTTGTAAAGAACATAATTATTATTTTATTCATCCATTAAATTTTTCATTTCAGTGAGTTTGCCTATTATGTCCAGAATTTTAAAAACTTTGTTTGTTCTTTTCCCCAGAATTTTCTTCTTTCCTTATCATGTCTATTTCTTCCTTTACATCTTTAAACATCTAAAGTTATAGTCTCTTTCAGGCTGCTGTGTTACCTTGAGTTCTTGGTGTTCCTCATCCCTCTGGTTGCCAGCTCTGCTGGTGCACTGGTGGATTTTATTAGGAGCTCATCTCAGGTCTGCTGAGATGTTCTGCTGGGGAGGCTTTCACCTCGGTCTTTCCCAGAACCCTCAGTCATACTGTCCAATGACACTGTACCGATGGTGACAGTCTGCCGTCAGACCTGAACAAGGCACAGGCCTGGAGTATTTTGTGCCAGCGGTCCCCAACCTTTTTGACACCAGGGACTGTTTTCATGGAAGACAATTTTTCCTTGGAGGTGTGGAGGATGGAGTTCGGGCAATGACACTGTGTGGCCAGTTCTTAACAGGCCACTGACAGTACTGGTCTGCAGCCCCTGGGTTGGAGACTGCAGTTTTACATTACTAAGGAGATGGTTTTCAGCCTCCAGGCCTGACCTGGGCTTATTTCCCACCCCCCCACCCCCGACTAGGTGCACTTCCTCTGAGAGTTGCCTGAGTGTGTGAATCAAAGCCCCTTCTCACAGCCCCAGCTATGAGGACCTGTTTCTGGGTCTGGTAGCTTCAGCCACTGCCCACCCTCAGCCCCTAACACACGCTCTTGTGACAACTGCTCTGCAGCCACTGCCTCATTTCTGACACTTACTTTCAAGTTCAGCCATATGCCAGTTTTTGTTACACAAATGTTGTATCTAGCATTTCTAGCTATGTGTTGGGAAGAGGGCTCGTGGTGGCTCAGCGTGCTGTGTGCCAAAACTGGACATGACCCTTCAGGGATCAGCAGCAGCTCGGGCCTGCAGGCCGGGGGTCGTGGCCCAGCCCACTGCACCTGCCCCATCTCTCTCTGCCCGCTGCTCCCATCTCCCACGGGCGCAGGGCTTCTTTCTGAGCACGGTTCCTGCTGTGTCACATCTACTCACTGTCTTCTCTCTCAGCATCTTTCTGCTTTTTCTCAGCCAGTGAAGATTTCTCTGTGTCATTACATCCAAACTGTCGGGCACCTACGGAGTCGGGAAATGTAGGTGCACAAACAAAGTCAATGGTTTCCTGCTTTTATGGTTCAGTGCAATAAAATGACATTATTCATGTTTCCAACGATCTGGTCCCCCTTATAAGCATCGTTGGGCAGAGTCCTCATGCCAGGGGACCTCTTAGGACACTAGCCAGGTTATGGGTGGCTGCCTTGGGGTCAGGGCCTCACCCTTGGGGCAGCCAGTAGTGGGCTGTGGCCAGTAGGTCTCGTGGCATACAGGCGGCCTTCCAGGCGCTAACTCAGCACACCTTCCAAGGAAGAGAGCAGCTCCTGGTTTCATTTGCTAGTCATGATTTTTGGGGGGGGGGGCAGGGCTGGGGACTGGGGTGAGGAGAGAAATCTGGTGCCCTAAGTGATATCCCAGCTGTGTGGCCTGATCAGTGAATAATGAGGTAAATGGGATGAAGAGTGTGGGGGAAGATTCAGGGGTGTCTGGCTAAGCTTTTCCACAAACAATGAGACCTGATGAAAGTCCAGGATCCGCGTGTGCATGTGTGTTCCTGTGCACACGTGTGTGCAGTGTTGGGACCCGGAAAGGGCAAGGGGCAGCTTCTTGGCCTTGCTTTGTCCAGGTGGGCAGGGGTGCCACCGGGCTGGGGCTGAGCAGAGCCAGGGAACCAGCCCTTGGGTGGGATGCACAGAGTAGCATCCCACAGAGTAGCATGTGGAGGGTCTGGAGCAGGGCAGTAAACACAGGAGGATCTGGCATAAATAGTTTTGAAGCTTACGCTGGAACTGGAACAGTTTTGGTGGCTGAGCAGACAGGAGGTATGTGTTTAGTTAAACAACCAGAAACAGCACTAATGGCTGATTCCCAAGGGTGCTGCTATGGAGGTACCAGTGCATCACAGGCTGTTCTGGCCACATGAACCCATTCCCTGGTCACTGGTCCCCCTCAAAATCAAGGCAAACTCACAGTCAGGGCTTTTGTGAGGCTAGGTGCTCCCTGCAGACCTGGGGCTATATGTCTGGCCAAGTAGGGCACAGGCGAGTTTATTACTTCTGGGACTCAGGAGGTCAGGGGCATGCCGGGTTCCAACTACCTGAAATGCTTCAGTTCCTTAGGTTAGGCCATTTCACACCTGCTGTCAAAGGAGTATGTCAGTACCACTGTGTGAGACTAGCATGCTGGACAAAGAGAAAAGGCGGTGAGGGAGAAGGAGGGAGGCAGAGGAGTGAGCAGCCCCCGCGTGCTCAAGTCGCCAGAGGCTTCTGCTCCAAGGCCAGACCCACGCCGGACCTCAGGGTGCTGGAAGGTCCAGGCATGGCGGTGGCCAGGCCTCTCATCCCACAGTTGTGTGGAGGCCGAGGTCAGGGACGGCGAGGGGTGCAGTGGGGCTCTCCCTGCCAGTCCTCTTCCCTTTCATTACACTGTGGCGCTAATGGCACCTGCCTTGTAGACCTGAAAGGAAGCAACTGATTACTGGGGTCAAAATGTCAGGGAAGAAAGCTCTGGAGCCAGCTTGAGGCAGTGTCCCTCCGAGCAGCCACAGGTGTCTGTGATGTGGGGACCTGAGAGCCGCCAGCAGTGCCTGGTGCTCAGCTTTGGTGGGTAGGCCAAGAGGAGTGACTGTATCTTTGACCCAGTAATGCTTCAATATAAAATTAATTTCTACTTTGTAAGTATTTATTAAGCTTCTTCTTTCAACTCCACTAAGAAAATTACAGGGGGAAGGAGGAGGGTAGGTTTACCTTGGTGGTGGGGGGGGGACTCCAGCCTGCCCTGCCACCTGCCTGGGCCCTTCCTCTGCAGCCCCTTCCCTCCCATCCCACACCTGGGGCCAGGTTGTTCTTTCCTGGGGTTGTTCCCCAGTCCCACTGCTACCTGGTGCTGTCCTGCCCATTCTTTCAAGTTCCCCCGAAATGCCACCTCCTCATTGAAGCCTCCCAAACAAACATTCTCATGTGCTTAAACTAGGACATAGTTATTATGGGAAACATGAAAGATAAAATTGTAGAGATAGAAATTTCCCCTGATTCTAACAACCCAGGGATGTGTCTCCTTTTTCATGTGAAATTGGAAATACCATATTCTTCTGTGTGGTGGAAATGAAGAGCTGAGCCGAGTTGACTTCGCAGATCACCTGGTTTATTGCCACACAGGAGATTCTCTTTTCCCTTGTGGCTCACACTGAGGAGGAAAGATAAGAAGAGAGACTCGACACAGCAGCCGCTCACTGAGTGAGCTCCAAGACTGTGCAAGATGATTGTTCAAGTTCAGTCAGGATAGAAGCCGTGCTCTGTAGGAGGTGAAGTCTCAGGAGAGACCGGCCTGACCAGTGCAGGGGAGGCTGCGAGATGGGCAGGCCCCTGATGCTAGAGGGCAGTGCTGGTGGCCGGTGAGGTTTGGGAGGTGAGCCCAGAGGCTGCCAAGGAAGACCCAGCACAGGCTCTGGGTCTTCAAAGAAGGGGCCAATAGCCCAAGTTCTCCAAGTGTCTTTAGGTTCACCTGTGTTTTGAAGTCCGATGGTTGAGGTCAGAGGCTCATATGTGGGGTCTGTGAGCGGGAAGGGGGATGGTGTCACTAACATAGCGACACACCACCCCCCTGTGGGAGTGTTTGGAGTCATTTCAGAGCTCCTCCACAGGTATATTTCTTATTATTTTTCCATTTCTATAATAATTCACCTTTTTGTTTTCGGTTGCTGTGGATTCACGTGCCATTGTAAGAAATAACACAGAAGTCTCTGCACCCTGTACCCATTTTCTCCCAAAGCAGCATCTTTACCTCTAGTGCAGTGTCACAATCAGGATGCTGACAAGGATTTGGTCCAGATACAGAGTGTTGCCATCACCAGCAGGAGCCCCTGGTCACCCTCATATGGCCATGGCCTGCTTCCCTCCCACCGACCCTGTTCTTCAGTTCTGTACTTTCATCAGTTTCAAGAATGCTCGGTGAACATACAGCATTTTCTCTTTGGGCATTGGCTTTTATCCCTTCGCATCATTCTCTGGTGCTTCATAAAAATCACAGGAGGCCGTTGGTTTGGAAGACGCACCTGCACACGTCTGTTGCCGGCCAGACTAAACGTCAAACTGGGGTCACGGTGCTGAAGCTGAAACTGAAGGGGAGAGAGTAGCTTAATTTCCTAAACGAGCTTGTTTCAGGGGGCGTGATAATGAAGCTCTCTCTGCTTTAATCCTTGCAAAATAAAAATAAAAAGATAACTGGAAGTAACCCGATATTAGCTAATGAGTTATTTCTCTGCTCCATTTCACTATTCCTGCCTTACAAGCGAAAGTGACTTTGAAATGACCCATTTCTTTTAGCCTTTTTCAGTCCTTCTCTGTCTATAAAATCAACCTCATCTGCTCGGCTCCTGGGAACACTTACTCTGTTTCAGGGAATGAAGTGCTGCCCAGTTCTAGAATTATAAGTAAAGCCGATTGAGATCTTTAAATTTGTTGTAATTTTGTCCTTTAGCACTGGAGATTCATCCAGGTCATGAATATCATTTGTATCCTTAGCCTCTTCCTTTTTATTGCTGAGTAGTATCTGTGGTACGATTTAGCCATTCATTGGTTGAAGAACCTCTGGATTGCTTCCATTTGGTGCTCTGTGACACAATGATACGTATTTGGTCTCCTTCCCCGCCCCTTCTCCTGACACACAGTTCCTTATACCCTTGGGATCTTGGAGTGCCACGCATCTTTTTGTGTGTTAATGGAGCTGGGCGGGGGCTGGTTTCCTGAGGAACCAACTTTGTGATTGGTTAACCCTAACCAACCTTGCTGAGGATGGTGGAGGAGGGGGAGGAAGAAGAGAGTAGGTGGGAGGGTTGAGTTGATTGCCAGTGGCCTGTGAGGTAAGCAGTCATGGCTGTGTGATGAAGCCTCTGTGAAGACATCAAAGGACAGGGTCCCGGGTTGCTGAGCCCTGGAGGTGGCCTGCCCTGAGAGGCAGGGAAGCCCAAGGCCCTTCCCATACTTTGCCCAGTGCTTCTCTTCCATCTGGTTATTCCTGACTTTTATCCTTCCATAATAATGGGTAAATACAGAGCATGCCAAAAAATGTATGCATGTTTTCAGTGGCATTGTCTATGTTTTAAAGTTGAATTGAAGGTGCCGTTACTGGTCGAGTGTACACTTTTGGGGAATGATCAATTTTACTTTCAACAAAGTCTGTTAAATAGTCTAAGTAAAGTGTTCCCTTGAGTTCTGTGAGCCATTCTAGCAAACTATCAAAAACGAGGGGGTAGGGTCTGGGGGTGGTTCTAGGAACCTTTGATTTGTCACCAAGTCAGACAGAAGTTGTGGATAACCTGGGCCCCCCACTTACAGTCGGCTTCTGAAGTGGGGGGAGTTGTAAGATTGAGTTTCTAGTCTCTGGGAGCTGACGCTGTCTCTAAGCCCACAATGTTTTGTAAGCACCACGTTGAATTGGAGGACAGCCAGCTGGTGCAGAATTGCCCAGTGTGAGAAGACCCCACACGTTTGGTCATAGAAGTGTTCGCTGTTGAATGTGAGTAGAGAGAGAGAGAAAGCAGTTTGTTTTTCTTGTCTCACAGGCCGTTGCAGATAAAGTTGCCATGAACATTTGCAAGTTTTTGTGGGATGTAAGTTCTCATTTCTCTGGTTTAAATTCCCAGGAATGCAGTTCCTGGGTCCTATGTTAGTTGCATGTTTTTTTTAAGAAAATGACAGACTCTTCCAGAGTGCCGTCCACTCAACATTGCCAGTAATGGATGAGCACTCACGTCCTCTGCGTCCTCTCCAGCATTGCCTGTGGTCATTTCTCATTTTTAGCCTTTATAATAGATGGTATTTTATGGTTTTAGTTCCCATTTCCCTAATGGCTCATGATGTTGGACTTCTTTTCATGTGCTATTTGCCTACTGTAAATTCCTTTTTGGTAAAATATCTCTTCCTATCTTTTGCCCATTTTCTAATTGGATTGCTTGTTTATTGTATTTTTTTAACTATTGAGTTTTGAGAATTATTTGTCTATTTTGGACACCAGTCCTTGGTCAGGCACGTGGTTTGCACGTATTTTCTCCTACTCTGTAGCTTGTCTTTTCATCCCTTTAATAGGATTTTCTCTGGGCAGAAGTTTTTAGTCTTTGATGAATTCTAATTTATGAGTATTTCATTTTATGATATCAGTGTTAAGAGCTCTTTACCTAGCCCTAGATCCCACGTATTTTCTCCTGTGTTTTTTCCTGCCCGTTTTCTTCGTTTATGTTTTACGTGTCAGTCTCTAGGTTGAGGCTCATTTTCTAGCCTGTGGATGTCCATTGGCTGCAGCCCACTGGCGGCTCCCTTTTTTAGTACACGTGGAATCACTTGTACCTTGTTGAAAATCATTTGAGCACATGTGTGAGAGTCTCTTTCCGGTTCTCAGTTCTGTTCCACTGATCTCTGCCAATACTCCCAGCCTTGACTACTTAGCCATATAAATCTTCAAAATGCTTTCTTGCTATGGTGTCCACATTCTGGACCACTCACATCTTTGCTGTGTGGCGTGTGCATGTGTTTCTAGATGTCCCTGCCGCCATCAAGCTCTCAACACATATTTGTTGCATGGATGAAGGTTTTGTCATTTTTTTTTTCATTTGAAAAGAGCCAAAACATTATTTTCAAGTCTTTGGCTGAGGAATTTCTGATTCTGTAAATGATTCCCTCAGGATAGTTGATATAAGCTAGTAATTCTACTCTAGGTCAAGTTTTTTGACAAGGACTCATGAAATCCCCCTGTTTGGTTAGCAATAACTAACCCTGCTTCTGTTGGTCAACTTCCTGCACCTCAGCAGGCTCATGGCTGAGGTCATGCAACACCAGCTTGTCCCATGGAGACCCTGAATGGTCCCTTCCTCTCTACTTATTTCCTGGGAAGCCCCACCCATGGCACTGAGATACTTAGGTAGCCTCCTGGGTGGATAGTGGCACCCTTTGGGACAGCCACATCAGAAGCAAGGATGCTGTGTGAGCCACCCTGGGTTTGCACACTTACCCCAGAGCCAATTATTTCTCCTCTCTTCTACTGAACCTTTCTTGGGTGTCAGGAATCTTTGATAACATGGAGGACAGCATGTTGCCTATAGTATGGAAGCATTAGAATGGAACATCTGATTTTTAGTGAAATGTACACTGCATTCAGGTTGGTTTTCTTGAAAATAATTAAAATACATACAAGACAGCACATAGTTCTGAGTAATTCAGGCCTTCACAAGGCTGCTAAATTTGGGGCATTGTTTGTGCTATGGGAATAAACACTTCTCACAATGCATCTGTGATTCTTGGGGATCTTTTGAATTTATCTGGTATAAATCATGCTATTGATGTAACAGGATTTGGGTCACTTTTATCCTCAGGTGCAGAATCAAGAGTCAGAGAAGCAGAAATGCTTAGAAAATACTCCGTAGTGTCATCTGTTTCCTGAGTGTGCTGTCTTAGTATTTTCCTGACTCAAGTGAGCCATCACATTGAGTGGTATGATTATGAGCTAAATAGGCGGTTTTGTTGGCTTCTTTCCCTCTGGTAATCAGAAATTATTCAGCACTGAAAAGACACCACGTCATATGTGTAGCTCCATACCCAAGCAGAGTGTCTTACTGTGGAGCAGTTAATGAAGCAGCGCTTGAATTTCTGACCTGAGGATGAGCCTCGGAGAGTGGAGAGAACCCAACCTCCCCCCATAGGGCCCTTTTCCTGGAGGTTTATTTGTGCAGGGTGATTAATTCTTTTGCTGAAAGGATGTCTGGGTGGGATGGTTGGGTCCTCATTTGTTCCCTGTCATCCCAGATGCGCTGTCTTGTGAGCTGCAGCAGTTCGGCTGCAACAGGGGAATGTGGGGCGATGCTGGTCGGGCAGCTGGCATCTGAATAAGGACCTAAGACGCTCTGCAGCCTCGGTGCCGGCGTGAGCGGTTGCCCAGACGGCGCAGAGTGTCTTTGTGCAGCACACGGGTGTGTTTACCATTTCCCGCTCCGCGGTAGGGGCAGACCCTGGGCACTTGTTTTCCCATCACATTTGGTTTCATCTCTTCTGGTGGGAGAAGTGCAGCCTGGAGCGGGGGCCAGAGGCAGCGTGTCAGGGCGCAGCTATTCCCTGCAGGACCCCAGACAGCCTGGCAGGAGCGGGGATGAGAAGAGACTCTCCAATGCTTGATCTCCTGTGTTTATTCGTGGGGATTATTAGCAATTTTTCTTCATATTTGTGAGACACAAAAACATTGCTGAAAAATCCTCTGTGTATTACTTTTGCAAATTATAGGAAATGTTAAAATTTAAAGGTGATACAATTTTATGCAACAAGTGCCTGTGTGTTTGGGTTTAATAGCGTGTGCATAGCACACCCTCAGTGACCGATAGCCTCAAGCTTTCCGCTAGAGGAGGGTTGAGGGAACATCCTCTCAGTGATCTGGCTGGCTGAGCCAGTGTAGCAGGTTGGCCACACCAGGCTTTTACTTTTCAATTTTGAAGTAACACAGAGAGTTTATTTCTGAGAGTTCTCAATGTGTAGGAATTTGGGGTTGGGTTTGGATTTATCATCTTTACGTTCCATTGGGGAAAGAGCCATAACATTACTTTGGATTTTTTTTTTGTGAACAAGGTGACTCATGGGGTCACCTAAGCAATGCAGTCTGCCTGTCTTCTAACCCTGTGGGAGTCACCTGTGGGGGTGGCTGGAGGCATCATCTTGGAGGACTCTGTGCAGAGCAGACTTTCTCTCTTGACACTTGGGCTGAACTCTCCTTGTGGTGGGGCTGTTCTGTGCATTGTAGGGGCTGCATGGCATCCTTAGGGAAAGGCGTCTCGGTGGCACCTAGAGACAGACCAGGAGCAGAGAAGTTCAGGCCAGGTTTATTGAAAGGGGATGGTGACCCACCTGGGCAGAGCCAAGATGGCATCTGTGCTAGGGGCATTTAGAGACTCCTTTTATATGGGGCTGTATGGGGTGGGCAAATTCCACAGCTCACCCAGAGGGCCTTGGTGGGTTAGGGTCCTTTGACTGAAATGTCATGGGGGTGGGGGTGGGGCTCACTAGGTCCTCTGTGTTCCTTGTTTCAGGAGGAGGAGTGGGGGGTGGTTCTTATAGGGTCATGTTGACCCCCCAGACACTGTGCCTCTGCCCACTGGATGCTAGCAGCTAGCCTACCCCCACAATTTGTGACAATCAAAAATGTCTCTAGACATTGCCCATTGTCTTGGGGGTGGGGGGAAGTCCCTTCTGCCCTAGAATCCTGCTGGCTGAGAGATGAGCAAACAGGAAGGCTGAGCAGGAGTTTCTCCCCCCCCCCCCCGGCTCCCCTGGGGCTCTAAGGGAAGGGTCCTAGTGTGACCCAGGCGAGCATGTGGTGTTGTAGACACGCCTGGCTGCTGGCGGCAGGGTCGGGTCTTTATCTTGGAGGAACATGACTGTGAGGTGGGGAACCTTAGGAAAACCGCTTGTCTCCCTGCTCACTAGGTCTGGGCTCACGTCCTACCCTGAGGCGTCCCTTTCGGAAGGTCGGGCTGCCCCGAGTTTCCTAACTCTGCTGAGAGCCAGGACTACATGTTCACCTCTGCTCTGGGCTGCTCACAGAACACCCTCAAAGGCGCCTTTAAAATGATGATGGAGCTGTTTGGATCCTTCTCTGCGGGAGGATTAGAGAGCAGTGGTGCTGAGAGCAGGGATTGACAAGCTGCTTCTTGTAGCACTGCTTTTGTTGAGGCAGGGCAAGTGCGTGTGAGCACCTGCAGGGGTGCAGCCCTTTAGCCTGGTGCTGCCCATTCCTGCTGCCCAAGCCACACCCTGGCAATCACTCAGATCCCGGCTGGGGGGAGACACGAGTGTCTGTGGCTTTTAAACCTCCTAGCGATGTCAGGGCAGCAGTGGTGTGTCGGCAGCATCTCTCTAACTGTTGCTAAATATTTTTTGCCCAGGAGAGGTTTGGGAGTGGTTCAGATGAATAAAGTAAAACTAGAAGAGTTCCCCAAACTGGCATTTTGTGAAGGTGAGGCTTTGGATTGACTTGTTTAGACAAAAGACCTCTTTCCATCAAAGCTACGATATGTCATTACCCTGGTGAGTTAGTAAATTCACAGTCACAAGATTTATACTGCTATAACTACAGAAGTTGGAGAGGAAAATAATTATATGGCTTGCTGTCCGTTAATTATAGTTTCTCTGAAACAAAGCTGAGGCCAGATTCTGTCACGTGCACGCGGGGGCCTTAGCCTGATGGGAATCCGCCACTCATCTGTGCACCCCTTTCCTCTCTGCCCTCTCAGGTTTGTCTCCTCTCTGTCCTGTTCCACCGTTCACCTCGAGAGCACACTCTCTTTAGTGGCTGTGAAGGACGGGCGAATTCTGGGCAGCTCTGTCCTTCCAGGCCACTGCTCGTCTAACATGACTTGGAAGTGGCAGACAGGACCTTGCACCAGTGGGTAACACTGTAGGGGACTGAGCAGATACTTTAATTTTTTTTTTTAACCAGAATCCTTTTCCCTTTCTTAAGAGCATGGGGAACTCTGGGGTTATTTGTCTGAAATGGAATTTGTGTGTGTGCAAAATAAACAAGGAAGACAAAGAACTGAATTCCCCCTGCTCCCTGCAACCCCCAGCAGGGTTTTAACCCTGTGTCATATAAACAGTCCGGGTATAGCTGTTAATGGAAAAAAACAAACTTTGTAAAATAATTTCTATAACTACAGGTGTGTACCACTACACTCAGCTAGTTTTTCTATTTTTAATAGACGTAGGATCTCATTCTTGCTCAGGCTGGTCTCTAATTCCTGAGCTCAGGCATCCACCCGCCTCCCTCACCTTCCTCAGAGATGAGAGGATGACTGAAGCAGGTTTTGTAAACAACGAGTGTGGGCTCTGAGTCTCATGTCACATGCAGGGGAGAACTGTGGGCCCTGACAGCTTTCAGACCTGCTCGAGACTTGGAACTACACAGGGCTCACAGCCAACTGCAGGTCAGGCTCTGCTACTAAATCAAGGCCACAGCCCATCTGACCCGTGTGCTGGCTTTCTTGTCTTTGGTTTTGGAGGGCCATGTCAGGACAATAAGTAAAAATTGAGTTTGGTTTGGACAGCCATTAAGCAAATGTTAGAATGTGCTGGCCTAAAAAAATAAATGGTTTTTTTCTCAATTTTCTTATTTATTCTTCAATACTCTTTAAGAAGCAAAAGTTTATTCAATGATTCCATAGGTAATATCATTTCCTTCCAAAAGCATCTGCCCTGGTCTCCTGTTTCCTCACTAGAAAGCCTCCCCTTCCCTGGGTGCTGCTGGGGACACCACCCTGCAGAGCTCAGCAGTCTGTTTCTACTCGCACTTTACATTCACTGGTGCAGTTTTTAAAAGACAGTTTTACCCATTAACTATTTACTAGATGGCAGTATTGTTATTTCAAGAAAGTTACTTGCTATAGGTATTCCAGGCAAGTTACTCTAGATCAGTGTTTTTCAACCTGTTTTATCTCACGGCCCACTTGAACCTATAGTTAAACTTCCATGGCACACTGAAATTATGCTGATCAAAAAAGAGTAAGAAAAGGAATATACTGACTGTGCTTTGAACTTCTTTCAAAAATAATTTAATTAATGATCTTTAAATTTTTTATGGCATACCTGTGATCCTGTCAGAGCACACCCGTATGCGGTGCCACACTGCTACTACCTTATGTACTAATAGTCTAAGGATGTTGCAGACATATTTTTATTCCCAATTTATAGGTAGTAGAAAATGAAAAGAAAGAATAAGTGATTTCTGTCATTATCTGCAAAATTGTTTCTTTATAGTAATTTTAGTTTGAAGCCCTGTGGATTCACAGCATGATTGTTGAGTGGTAATTTTTGATATTTTGAGATGTGTCGACCTATGATTGCAAATAATTCTAAAAACTACCTTGGAGGAGATTTGGAGGTCCGGTTGACCTTACATATGATTAGTAGAGAAAAAAAGGCTTAGCATTTCTCTTGCTTTCAGAATGTAAAGTAAAGCCACTTCTTTTGAGCTTTCTCTCTTTTTTGATTCCTCACAATATATAGTTTTGCCCATGAACTACCTTTCAAAGTCAGGTTAGACCCAGCAAGAGGTTAGACCTAGTGAAAGGTTAGACCTAGTAGGAGGTTAGACCTAGCGGGAGGTTAGACCTAGCCAGAGGTTAGACCTAACCGGAGGTTAGACCTGGCCGGAGGTTAGCCCTGGCCGGAGGTTAGACCTGGCCAGAGGTTAGACCTAATGAGAGTTTAGACCTCGCTGGAGGTTAGACCTAGCAGGAGGTTAGACTTAGCAGGAGGTTAGACCTAGCAAGAGGTTAGACCTAACTGGAGGTTAGACCTAGCCAGAGGTTAGACCTAGTGAGAGGTTAGACCTAGTGGGAGGTTAGACCTAGCCAGAGGTTACACCTGGCCAGAGGTTAGACCCAGAGGGAGGTTAGACCTAGTGAGAGGTTAGACCCAGAGGGAGGTTAGACCTAGTGAGAGGTTAGACCCAGAGGGAGGTTAGACCTAGTGAGAGGTTAGACCCAGAGGGAGGTTAGACCTAGTGAGAGGTTAGACCTAGAGGGAGCATTTCTAAGGACATGCAGCTTTGAGATGTGGAAGGGAGACTCACAGAGTCTTCCTGGATGACTTTCACCCCACGGCATCATGGCACATCCACAGACTGGGCTCAACAGAGTAGAAAACCACAAATTCAAACCTCGAACAGCAGATACTACATAGAAGCGAGTCCACTTAACTCTTAACGGGACATCAAAGAGGTGTCACTTGTTCACCTAGAAATCCCTGAAATGCTGGGAGCTCAGGGGAGAGGACCCAGTTAGGAGCAGGCAGGCGGCTGCTCCACTCGGCAGCACATCCCCCACACAGTGTGAGTGCATGCGTGTGCACAGTGGAGAGAGGCAGTCCAGGAAGGTGTTCTGCTAGAAATAGGAATATGCCTTCCCTTGAAATTTCCTATGCATGTCTGTAGGTAATGGCAGATCCTGCACTGCCTTGGAGGTTTCTCCATGTTAACAAGAATGCATTTTGTGGACACTGGCATCAACATCCCTTACATTCAGAGGAGTCAGAGTAACCCAATGCCTGACAAGTTCAGGGAGAACATCGACGTGGGGAAACAGCACTGTCTGAAGGGAGGTCTGTGTGCAGGAGTGGGAACACAAGGAAGGTCGCCGCAGACACCTACGTTAAGGGGGTGGTAAAGAGGAAATGAGAGCAATGTTTCTTCTCCTGAGGTAACTACTGCTGGTAAAACATGCTAAGGTCTCCTCCAACACATTCTGCTGAGTGAGTTTGCAGGCAAATAACTAACTTAGTGACTGGTTAGGAAGGAAATAGTTGTGTGTTGCACTTTTTACCTTTGCCTGGGTTGTCCTTCTACCATCCAGAGTCAGGTCTTTCCAGCTCTCTTACTCATATGCATTTAAGGCAGGGGTCAAACTACGGCCCATGGGCCACATGCGGCCTACTGGGTGTTTTTCCTGCCACTGCCTGTCCTGCTTAGCAGCCGACTTGCAGTCTGGCCCTCCAACGGTCTGAGGGACAGTGAACTGGCCCCTGTTTAAAAATTTGAGGACCCCTGATTTAGGGAAGCAAGAACCTGATGGAGCATGGAAATCCTTGAGAAACAAGATAATGGTCAAGCATTGGTTTTTTTGTACTTGTTAGCCCTGTGAGACAGGCTCATTGATTCTTTTATCATCCACATGGGAGATGATAAAAGATGACCCTGAGGCCCAAGGAGACTGAGAAACTTAATTTTTAGATCATGCACTTTGAAAGCATGTGGCTGCCAGACTGTGGGCTTCCTCAGGGCAGGGTCTGTGTGGCCTTCATCACACCGAAGGCTGCCCCTAGAGTCGGGTAGTTACTCTTGCATTTGTGGAGCTGAGTTGAAAAGTAAACATCAGGCTGGACGTGGTGGCTCACACCTGTAATCCTAGCACTCTGGGAGGCTGAGGCATGTGGATTGCCTGAACTCAGGAGTTCCAGACCAGCCTGAGCAAGAGCGAGACCCCTGTCTCTACTAAAAATAGAAAAACTAGCTGGGCATTGTGGCAAGTCCCAGCTACTTGGGAAGCTGAGCCAAGAGGATCTATTGAGCCCAAGAAATTGAGGTTGCTGGGATCTGTGATGCTGTGGCACACTATCCAGGGCAACAGAGTGAGACTGTCTCAAAAAAAAGAAGAAGAAGAAGAAGAAGGAAAGTAAACATCGAACCAGATCTTTTGCCCCTTAGGTCTTCTCACCAGGAATTCAGTGTTCTTTCCACTAAAGAGCCCCAAACCATCTCCTTTAACAAGGGAGATGCCAGAGGCTGAATGGTTGAGGGGTGTGGCCAGGGTTTCCTTGAGCCCCAGTCGAATGTTTTTCTTAACACAGTTTCATCAGTAGTTACTTCATTACGGGAACAGTTTTTTTTTTCTTTTTAGACAGAGTCTCATTCTATCGCCCTCGGTTAAGTGCCAGGGTGTCACACAGCTTACAGCAACCTCCGACTCCTGGGCTTAGGTGATTCTCTTGCCTCAGCCTCCCGAGTAGCTGGGAATACGGGACTATAGGTACCCACCACAATGCCCAGCTATTTTTTTGTTGCAGTTTGGCTGGGGCTGGGTTTGAACCCGCCACCCTTGGTATATCAGGCTGGTGCCCTACTCACTGAGCCACAGGCACTACCCGATTACGGGAACATTTTGAAGGGAAGAGTGTGGAAGGAGTTTGAGGGTTGTCTGCATGAAGTCAGCGGTCTGCAGCACAGGTTTGCTTATGGCAGTGCTAATTACTCAGTGATTGTGCCGGGCTGCCCCTTTCCCTGCCTTTCATGTTGGAGGACACTCACGTTTCAGACGTCCTCAATGTTCTTTGTTTTGGCTTCTGCTTTCCCAACTGCAGATAAATTGCTTATAATAATAGTAAAGTGTCTTTTATTCCATTGTTAACACCTGGGAATTTTTAAAAGCTGGGTTTACTGGCAGGGTGGCTCGCACCTGTAATCCCAGCATTCTGAGAAGCGCAAGTGAGTGGATCTCCTGAGCTCAGGGTTTGAGCAGGCTGAACAAGACTAAGATCCCATCTCTCCTAAAAATAGAAAACTAGTCAAGCGTTGTGGTAGATGCCCATAGTCTCAGCTACTCAGGAGGCTGAGGCAGGAGGATCACTTGAACCCAACAGTCTGAGGTTTCTGTGAGCCAGGACTCCATGGCACTCTACCAGGGCCCAGACTGAGACTCTGTTTCAGAAAAACCCAAAAAAAAAAAATTAAAAAAAAATAAAGGCTGGGTTTCTATTGCATTCATTAATAGGAGGAAGTGGCTGCTTTTCCAGGGCAAACAGTCTGTGGATGGTGATAGCAAACTGTGCAGCTGAGTCCAAGAATATAGGATGGGAAGCTTAGAGGGAATAACAGAGAAATAGAAAACCGCAGCCCAGGGCCACCTTGTGCACACACAAGCTAGGAAGAGCAGAGGGAAAATCAAAAACAAAATAATCCACTTTGTGCCAAGCAGCACAGACTTGCTTGCCAGTTGGTGGGTACAGGAAATGGCGTTGCCATCACTGCCTTGGAGTTTATCTCTCAGTGCACTTGGTGGCCGGCCAGGAACTCATCAAATCAAGTTAATGGAGAGTTAAATGGCTCTTGAAGCACGCTGGCTGGAGGCAGCTGGAAGCCAGGGCCTGTGTTGGCTTGGCGCGGCCCTGGGGTGGGCATTGTCTGGCAGGAGATTGGGTTTTCTGCGGGGAGGAGTAGGGCTAAGGGGAAGCTGCTGAGGTGTGGTTACCTGTGTTTTCAGGGAAGCACCTGCTTTCTCTGATCCTATTCAGGGCTGCCCTGGTTTTCTCTGGAGTTCTCAGGCAGCACAGAAAACAAACTACTCTTTGCTACAGAATCAAGCAGGGAGGCAGAAGCTGTTTCTCAACAGGAGTCCCAGAGGAATCCCAGTTCAGTGGGAATACTTAGGTGGGCAGGAGGCAAACCTGATTTAAATTTTGCTGTTGTTATGGAGAGTTTCCAACATAAACAGTACTTAAGATAGTAGCATAAGGAACCTCCGAATACCCATCCCTTGGCTTTAGCCATGACCAACCTTTGTAGGCCGTCTGCCCCCTTCTCCCTTTCTTTGTACTGATTCTTTAAAGGCAAATCTGAGATATCTCCACCCATGATACCTACGCCTCTGAATTCCAAACGGAACACATAGAACATACAATAACAAGCCCAGCAGCCCATAATTTGTAAGTTTTCTCTTAATGATGGTCGTGAAACCTTGACTTCATAGGAAGGAGGCAGCACCATGGATTTCAAAATGTACTTCTCATTAACCCACGTGCCTCTGACTTCTACTTTGAGGTTGGCGATATAAGTTATTAGTAGTATTTTTCTACTTACCACAAAACTATATTGCTTTATTAAATTAAAATCATTTAGAACATTTGGATGAGTTGTTTTAACCATTGAGAAAATTGAGGAAGTTATTTTAAACTGCCTTAGGTGGCGCCCAAGCCGAAGGTACTATGACCTTCACTGATATTTTCCGGTTCTTTAGTACAGAACATTATTCTAGCAGTTTCTAAGGCTACATATTTTAAAAATTACATGTCCAGATGCAAATATATAGCATGTATAAATGAGTTGATAAATGTAATCACATGTGACATTATTAGTAGATTGTGTTATAGTTTTTATTTTCTTTTGTTTTTTGCATGATTCTGTCCCCGCCAGCACAGTGCAGATTCTGTCCCAAGCATAGAAGGTCATAGGACTATAGACAGGTGAATTCATTTTCTGTGGCTGTTGTAGCAAATGACCACAAACTTAGTGACAAGGCACAAGTGTATTATTGTTTCATAGCACTGTAGTTCAGAAGTCTGACATGGATCTTACTGGGCTAAAATGAAGGTTTCTATAGGACTTGGTTCCTTCTGGAGGCTCTGGGGAGGAACCCACTTCTGTGCCCTTCTCAGCTTCCAGAGCGGTCCTCGTGGCCTAACTCCAGCCTTCCTCTTCTGTCTGGAAAGCTGGCAGGGGCGAGCAGAGGTCTTTTCCCTGCCAGTTCTCTGGCTCACTCTGCTGACTCCCTCTTCCATTTTTAAGAATGCTGTAATTACACTGGACCACCTTGAATAATCCAGGATAACTTCTCTACGGTGAGTCCAGCAGATTATCGACCTTAATTCCCTTTGCCATGTGGCGTGACACAACCACATTTTCCGTGGATCGGGAATGTGGACATTTGGTGAGGGGGGCATTATTCTGCCCACCACAGCAGGGACACAAAATTTCACCTTTGCTTAGCTGGGACACCTGGGAAGCCCAGGATATAATATTTATTGTGAACCACTGGGTGCTAGACTATTCAAAATCGTCATCTGATCTTCATGACAGCCCTTTTAAGCAGGTATTTTTATATTACTACTTTAAAAATAAGAAATAAAAACTGAAGTTCAAGCTTGGCACCTGTAGCACAGTAGTTATGGCATCAGCCACATGCACCAAGGGTGGTGGGTTCAAAACCAGCCCGGGCCAGCTAAACCACGACAACTGCAACAACAACAAAATAATAGCCAGGTGTTGTGGCAGGTGCCTGTAGTCCCAGCTATTTGGGAGGCTGAGACAAGAGAATTGCTTAAACTTGAGAGTTTGAGGTTGATGTGAGCTGTGATGCCATGACACTCTACTGAAGGCAAAAAAGTGAGACTCTGTCTCAAAAAAAAAAAAAAAGAAAACTGAAGTTCAGAGTGGCTAACAGCCCCACCCTACGTGGCATAGCTAGTGAGTAACAAAGAGCTGAGAGCCCCACCCAGGACTGTGCAGACTCACGCCCCTTGTCCTCTCTGCATGCTCATCGGGTGGACAGTTCGCCGCCAGCCCTCCAGTTTCCTGCCTGCCCTTCGTTTCCTGTCCTGCCGCTCTGCTGTCTCACGTTTCCCTCCCGTGACATGAGCAACAACGTCCGTCCCAGAACGTCTTCTCTCAGTGATTTTAGACTCCTTGTTCTTACGAAACCTTTCCCACTTTTCATAGCCCTGATTGCCTGGTTTAAGGGACACAATCCTTTTGTACTCCTCACAGAGTGATTTTTGTGGTAAGTCACCCAGTTCTGGTGCCACAGGAGACTTTTGTCCTGAGTTAAAAACTTTACTTGGTTTTCATTCCTCCTCCTGCTTCCTGCTGCTGCGTCTGACATATTTCTTTGTCTTTTTTTCTCATTCCTTCCGTTTGTTTTAATTTTTTCTTTTAACAAGCTTGGAAACCGAGGCCCAGCATGGTGGCTCACACCTGTAATCCTAGCACTTGGGAGGCCGAGGAGGGTGGATTGCCTGAGCTCATCGGTTTGAGACCAGTTTGAGCCAGAGTGAGACCGTGTCTTGAAAAATAGCCCAGTGTTGTGGTGGGCACCTGTAGTCCCAGTTACTTGGGAGGCTGAGGCAAGACAATCACTTGAGCCCAAGAGTTTAAGGTTGCTGTGAGCTGTGACTCCATGGTACTCTACCAAGGGCAACAAAATGAGACTCTGCCTCAAACAAACTAACATATAACAACAACAAAAAACAAACAAACTTGGAAACCTGTTTAGAGTATATGACTCTAGTTTGTCCCACTTAAACATGATGTGGCATGGTGTGGTATCTCTTAGGTTTCTTGAATAGCGACAGCAGCCGCCTTTGTTAGAGACGAGGACACTCACCTGCTGTCTCCTTCAGGCCTTCCTGCTGGCTGCAGGGAAGTTCTCTAAGAGTCCCTCACTACCCCACCCCAGCCCTGTGAGAGCCCTCGCTCTGATGGCAACCAGAGGCCTGTGCAGGGAGTGTCTGGACCAGAGCATTTGTCCAGCTATGCTCTCATGTCTCCACAAATCTCATCGTCCACAAGACCCCAGAGCAGGCAGCCTGGGGTGCTGCTGCCAGGAGGACCACGGCTGTGAGTGTGCCTCCTGCCTCCCGGTGTCTGAGAGGCTTTAGAATTTGGAGATTCTCAGTTATAAACAAAGTCCACAACTTCAATACATGTTACGATTAAAAAAATTGTGAACTATGTTGTATGTAAAAAGAACATATATGTTATAGCTACATGTATCGTTTAAAGAAGTGTAATAAAAAGGATACACATCTTAGGACGTAAAACGTTACCAGTTGGTTGGAAGAGCCCCGTGGTCGTTATGTTGAATGGCGTCAGTTCTGCTCTTGCTCTTCTCTGTAGTTGACTCACAGTGTATGTGTCCCTACGAGGCGTATTGTTCAGTTCTGCTTGCTCTGGAATAAGCAGAGAAACAGATCAGACTGTGGATGCTCTTCTGTGGCACAATTACCCAACCTGACAGTGTGTCTCTGGATGCTTCCTGCTTCCCTGCTGGTGCATTTAGCTGTGGTTCCTTTTTTTCCTGCTTTTTATTATTCTATTGTCTGGTATGTCCAGACAATAGAAAGTATTTGCCTCTTCTCTTGTTTGGGGGTTGTTTGGTTGCTTCCAGGATCTTGTCGTTGTAACACGTTTCTGTGTTTGGTATTCATCGTGTTCTCTAACACTGGGGTCCTCGGCCCCCAGGCCCTGGAGCTGTACCCGCCTGTGGCCTGTTAGGAACCGGGCCCACAGAGCAGGACGTGAGTGGTGGTGAGCAAGTCAAGCTTCCTGTGTCTTTACAGCGGCTCCCCATCGCTCACATCCCCACCTGAGCTCTGCCTCCTGTCACATCAGCAGTGGCATTAGAGTCTCACAGGAGTGCAAACTGCTGTAAACCACTCATGTGAAAGATCTAGGCTGTGTGTTCCTTAGGAGAATCTAATGTCCCCACACCCCTGTGGAAAAACTGTCTTCCGTGAGACTGGTTCCGGGTGCCAAGAAGGTCAGGGACCGCTGCTCTGATGGATATTCCTGGGTGCAGTGTGTTGAGCTGTGGGGTATGTCCACATTCAGTTTTTAATCTTTTTATTTTTTTAATTGTGGTAAAGCAGAATAACATAAAATTTACCATTTGAACACTTTTTAAGTGTATAGTTCAGTGGCATTAAGCACATTCACACTGCTGTGCCACTGTCACCACCATCCATCTCCGAATTCTTTTCATTGGAAAACTAAAACTCTGTCCCCTTTAAACAACAAGCCTCGGTTCCCTTCTCCTTACAGCCACCTTTCTCCTTTCTGTCTTTATGAATTTGACTAGACTAGGTACCCGTTACCACTGGAATCATAGGGTATTTTTCCTTTTGGTTTTGGCCTATTTCATTAGCATAAAATGTCCTCAATCCATGTTATAGCATGTATCAGAATTTCTGTCCTCTTTAAGGTTAAGTAATATTTCACTGTGGTTAATAGTTTATGCCTGTAATGCCAGCACTCTGGGAAGGTGAGGCAGGAGGACCTTGTGAAGCCAGGAGTTGAGAGATCATTCTGGGAAACATACTACGACGCCGTAACTACAAAACATAATGAAAAAAAAATAGCTGGGTGTTGTGGCAGCACCTGTAGTCCTAGCTACTTGAGAGGCTGAGGCAGGAGGATCACTTGAGCCCCGTAGTTCAAGGCTGCAGTGAGCTATGACTATGCTAGTGCACTCTAGCCTGGGTCACCAAATGAAACCTTGTTTCTGAAGAAAGTTAAAAAGTCTGTGCATACATATATTCCGTCGTATGTATATACCATATCTTGTTTATACATCGGTAAACACTTGACTTGCTTTTATCTTTTGGCTATTGTGAATAATGTTGCTATGAACATGAGTGTACAGCTGTCTTTTTGGAATGACTTTTAGTTCTTTTGGGTGTGTTCTCAGAAGTGAGTTTGTGGATCATATGACAGTTTTCCTTTAATTTGTAAAGGAATTGCCGTACTGTTTGGCACAGTAGCCGCACCATTTTACATTGGCACCCGCGATGCAAGCATTGCAATTTCCCCACATCCTTACCGACACTGCTTATTTTCTGAATTGTGAGGACTTGAGGTGAAATCAGGGTTCTGAGGACACGTGAACAGGGGCTGTCACTGCTGTTATCAGAGTTCAGAGTTGTCATTCTTTGACATGTGTGTATGAGGACTCCCCAGAAATTTTAGTCCATAAAACCCTGATATATTAAAGTGATATGCAAATAAGGTTGGAGATAAACGGTGGCTTCCCTTCCCAGGAGGAGACTTTCTTTAGGGGCTGTTTTCAGGGTCCACAGACCTTGCTGGAAGGGGCCCTCCACCTGCTCCTGTCAGTAAGTGGGAGTCCTCACAGTACAACTGAGCCCAGAGCCCTGGGGGTGGTGGGTGTTGTTATTGGTGTGGGATTATTAAACAGGTAATTAGCCCATTCTATCTGTAGCAATGAATAAATACGAAAGGACTGGGTGTGCCTACAATGGGATCTTTTTGTTTTTCTTTCATTGAGCTGACTTTTCTGTGCTTCCCATGGGAAAACTGTGTCCTTAAGTGACTTAAGATGCAGAGTTCAGTGTAAATGAAAAAAAAAGGGGGGAGGTTCTATTCTCAGAGAAAGGAGACAAAAGCTGAATGGAACAGGGGAGCCAGTCTAAGACTCAGCTCGAGAATATGGGCTTGCCAGCTCCCTCTGTCCACTCACACTGGGCATTGTTGCCTGGGCCATTTATAATCACAGGGCTCACTCTTCCCCAGTGTCCTGTGCTGGCCTGACTGTTCCAGATGGAAATCTGAGAGGATGTTCAGCCTTTCAGGGCAGCAAGTGCAGGGCCCACACTTTCCCTTGAATGGTATGGGTGTGGCTGGTCCAATGGGTCCTGGCTCTGTCACTCCTGGGGCTACTGTGACAGAGGGCCGCCAGACCAAGGGCTTCAGAACCAGAAACTTCCTTTCTCTCAGTGCCAGATGCTAGAAGTGCAAGGTGAAGGTGTCTGCAGGGCCACGCTCCCTGTGAAGGCTCCAGGGAAGGATCTCTCCCGTTCTTTTTCTTTGCTTTTGCTGTTGCCAGCAATCCTTGGCATTCCCTGGCTGGTAGCTGCATCACTGAAATTCCTGCCTTTGTCACCACATGCCCCTGATCCCTCTGTGTGGCTGAGCGTGCAGGTGGTGGGTGAGTGTGCCCGTGGGTATGCATGTCCGTGTGTGTGCCATGTGTGTGTGTGCCTGTGTATGTGCGTGTGTATGTACCTGTGTATGTGCGTGTGTGTGCTGTGTGTGTGCCTGTGTATGTGC